>NC_138225.1:294564-297064 GCF_964197995.2 Scardinius erythrophthalmus
CCCAACAGAGGTGATGGGGTTCAGTCTAACCCAACAGAGGTGATGGGGTTCAGTCTAACCCAACAGAGGTGATGGGGTTCGGTCTAACCCAACAGAGGTGATGGGGTTCAGTCTAACCCAACAGAGATGATCGGGTTCAGTTTAACCCAACAGAAGTGATGGGGTTCAGTCTAACCCAACAGAGATGATGGGGTTCAGTCTAACCCAACAGAGCTGAACGGGTTCAGTCTAACCCAACAGAGATGATCGGGTTCAGTTTAACCCAACAGAGATGATCGGGTTCAGTTTAACCCAACAGAGATGATGGGGTTCAGTCTAACCCAAAAGAGGGGATCGGGTTCAGTCTAACCCAACAGAGCTGAACGGGTTCAGTCTAACCCAACAGAGGTGAAGGGGTTCAGTCTAACCCAACAGAGGTGATCGGGTTCAGTCTAACCCAACAGAGCTGAACGGGTTCAGTCTAACCCAACAGAGATGATGGGGTTCAGTCTAACCCAACAGAGATGATCGGGTTCAGTCTAACCCAACAGATCGGGTTCAGTCTAACCCAACAGAGATGATCGGGTTCAGTCTAACCCAACAGAGCTGAACGGGTTCAGTCTAACCCAACAGAGCTGAACGGGTTCAGTCTAACCAAACAGGGGTGATCAGGTTCAGTCTAACCCAGGGGTGGGCAAACTACGGCCCGCGGGCCACATGCGGCCCGTTAAGCTGTTTAATCCGGCCCGCCGAGTATTTAAAAAAATTGTCTTAAGATCGCATTAATTTTGCCTTTTTTCTTGCAATACTTTGCGTTATATATATATATATATATATATATATATATATATATATATATATATATATATTGCGTTGCATATATTTGACAATTGGAATATCAGATATTGCATGCCATAGCTAACAAATGTAAAAAAGGAAAAATGACATAAAAGCAGATCATCATTCATTCAGCGCTGTTGTGGCTGCGGTGTGTCACGTAACAAGCAATGACGCGTCACCATGGAAACCAAACAGACAGCAACTTAAGCGCATAGACTTGTTGCACGTTAATGTTTTTTCCTTTTTTGAAAACTCAATGAGAAAAAAAATGTTTGGTAACCGCTTGCACACCTTAGTTTTTCCTCTGATTTGTCTGCTATTTAGTTTCTTTGCTCCTCTGGATTTGTGGATGTATCCTGCCCGATTCCGTTTACCGACCTTTATCGTCCGGCTTTCGACTACGCTCCCCTGTCTGCCATGTACAGAACCCGTTTTTTTTTTTTCATTAAATGTTCTGATCTGCCTTTGCCTTTTATGTTTTATTTTATTATTCTTAAAATAAATTTGTATATTCGTTTATTTCCACAAATGTATGACTTTTGGAAGTGCAAATTGCCATTCAGTTTTAATAAAGTTGAATTAACGTAACCTGTCATTTTTACTCTTCTAAGTGTACACTTGCAGATGTTTTGTTTCTAATTTACTGTCAGGCCATTAAATAATAATAAGGATAAACAATATTTAAAAAGTATAGGCTATAATTATCTAACATCTTTAAAAAATTAACATCAAAACATAACATGCTAAATGGGGGATATCTAGCATAAAATAATGTATTGTCAGAATGTCGTCTCTCAGTTGTTGAATTTCGCACAGACATTGCCACAACGTTGTCTGTTTGCTCAGCCCGATCTTATGAAAGTGCGAATACCACGAATTGTATTTGTAGTGCATAATATGTTTTCGCGTGCATATGATATGCACTTTATGGCGTGTAATAGGCACGCACTCCACACCCCTAATCCTAACCAAGGGGTTTACAGTGTGTAGCATGCACGGAAAAAACAAAAACAAAACCTTTTTGGCATATAAATGGCACGAGAAATAAAATTTGTGGTATAGATACGCACTTTCATGAGATCGTGCTTCATAATCTGCTACTGGGCCGGCCCTCTGTCAAATTTTTAAAACCCAGTGTGGCCCTTGAGCCAAAAAGTTTGCCCACCCCTGGTCTAACCCAACAGAGCTGAACGGGTTCAGTCTAACCAAACAGGGGTGATCGGGTTCAGTCTAACCCAACAGAGGTGATCAGGTTCAGTCTAACCCAACAGAGGTGATCAGGTTCAGTCTAACCCAACAGAGGTGATGGGGTTCAGTCTAACCCAACAGAGGTGATGGGGTTCAGTCTAACCCAACAGAGATGATCGGGTTCAGTCTAACCCAACAGAGATGATCGGGTTCAGTCTAACCCAACAAAGATGATGGGGTTCAGTCTAACCCAACAGAGATGATCGGGTTCAGTCTAACCCAACAGAGCTGAACGGGTTCAGTCTAACCAAACAGAGGTGATGGGGTTCAGTCTAACCCAACAGAGGTGATGGGGTTCAGTCTAACCCAACAGAGCTGAACGGGTTCAGTCTAACCCAACAGGGGTGATCAGGTTCAGTCTAACCCAACAGAGCTGAACGGGTTCAGTCTAACCCAACAGAGGTGATGGGGTTCAGTCTAACCCAACAGAGGT
>NC_138225.1:302064-337064 GCF_964197995.2 Scardinius erythrophthalmus
ATGAAATGAACTGTTCTGCCAGCTGTGTGTCTTAGGTGTGTTGGTGCGTTAAGAGTTTAGGAAATTTGTTAAAAGTATTGAAAAAATTGTCATAGCGATTGTAAAAAACTGTAATAGTATAGCTTACACAGACGGATGTAGTGCTAACTGTGTTAAGAGTTTTGGAAAATTGTTAAAAGTATTGAAAAATCTGTCATAGCAATCGTAAAAAAAGTGTAGGGTTCGAGTCATTTCTAAAGCATAAAGAAAATCCCAATAAACATTGCCATCCTTTTACAAATTGAAATGTCCAATATTGGAGCAGAATTCCAGGTTTTGTTTTTGGGTTTTGTTTTTTTACACATAACTCTATACAAACAAGGAAAAAAGGTTTGAGGTCTGTAAGTGTTTCTGAAAGAGTCTCTCTCTTCTGCTCATTTATTTGATCAAAAATACAGTAAAAACAGTGAAATATTATTATAATGTAAATCATCTGTTCTCTATGTGAATATATAGTAAAGTGTAATTTATTCCTGTGATCAAAGCTGAATGTTCAGCATCATTACTCCAGTCTTCAGTGTCACATGATCCTCCAGAAATCACTCTAATATGAGGATTTGATGATCAAGAAACATTTATGATTATTATCAGTGTTGAAAACAGCTTCAAATTTTTGTGGAAACTGTATTTATTTAATTTTTTTCAGGATTCTTTGATGAATAAAACGTTCAAAAGGACAGCATTTATTTGAAATAGAATCTTTTGTAACATTATAAATGTATTTACTGTCACTTTTGATCAATTTAATGTGTCCTTGCTGAATAAAAATGTTCATTTCTTAAATCTTACAGACCCCAAACTCTTAAACGGCAAAATAAATATTTCCACACAAACACACAGACTCGAGCTGAACAAGTTATTAAACTGAACTGAACTGATCTGAATCACGACACTATTTTAGAGCTGCTCTACAGCTGAATATGAATTTTTCTCATATTTGATGCAGTTTGCATCATTGATTCTGTTATTTTCCTGTATATTCTTGAAGCTGCTGTGAATCGATCTGAACTGTATAAAGCGCTGTAGAAATAAAGCTGGACTCGATCATGAAGATGACACTGGATCTCTGCCAGAGGAATATCTGTCGCCTCACAACACTTCTCACTCAGTATCTGCAATTATTATCATATTAAGTGCATATGATTTTACAATGAGTGAATATGTGCTAAAATCATTTCTGTGGAATAAAGGCACAGATTATTGCAGCCTGAGAGGGTTTGAATGAACAGGGAAGTGATTGTCCATCTATTAATGATCCTCACGGACTGTGGGAACGTTGAGTTTGTCCTGCAAGCCTGAAAAACATAGAAAGAACAGATTGAGTGTTATTTTGACTGCTGTGTGTGTGTGGTGAATCACCGCTGAAAACTCGTTATGAGTGAAAATGATTCACTTTCCCTTCTAAAGGTATCTGAGGCTTTAGCAACACAAAGTTCTGCTTCACAGTCTCTTCCAGAAACTCAAACATGATCAAAGTGAACTCAGCGCTGAGGATGAACACGAGTTGAGCTGCTGTCAGCCTGCGTTCGGCTCACACACACACGTTACAGAGAGAGAGAAGAGAAGAGGACGAGTTAGAAGAGGCTGTGGCGCTTCTCTGGATGTAATACACCATTAAACAGATGAAGATCTGAGCGTGACATCAGGAGTTCAAGATGAACATCTGCCCTCTGTCTCACACACACACACACACACACACACACACACACACACACACGCACACACACACACGCACACACACACACACACACACTCACGTCCTTTACGTCTGTGCCATCACAATCTTTTATCAGCTTCTGTTGTTTTAGCGTGTTCAGGGAATACTTCACCATCTTCATCCACTCACCTTCATGTCCTCCAAAACAGTTCCAAGACTTTTCCCATCACACAATGATAATGGAAAAGCTAAAAAAATGATAAAAAAGTATCATGTCTGTAGTTTATGTGATTGGTCCACATATACACTGCATATATGCTCTTCCTCAGTGTTTCTGTCTCGTTTTCAAGCACTAATATTTAAACGTTCTTAAATCAAGACACATTTACTGGAGAAGCGAAATGACTGAAGATATTAAGACTTTAATGAAAAATGTGTCAAAACGAAGTGAGTTTGTGCTAATATCTGACAATGGAGTATGGAGTAAAATAGTCTTCATTTCTGACCCCATTGTCAGATATTTGTTCTTGTTTTAAACTCAAACTCACTTCATTTTGAGACATTTTTCATTAAAGTCTTAATATCTTCAGTCATTTTGCATCTCCAGTAAATGTGTCTTGATTTAAGAATTTTTTTATATTTGTTCCAAATCTATCACCATTTCAAATGCGTTATTGCACTATTTAATCAGAAAAAGGGCTGTGAATATGAACTGTTAATGAAGCAAGCATGACTTGTTTCATCTCTAGGTAAATCCCTGCCGCTGCTGGTTTAGTAATGATGCATTCCTGCAGGGCTGGACACAAAATAACATGACATTCCCAAATTTAAAACTAAAGGTTAATGCAAATAATGAAGCCTGTAGGGCGGACTGGTGTTCCCGTAAGCCGTGTGTGTGTCATGCTAATGTGGAGTAAACAGGTGTGTGTGACAGCAGGTGTGTGTGACAGCGGGTGACCTTCGAGAGCTCTCCTGTCCACATCGTTCTCTGTTCCTGCTGTTCCTGGGAACGAGCCGTCAGTGTAGATCATCTCTGCAAAGAGAACAGCGAGGCCTGACGTGTGTGTCCAGTTCGTCACACAGAAAGTTAATTTATGCAATGCAACCGTCGTAAATGTCACGACTCGCCACAAGCCCGCGGAGCTTCAGACATGAGCTGAGCTTTACACCGAATATGAGACTCGAAGCCTGACTCAAAACTCATATAGATCAGACATTTGGTCTTTGATGACTTTGATGACTTTGATGTCTCAGACAGACTGATGATGAAACACACAAAACATCATGTTCTTCCTCAGTGTTTCTGTCACGTTTTCCAGCACAAATATCTAAACATTCTCAAATCAAGACACATTTACTGGAGAAGAAGGAAAATGACTGAAGATATTAAGTCTTTTACAATTAATGAAAAATAAGTTTGTGCTTAAAACAAGAACAAGTATCTGCCAATGGATTCAGAAATCATCTTAAAGGGTTAGTTCACAAAAAAATGAAAATTATGTAATTAATTACTCACCCACTGCGTAACACCAGAATGAACCTCATTGGTTCTTGAGAAGCTCAAACGTGCTGCGTAACACGAGAATGAACCTCATTGGTTCTTGCAGAAGCTCAAACGTGCTGCGTAACACCAGAATGAACCTCATTGGTTCTTGCAGAAGCTCAAACGTGCTGCGTAACACCAGAATGAACCTCATTGGTTCTTGAGAAGCTCAAACGTGCTGCGTAACACGAGAATGAACCTCATTGGTTCTTGCAGAAGCTCAAACGTGCTGCGTAACACCAGAATGAACCTCATTGGTTCTTGCAGAAGCTCAAACGCGCTGCGTAACACTAGAATGAACCTCATTGGTTCTTGCAGAAGCTCAAACGTGCTGCGTAACACTAGAATGAACCTCATTGGTTCTTGAGAAGCTCAAACGTGCTGCGTAACACGAGAATGAACCTCATTGGTTCTTGCTGAAGCTCAAACGTGCTGCGTAACACCAGAATGAACCTCATTGGTTCTTGCTGAAGCTCAAACGTGCTGCGTAACACGAGAATGAACCTCATTGGTTCTTGCTGAAGCTCAAACGTGCTGCATAACACGAGAATGAACCTCATTGGTTCTTGCAGAAGCTCAAACGTGCTGCGTAACACCAGAATGAAGCTCACTGGTTCTTGAGAAGCTCAAACGTGCTGCGTAACATTAGAATGAACCTCATTGGTTCTTGAGAAGCTCAAACGTGCTGCGTAACACCAGAATGAACCTCATTGGTTCTTGAGAAGCTCAAACGTGCTGCGTAACACGAGAATGAACCTCATTGGTTCTTGAGAAGCTTAAACGTGCTGCGTAACACCAGAATGAACCTCATTGGTTCTCAAGAAGCTTAAACGTGCTGTGTAACACCAGAATGAACCTCATTGGTTCTCGAGAAGCTCAAACGTGCTGCGTAACACGAGAATGAACCTCATTGGTTCTTGCAGAAGCTCAATTGTGCTGCGTAACACGAGAATGAACCTCATTGGTTCTCGAGAAGTTCAAACGTGCTGCGTAACACGAGAATGAACCTCATTGGTTCTCGAGAAGCTCAAACATGCTGCGTAACACGAGAACGAACCTCATTGGCTCTTGCAAAGCTCAAACGTGCTGCGTAACACGAGAATTAACCTTAGTGTTTCTCACTGAAGCTCAAACGTGCTGCGTAACACAAGAATGAACCTCATTGGTTCTCGAGAAGCTCAAACGTGCTGCGTAACACGAGAATGAACCTCATTGTTTCTCACTGAAGCTCAAACGTGCTGCGTAACACAAGAATGAACCTCATTGGTTCTTGAGAAGCTCAAACGTGCTGCGTAACACGAAAATGAACCTCATTGTTTCTCACTGAAGCTCAAACGTGCTGCGTAACATGAGAATGAACCTCATTGGTTCTTATGAAGCTCAAACGTGCTGCGTAACACGAGAATGAACCTCATTGGTTCTCTAGAAGTTCAAACGTGCTGCGTAACACGAGAATGAACCTCATTGGTTCTCGAGAAGCTCAAACGTGCTGCGTAACACGAGAATGAACCTCATTGTTTCTCACTGAAGCTCAAACGTGCTGCGTAACACGAGAATGAACCTCATTGTTTCTCACTGAAGCTCAAACGTGCTGCGTAACAAGAGAATGAACCTCATTGTTTCTCACTGAAGCTCAAACGTGCTGCGTAACACGAGAATGAACCTCATTGTTTCTCACTGAAGCTCAAACGTGCTGCGTAACACGAGAATGAATCTCATTGTTTCTCACTGAAGCTCAAACGTGCTGCGTAACATGAGAATGAACCTCATTGGTTCTTAAGAAGCTCAAACGTGCTGCGTAACACGAGAATGAACCTCATTGGTTCTCAAGAAGCTCAAACGTGCTGCGTAACACGAGAATGAACCTCATTGGTTTTCGCTGAAGCTCAAACGTGCTGCGTAACACCAGAATGAACCTCATTGGTTCTTGAGAAGCTCAAACGTGCTGCGTAACACCAGAATGAACCTTAGTGTTTCTCACTGAAGCTCAAACGTGCTGCGTAACACAAGAATGAACCTCATTGGTTCTCGAGAAGCTCAAACGTGCTGCGTAACACGAGAATGAACCTCATTGGTTCTTGAGAAGCTCAAACGTGCTGCGTAACACGAGAATGAACCTCATTGTTTCTCACTGAAGCTCAAACGTGCTGCGTAACACGAGAATGAACCTCATTGTTTCTCACTGAAGCTCAAACGTGCTGCGTAACATGAGAATGAACCTCATTGGTTCTTAAGAAGCTCAAACGTGCTGCGTAACACGAGAATTAACCTCATTGGTTCTCGAGAAGCTCAAACGTGCTGCGTAACACGAGAATGAACCTCATTGGTTCTTGAGAAGCTCAAACGTGCTGCGTAACACGAGAATGAACCTCATTGTTTCTCACTGAAGCTCAAACGTGCTGCGTAACACGAGAATGAACCTTATTGGTTCTCGAGAAGCTCAAACGTGCTGCGTAACACGAGAATGAACCTCATTGTTTCTCACTGAAGCTCAAACGTGCTGCGTAACACAAGAATGAACCTCATTGGTTCTCGAGAAGCTCAAACGTGCTGCGTAACACGAGAATGAACCTCATTGGTTCTTGCGAAGCTCAAACGTGCTGCGTAACACGAGAATTAACTTTAGTGTTTCTCACTGAAGCTCAAACGTGCTGCGTAACACAAGAATGAACCTCATTGGTTCTCGAGAAGCTCAAATGTGCTGCGTAACACGAGAATGAACCTCATTGTTTCTCACTGAAGCTCAAACGTGCTGCGTAACACGAGAATGAACCTCATTGTTTCTCACTGAAGCTCAAACGTGCTGCGTAACATGAGAATGAACCTCATTGGTTCTTAAGAAGCTCAAACGTGCTGCGTAACACGAGAATGAACCTCATTGGTTCTCAAGAAGCTCAAACGTGCTGCGTAACACGAGAATGAACCTCATTGGTTCTCGCTGAAGCTCAAACGTGCTGCGTAACACCAGAATGAACCTCATTGGTTCTTGAGAAGCTCAAACGTGCTGCGTAACACCAGAATGAACCTTAGTGTTTCTCACTGAAGCTCAAACGTGCTGCGTAACACAAGAATGAACCTCATTGGTTCTCGAGAAGCTCAAACGTGCTGCGTAACACGAGAATGAACCTCATTGGTTCTTGAGAAGCTCAAACGTGCTGCGTAACACGAGAATGAACCTCATTGTTTCTCACTGAAGCTCAAACGTGCTGCGTAACAAGAGAATTAACCTTAGTGTTTCTCACTGAAGCTCAAACGTGCTGCGTAACACGAGAATGAACCTCATTGGTTCTCGCTGAAGCTTAAACGTGCAGCGTAACACAAGAATGAACCTCATTGGTTTTTGAGAAGCTCAAACGTGCTGCGTAACACGAGAATGAACCTCATTGGTTCTTGAGAAGCTCAAACGTGCTGCGTAACACGAGAATGAACCTCATTGTTTCTCACTGAAGCTCAAACGTGCTGCGTAACACGAGAATGAACCTTATTGGTTCTCGAGAAGCTCAAACGTGCTGCGTAACACGAGAATGAACCTCATTGTTTCTCACTGAAGCTCAAACGTGCTGCGTAACACAAGAATGAACCTCATTGGTTCTTGAGAAGCTCAAACGTGCTGCGTAACACGAGAATGAACCTCATTGTTTCTCACTGAAGCTCAAACGTGCTGCGTAACACGAGAATGAACCTTATTGGTTCTCAAGAAGCTCAAACGTGCTGCGTAACACGAGAATTAACCTCATTGGTTCTCACTGAAGCTCAAACGTGCTGTGTAACACGAGAATGAACCTCATTGGTTCTTTAGAGAACTCAAACGTGCTGCGTAACACGAGAATTAACCTCATTGGTTCTCACTGAAGCTCAAACGTGCTGCGTAACACCAGAATGAACCTCCTTGGTTCTTGAGAAGCTCAAACGTGCTGCGTAACACCAGAATGAACCTCATTGGTTCTTGAGAAGCTCAAACGTGCTGCGTAACACCAGAATGAACCTCATTGGTTCTCACTGAAGCTCAAACGTGCTGTGTAACACGAGAATGAACCTCATTGGTTCTTGAGAAGCTCAAACGTGCTGCGTAACACGAGAATGAACCTCATTGGTTCTTGAGAAGCTCAAACGTGCTGCGTAACTCAAGAATGAACCTCATTGGTTCTTGAGAAGCTCAAACGTGCTGCGTAACACGAGAATGAACCTCATTGGTTCTTGAGAAGCTCAAACATGCTGCGTAACACGAGAATGAACCTCATTGGTTCTTGCTGAAGCTCAAACGTGCTGCGTAACAAGAGAATTAACCTTAGTGTTTCTCACTGAAGCTCAAACGTGCTGCGTAACACGAGAATGAACCTCATTGGTTCTCGCTGAAGCTTAAACGTGCAGCGTAACACAAGAATGAACCTCATTGGTTTTTGAGAAGCTCAAACGTGCTGCGTAACACGAGAATGAACCTCATTGGTTCTTGAGAAGCTCAAACGTGCTGCGTAACACGAGAATGAACCTCATTGTTTCTCACTGAAGCTCAAACGTGCTGCGTAACACGAGAATGAACCTTATTGGTTCTCGAGAAGCTCAAACGTGCTGCGTAACACGAGAATGAACCTCATTGTTTCTCACTGAAGCTCAAACGTGCTGCGTAACACAAGAATGAACCTCATTGGTTCTTGAGAAGCTCAAACGTGCTGCGTAACACGAGAATGAACCTCATTGTTTCTCACTGAAGCTCAAACGTGCTGCGTAACATGAGAATGAACCTCATTGGTTCTTATGAAGCTCAAACGTGCTGCGTAACACGAGAATGAACCTCATTGGTTCTCGAGAAGTTCAAACGTGCTGCGTAACACGAGAATGAACCTCATTGGTTCTCGAGAAGCTCAAACGTGCTGCGTAACACAAGAATGAACCTCATTGGTTCTCGAGAAGCTCAAACGTGCTGCGTAACACGAGAATGAACCTCATTGGTTCTTGCGAAGCTCAAACGTGCTGCGTAACACGAGAATTAACTTTAGTGTTTCTCACTGAAGCTCAAACGTGCTGCGTAACACAAGAATGAACCTCATTGGTTCTCGAAGAAGCTCAAACGTGCTGCGTAACACGAGAATGAACCTCATTGTTTCTCACTGAAGCTCAAACGTGCTGCGTAACACGAGAATGAACCTCATTGTTTCTCACTGAAGCTCAAACGTGCTGCGTAACATGAGAATGAACCTCATTGGTTCTTAAGAAGCTCAAACGTGCTGCGTAACACGAGAATGAACCTCATTGGTTCTCGCTGAAGCTCAAAAGTGCTGCGTAACACCAGAATGAACCTCATTGGTTCTTGAGAAGCTCAAACGTGCTGCGTAACACCAGAATGAACCTTAGTGTTTCTCACTGAAGCTCAAACGTGCTGCGTAACACAAGAATGAACCTCATTGGTTCTCGAGAAGCTCAAACGTGCTGCGTAACACGAGAATTAACCTCATTGGTTCTCGAGAAGCTCAAACGTGCTGCGTAACACGAGAATGAACCTCATTGGTTCTTGAGAAGCTCAAACGTGCTGCGTAACACGAGAATGAACCTCATTGTTTCTCACTGAAGCTCAAACATGCTGCGTAACACGAGAATGAACCTTATTGGTTCTCAAGAAGCTCAAACGTGCTGCGTAACACGAGAATTAACCTCATTGGTTCTCACTGAAGCTCAAACGTGCTGTGTAACACGAGAATGAACCTCATTGGTTCTTTAGAGAACTCAAACGTGCTGCGTAACACGAGAATTAACCTCATTGGTTCTCACTGAAGCTCAAACGTGCTGCGTAACACCAGAATGAACCTCCTTGGTTCTTGAGAAGCTCAAACGTGCTGCGTAACACCAGAATGAACCTCATTGGTTCTTGAGAAGCTCAAACGTGCTGCGTAACACCAGAATGAACCTCATTGGTTCTCACTGAAGCTCAAACGTGCTGTGTAACACGAGAATGAACCTCATTGGTTCTTGAGAAGCTCAAACGTGCTGCGTAACACGAGAATGAACCTCATTGGTTCTTGAGAAGCTCAAACGTGCTGCGTAACTCAAGAATGAACCTCATTGGTTCTTGAGAAGCTCAAACGTGCTGCGTAACACGAGAATGAACCTCATTGGTTCTTGAGAAGCTCAAACATGCTGCGTAACACGAGAATGAACCTCATTGGTTCTTGCTGAAGCTCAAACGTGCTGCGTAACAAGAGAATTAACCTTAGTGTTTCTCACTGAAGCTCAAACGTGCTGCGTAACACGAGAATGAACCTCATTGGTTCTCGCTGAAGCTTAAACGTGCAGCGTAACACAAGAATGAACCTCATTGGTTTTTGAGAAGCTCAAACATGCTGCGTAACACGAGAATGAACCTCATTGGTTCTTGCTGAAGCTCAAACGTGATGCGTAACAAGAGAATTAACCTTAGTGTTTCTCACTGAAGCTCAAACGTGCTGCGTAACACGAGAATGAACCTCATTGGTTCTCGCTGAAGCTTAAACGTGCAGCGTAACACAAGAATGAACCTCATTGGTTCTCGAGAAGCTCAAACGTGCTGCGTAACACGAGAATGAACCTCATTGTTTCTCACCGAAGCTCAAACGTGATGCGTAACAAGAGAATTAACCTTAGTGTTTCTCACTGAAGCTCAAACGTGCTGCATAACACAAGAATTAACCTAATTGGTTCTTGAGAAGCTCAAACGTGCTGCGTAACACAAGAATGAACCTTAGTGTTTCTCACTGAAGCTCAAACGTGCTGCGTAACACTAGAATGAACCTCATTGGTTCTTGCTGAAGCTCAAACGTGCTGCGTAACACGAGAATGAACCTCATTGGTTCTTGCAGAAGCTCAAACGTGCTGCGTAACACCATAATGAAGCTCACTGGTTCTTGAGAAGCTCAAACGTGCTGCGTAACATTAGAATGAACCTCATTGGTTCTTGAGAAGCTCAAACGTGCTGCGTAACACCAGAATGAACCTCATTGGTTCTTGCTGAAGCTCAAACGTGCTGCGTAACACTAGAATGAACCTCATTGGTTCTTGAGAAGCTCAAACGTGCTGCGTAACACCAGCATGAACCTCATTGGTTCTTGCTGAAGCTCAAACGTGCTGCGTAACACGAGAATGAACCTCATTGGTTCTTGAGAAGCTTAAACGTGCTGCATAACACCAGAATGAACCTCATTGGTTCTCAAGAAGCTTAAACGTGCTGTGTAACACCAGAATGAACCTCATTGGTTCTCGAGAAGCTCAAACGTGCTGCGTAACACGAGAATGAACCTCATTGGTTCTTGCAGAAGCTCAATTGTGCTGCGTAACACGAGAATGAACCTCATTGGTTCTCGAGAAGTTCAAACGTGCTGCGTAACACGAGAATGAACCTCATTGGTTCTCGAGAAGCTCAAACATGCTGCGTAACACGAGAACGAACCTCATTGGCTCTTGCAAAGCTCAAACGTGCTGCGTAACACGAGAATTAACCTTAGTGTTTCTCACTGAAGCTCAAACGTGCTGCGTAACACAAGAATGAACCTCATTGGTTCTCGAGAAGCTCAAACGTGCTGCGTAACACGAGAATGAACCTCATTGTTTCTCACTGAAGCTCAAACGTGCTGCGTAACACCAGAATGAACCTCCTTGGTTCTTGAGAAGCTCAAACGTGCTGCGTAACACCAGAATGAACCTCATTGTTTCTCACTGAAGCTCAAACGTGCTGCGTAACATGAGAATGAACCTCATTGGTTCTTATGAAGCTCAAACGTGCTGCGTAACACGAGAATGAACCTCATTGGTTCTCGAGAAGTTCAAACGTGCTGCGTAACACGAGAATGAACCTCATTGGTTCTCGAGAAGCTCAAACGTGCTGCGTAACACAAGAATTAACCTCATTGGTTCTCGAGAAGCTCAAACGTGCTGCGTAACACGAGAATGAACCTCATTGGTTCTTGCGAAGCTCAAACGTGCTGCGTAACACGAGAATTAACTTTAGTGTTTCTCACTGAAGCTCAAACGTGCTGCGTAACACAAGAATGAACCTCATTGGTTCTCGAGAAGCTCAAACGTGCTGCGTAACACGAGAATGAACCTCATTGTTTCTCACTGAAGCTCAAACGTGCTGCGTAACACGAGAATG
The DNA here is from genome assembly GCF_964197995.2 of Scardinius erythrophthalmus. Lineage (NCBI taxonomy): Eukaryota > Metazoa > Chordata > Actinopteri > Cypriniformes > Leuciscidae > Scardinius > Scardinius erythrophthalmus. Next base: position 313,423 of record NC_138225.1, read on the forward strand.
AACCTCATTGTTTCTCACTGAAGCTCAAACGTGCTGCGTAACATGAGAATGAACCTCATTGGTTCTTAAGAAGCTCAAACGTGCTGCGTAACACGAGAATGAACCTCATTGGTTCTCAAGAAGCTCAAACGTGCTGTGTAACACGAGAATGAACCTCATTGGTTCTCGCTGAAGCTCAAACGTGCTGCGTAACACCAGAATGAACCTCATTGGTTCTTGAGAAGCTCAAACGTGCTGCGTAACACCAGAATGAACCTTAGTGTTTCTCACTGAAGCTCAAACGTGCTGCGTAACACAAGAATGAACCTCATTGGTTCTCGAGAAGCTCAAACGTGCTGTGTAACACGAGAATGAACCTCATTGGTTCTTGAGAAGCTCAAACGTGCTGCGTAACACGAGAATGAACCTCATTGTTTCTCACTGAAGCTCAAACGTGCTGCGTAACATGAGAATGAACCTCATTGGTTCTTAAGAAGCTCAAACGTGCTGCGTAACACGAGAATTAACCTCATTGGTTCTCGAGAAGCTCAAACGTGCTGCGTAACACGAGAATGAACCTCATTGGTTCTTGAGAAGCTCAAACGTGCTGCGTAACACGAGAATGAACCTCATTGTTTCTCACTGAAGCTCAAACGTGCTGCGTAACACGAGAATGAACCTTATTGGTTCTCAAGAAGCTCAAACGTGCTGCGTAACACGAGAATTAACCTCATTGGTTCTCACTGAAGCTCAAACGTGCTGTGTAACACGAGAATGAACCTCATTGGTTCTTTAGAGAACTCAAACGTGCTGCGTAACACGAGAATTAACCTCATTGGTTCTCACTGAAGCTCAAATGTGCTGCGTAACACCAGAATGAACCTCATTGGTTCTTGAGAAGCTCAAACGTGCTGCGTAACACCAGAATGAACCTCATTGGTTCTTGAGAAGCTCAAACGTGCTGCGTAACACGAGAATTAACCTCATTGGTTCTCACTGAAGCTCAAACGTGCTGTGTAACACGAGAATGAACCTCATTGGTTCTTGAGAAGCTCAAACGTGCTGCGTAACACGAGAATGAACCTCATTGGTTCTTGAGAAGCTCAAACGTGCTGCGTAACTCAAGAATGAACCTCATTGGTTCTTGAGAAGCTCAAACGTGCTGCGTAACACGAGAATGAACCTCATTGGTTCTTGAGAAGCTCAAACATGCTGCGTAACACGAGAATGAACCTCATTGGTTCTTGCTGAAGCTCAAACGTGCTGCGTAACAAGAGAATTAACCTTAGTGTTTCTCACTGAAGCTCAAACGTGCTGCGTAACACGAGAATGAACCTCATTGGTTCTCGCTGAAGCTTAAACGTGCAGCGTAACACAAGAATGAACCTCATTGGTTTTTGAGAAGCTCAAACATGCTGCGTAACACGAGAATGAACCTCATTGGTTCTTGCTGAAGCTCAAACGTGATGCGTAACAAGAGAATTAACCTTAGTGTTTCTCACTGAAGCTCAAACGTGCTGCTTAACACGAGAATGAACCTCATTGGTTCTCGCTGAAGCTTAAACGTGCAGCGTAACACAAGAATGAACCTCATTGGTTCTCGAGAAGCTCAAACGTGCTGCGTAACACGAGAATGAACCTCATTGTTTCTCACCGAAGCTCAAACGTGATGCGTAACAAGAGAATTAACCTTAGTGTTTCTCACTGAAGCTCAAACGTGCTGCATAACACAAGAATTAACCTAATTGGTTCTTGAGAAGCTCAAACGTGCTGCGTAACACAAGAATGAACCTTAGTGTTTCTCACTGAAGCTCAAACGTGCTGCGTAACACTAGAATGAACCTCATTGGTTCTTGCAAAGCTCAAACGTGCTGCATAACACGAGAATGAACCTCATTGGTTCTCGCTGAAGCTTAAACGTGCTGCGTAACACAAGAATGAATCTCATTGGTTCTCGAGAAGCTCAAACGTGCTGCGTAACACGAGAATGAACCTCATTGTTTCTCACCGAAGCTCAAACGTGATGCGTAACACGAGAATTAACCTTAGTGTTTCTCACTGAAGCTCAAACGTTCTGCATAACACAAGAATTAACCTCATTGGTTCTTGAGAAGCTCAAACGTGCTGCGTAACACAAGAATGAACCTCATTGGTTCTTGAGAAGCTCAAACGTGCTGCGTAACACGAGAATGAACCTCATTGGTTCTTGAGAAGCTCAAACGTGCTGCGTAACACGAGAATGAACCTCATTGGTTCTTGAGAAGCTCAAACATGCTGCGTAACATGAGAATGAACCTCATTGGTTCTCGCTGAAGCTTAAACGTGCTGCGTAACACGAGAATGAACCTCATTGGTTTTTGAGAAGCTCAAACATGCTGCGTAACACGAGAATGAACCTCATTGGTTCTCGCTGAAGCTTAAACGTGCTGCGTAACACGAGAATGAACCTCATTGGTTCTTGAGAAGCTCAAACGTGATGCGTAACACGAGAATGAACCTCATTGGTTCTCGCTGAAGCTTAAACGTGCTGCGTAACACGAGAATGAACCTCATTGGTTTTTGAGAAGCTCAAACATGCTGCGTAACACGAGAATGAACCTCATTGGTTCTTGCTGAAGCTCAAACGTGATGCGTAACAAGAGAATTAACCTTAGTGTTTCTCACTGAAGCTCAAACGTGCTGCGTAACACGAGAATGAACCTCATTGGTTCTCGCTGAAGCTTAAACGTGCAGCGTAACACAAGAATGAACCTCATTGGTTCTCGAGAAGCTCAAACGTGCTGCATAACACGAGAATGAACCTCATTGTTTCTCACCGAAGCTCAAACGTGATGCGTAACAAGAGAATTAACCTTAGTGTTTCTCACTGAAGCTCAAACGTGCTGCATAACACAAGAATTAACCTAATTGGTTCTTGAGAAGCTCAAACGTGCTGCGTAACACAAGAATGAACCTTAGTGTTTCTCACTGAAGCTCAAACGTGCTGCGTAACATGAGAATGAACCTCATTGGTTCTCGCTGAAGCTTAAACGTGCAGCGTAACACAAGAATGAACCTCATTGGTTCTCGAGAAGCTCAAACGTGCTGCGTAACACGAGAATGAACCTCATTGTTTCTCACCGAAGCTCAAACGTGATGCGTAACAAGAGAATTAACCTTAGTGTTTCTCACTGAAGCTCAAACGTGCTGCATAACACAAGAATTAACCTCATTGGTTCTTGAGAAGCTCAAACGTGCTGCGTAACACAAGAATGAACCTCATTGGTTCTTGAGAAGCTCAAACGTGCTGCGTAACACGAGAATGAACCTCATTGGTTCTTGAGAAGCTCAAACATGCTGCGTAACACGAGAATGAACCTCATTGGTTCTTGCTGAAGCTCAAACGTGCTGCGTAACAAGAGAATTAACCTTAGTGTTTCTCACTGAAGCTCAAACGTGCTGCATAACACAAGAATTAACCTCATTGGTTCTTGCAAAGCTCAAACGTGCTGCGTAACACTAGAATGAACCTCATTGGTTCTTGCAAAGCTCAAACGTGCTGCGTAACACGAGAATGAACCTCATTGGTTCTTGAGAAGCTCAAACGTGCTGCGTAACACAAGAATGAACCTCATTGGTTCTCGAGAAGCTCAAACGTGCTGCGTAACACGAGAATGAACCTCATTGTTTCTCACCGAAGCTCAAACGTGATGCGTAACAAGAGAATTAACCTTAGTGTTTCTCACTGAAGCTCAAACGTGCTGCGTAACACAAGAATGAACCTCATTGTTTCTCGAGAAGCTCAAACGTGCTGCGTAACACGAGAATTAACCTTAGTGTTTATCACCGAAGCTCAAACGTGCTGCATAACACAAGAATTAACCTCATTGGTTCTTGCAAAGCTCAAACGTGCTGTGTAACACTAGAATGAACCTCATTGGTTCTCGCTGAAGCTCAAACGTGCTGCGTAACACAAGAATGAACCTCATTGGTTCTTGCTGAAGCTCAAACGTGCTGCGTAACACGAGAATGAACCTCATTGTTTCTCACCGAAGCTCAAACGTGATGCATAACAAGAGAATTAACCTTAGTGTTTCTCACTGAAGCTCAAACGTGCTGCGTAACACGAGAATGAACCTCATTGGTTCTTGCAAAGCTCAAACGTGCTGCGTAACACTAGAATGAACCTAATTGGTTCTTGCAAAGCTCAAACATGCTGCGTAACACGAGAATGAACCTCATTGGTTCTTGCTGAAGCTCAAACGTGATGCGTAACAAGAGAATTAACCTTAGTGTTTCTCACTGAAGCTCAAACGTGCTGCGTAACACGAGAATGAACCTCATTGGTTCTCGTTGAAGCTTAAACGTGCAGCGTAACACAAGAATGAACCTCATTGGTTCTCGAGAAGCTCAAACGTGCTGCGTAACACGAGAATGAACCTCATTGTTTCTCACCGAAGCTCAAACGTGATGCGTAACAAGAGAATTAACCTTAGTGTTTCTCACTGAAGCTCAAACGTGCTGCATAACACAAGAATTAACCTAATTGGTTCTTGAGAAGCTCAAACGTGCTGCGTAAGTCAAGTCAAGTCAAGTCAAGTCAAGTTTATTTATATAGCGCTTTTCACAACACAGGTTGTATCAAAGCAGCTTCACAGTAATAAATTAGAACAATACATCAATGTTTGTTTCTAGTGGAACGTCTACGTTTGGTAATGCTGATCAATAGTATCGTTGATTGATTAATTCAATTAAATATCCCCAAATATCCCCAACTGAGCAAGCCAAAGGCAACAGTGGCAAGGAACCGAAAAACTCCATCAGGTGACCTAATGGAGAAAAAAAAAACCTTGGGAGAACCCGGGCTCAGTCGGGGGCCAGTTCTCCTCTGGCGTTTATGAACTAGAGGTCGGATTTAACTGTAGGATTAAAAGAATTATATGAATGCCTGGCTGAAGAGATGCGTCTTTAATCTAGTTTTAAACTGGGAGAGCGAGTCTGAGCAACGAACAGTATCCGGAAGACTATTCCAGAGTTTTGGTGCTAAATGTGAAAATGCTCTCCCTCCTTTGGCGGACCTAGATATCCTAGGTATGACCAAAAGCCTCGAATTTAGTGACCTTAAAGAGCGCGATGGATTATAGGGCGATAGAAGATCCGTTAAATAGACTGGAGCTAAGCCGTTTAGGGCTTTATAAGTCAGTAGCAATACCTTGTAATTAATACGGGACTTTATAGGTAACCAATGTAGAGATGATAAAATCGGTGTTATATGATCATATTTTCTTGATCTAGTTAGAACTCTAGCGGCGGCATTTTGGACTAACTGTAGCTTGTTTATTGAGGATGCAGGACAACCGGCTAATAACGCATTACAGTAATCTAGTCTCGAGGTCATGAATGCATGAACTAACTTTTCTGCATCAGAAACAGATAGCATATTACGTAGCTTAGCAATGTTTCTAAGGTGGAAAAAGGCTGTTCTTGTAACATATGAAATATGATTTTCAAAAGACAGGTTGCAGTCTAATATAACACCCAGGTCTTTTACTGTAGAGGATGAAGTAACAGGACATCCTACTATGTTAAAGTTGTATTGTGAGAGGTTTTGTGGGTGGTTTTTTGAACCGATAAGTAGTACCTCTGTCTTGTCTGGATTTAATAAAAGAAAATTATGCGTCATCCAATCTTTTATATCTTTAACACACTCTGTCAATTTGGATAATTTAGCGTTTTCATCTGGCCGTGATGAAATATAGATTTGAGTGTCATCAGCATAACAATGGAAACTAATTCCATGTTTCCTTATAATATTTCCAAGTGGCAGCATATATATTGAGAATAATAGAGGGCCTAACACAGATCCCTGCGGCACTCCATAGTTTACTGGAGTTATGATAGATTTTTCTCCATTTAAATAAACAAAATGGTAGTGGTCAGATAAATACGATCTAAACCAGCTTAATGCTTGTCCTTGAACACCAGTATAATTTTGTAGTCGATCTAAGAGTATTGTATGATCTATAGTATCGAACGCAGCACTAAGATCAAGTAAAACTAATATTGAGATACAGCCTTGGTCAGAAGCTAAAAGTAAATCATTTGTGATTTTAACGAGCGCAGTTTCAGTGCTATGATGCGGCCTGAACCCAGACTGAAACTTTTCATAGGTGTCATTTTCTTGTAAGAAAGAGCCCAGTTGAGCGGACACAACTTTTTCTAGTATTTTAGACATAAAAGGTAGATTTGAAATGGGTCTATAATTTACTAGATTATTCGGATCTAATTGTGGTTTCTTAATAAGAGGTTTTATAACTGCCAGTTTAAATGTTTTTGGAACATAACCTAAAGATAAAGACGAGTTAATAATATTGAGGAGAGGCTCTTCCACTACAGGTAACACTTCTTTCAATAGTTGAGTTGGTATAGGATCTAGTAAACATGTTGTTGTTTTAGATGAAGTAAAAAGTTTATTTAACTCTTTTTGTTCTATAGTTGTAAAGCACTGTAATTGTTCTTGCGGGGTGATAATTGAGGCTGAATTATAAGGCGCGATTGAGGATTGAACGTTTACAATTGTGGTTCTGATGTTTTCTATTTTCTCAGTGAAGAACTTCATGAAATCATTACTACTAAACTGTAATGGAATATTTTGTTCAGGAGACATCTGTTTATTTGTTAGTCTCGCCACTGTGTTAAATAAGAACTTAGGATTGTTATGGTTGTTTTCTATTAGTTTGCGTAGATGCTCAGCCCTGGCCGCTTTTAGGGCCTTTTTATAACGTGACATACTGTCTTTCCATGCGATTCTAAAGACCTCTAAGTTGGTTTGTTTCCATTTACGCTCTAAATTACGGGTTTCTCTCTTTAGAACACGCGTAGTATTGTTGTACCATGGTGCTTTACTTTTCTCTCTGACCTTTTTTAATCTAATGGGCGCAACAATATCCAATGATCCAGAGAGAATGGTGCTCATAGTGCTAGTTAATTCCTCAAGTTCATCTGTTTGTTTGGGTTCACTGAGCAGCTGAGACAGATCCGATAAGCTGTTTGAAAAATTATCTATGGTGGATGGAAGGATTGTTCTGCCTAATCGATAACGCGGCGCAGCATGATATATTACAGGAGTACGTAATATGCAAGTTACCATGTAATGGTCAGTGACATCGTCACTTTGTGGAATGATATCTATATCGGTTGGATCGGTTCCATGTGATATAATTAAATCGAGTGTATGATTAAATCGATGAGTCGGTCCGGTAATGTTTTGCTTGACCCCAAAGGAGTTTAATAAATCAGTAAACGCAGCCCCTAACGCATCATTTTGATTATCTACATGGATATTAAAGTCTCCAACAATTAATGCTTTATCGAAGTTAACTAATAGGTCTGAGAGAAAATCTGCAAACTCTTTTAGGAAATCAGCGTAAGGCGTAACACAAGAATGAACCTTAGTGTTTCTCACTGAAGCTCAAACGTGCTGCGTAACACTAGAATGAACCTCATTGGTTCTTGCAAAGCTCAAACGTGCTGCGTAACACAAGAATGAACCTCATTGGTTCTCGCTGAAGCTTAAACGTGCTGCGTAACACAAGAATGAACCTCATTGGTTCTCGAGAAGCTCAAACGTGCTGCGTAACACGAGAATGAACCTCATTGTTTCTCACCGAAGCTCAAACGTGATGCGTAACAAGAGAATTAACCTTAGTGTTTCTCACTGAAGCTCAAACGTGCTGCATAACACAAGAATTAACCTCATTGGATCTTGAGAAGCTCAAACGTGCTGCGTTAAAACACAAGAATGAACCTCATTGGTTCTTGAGAAGCTCAAATGTGCTGCGTAACACGAGAATGAACCTCATTGGTTCTTGAGAAGCTCAAACATGCTGCGTAACACGAGAATGAACCTCATTGGTTCTTGCTGAAGCTCAAACGTGCTGCGTAACAAGAGAATTAACCTTAGTGTTTCTCACTGAAGCTCAAACGTGCTGCATAACACAAGAATTAACCTCATTGGTTCTTGCAAAGCTCAAACGTGCTGCGTAACACTAGAATGAACCTCATTGGTTCTTGCAAAGCTCAAACGTGCTGCGTAACACGAGAATGAACCTCATTGGTTCTTGAGAAGCTCAAACGTGCTGCGTAACACAAGAATGAACCTCATTGGTTCTCGAGAAGCTCAAACGTGCTGCGTAACACGAGAATGAACCTCATTGTTTCTCACCGAAGCTCAAACGTGATGCGTAACAAGAGAATTAACCTTAGTGTTTCTCACTGAAGCTCAAACGTGCTGCGTAACACAAGAATTAACCTCATTGGTTCTTGCAAAGCTCAAACGTGCTGTGTAACACTAGAATGAACCTCATTGGTTCTTGCAAAGCTCAAACGTGCTGTGTAACACGAGAATGAACCTCATTGGTTCTTGAGAAGCTCAAACGTGCTGCGTAACACAAGAATGAACCTCATTGGTTCTTGCTGAAGCTCAAACGTGCTGCGTAACACGAGAATGAACCTCATTGTTTCTCACCGAAGCTCAAACGTGATGCATAACAAGAGAATTAACCTTAGTGTTTCTCACTGAAGCTCAAACGTGCTGCGTAACACGAGAATGAACCTCATTGGTTCTTGCAAAGCTCAAACGTGCTGCGTAACACTAGAATGAACCTAATTGGTTCTTGCAAAGCTCAAATGTGCTGCGTAACACGAGAATTAACCTCACTGGTTCTTGCTGAAGCTCAAACGTGCTGCGTAACAAGAGAATTAACCTTAGTGTTTCTCACTGAAGCTCAAACGTGCTGCGTAACACCAGAATGAACCTCATTGGTTCTTGCAAAGCTCAAACGTGCTGCGTAACACTAGAATGAACCTCATTGGTTCTTGCAAAGCTCAAACGTGCTGCGTAACACGAGAATGAACCTCATTGGTTCTTGAGAAGCTCAAACGTGCTGCGTAACACAAGAATGAACCTCATTGGTTCTCGAGAAGCTCAAACGTGCTGCGTAACACGAGAATGAACCTCATTGTTTCTCACCGAAGCTCAAACGTGATGCGTAACAAGAGAATTAACCTTAGTGTTTCTCACTGAAGCTCAAACGTGCTGCGTAACACAAGAATGAACCTCATTGTTTCTCGAGAAGCTCAAACGTGCTGCGTAACACGAGAATTAACCTTAGTGTTTCTCACCGAAGCTCAAACGTGCTGCATAACACAAGAATTAACCTCATTGGTTCTTGCAAAGCTCAAACGTGCTGTGTAACACTAGAATGAACCTCATTGGTTCTTGCAAAGCTCAAACGTGCTGCGTAACACGAGAATGAACCTCATTGGTTCTTGAGAAGCTCAAACGTGCTGCGTAACACAAGAATGAACCTCATTGGTTCTTGCTGAAGCTCAAACGTGCTGCGTAACACGAGAATGAACCTCATTGTTTCTCACCGCAGCTCAAACGTGATGCATAACAAGAGAATTAACCTTAGTGTTTCTCACTGAAGCTCAAACGTGCTGCGTAACACGAGAATGAACCTCATTGGTTCTTGCAAAGCTCAAACGTGCTGCGTAACACTAGAATGAACCTAATTGGTTCTTGCAAAGCTCAAACATGCTGCGTAACACGAGAATGAACCTCATTGGTTCTCGTTGAAGCTTAAACGTGCAGCGTAACACAAGAATGAACCTCATTGGTTCTCGAGAAGCTCAAACGTGCTGCGTAACACGAGAATGAACCTCATTGTTTCTCACCGAAGCTCAAACATGATGCGTAACAAGAGAATTAACCTTAGTGTTTCTCACTGAAGCTCAAACGTGCTGCATAACACAAGAATTAACCTAATTGGTTCTTGAGAAGCTCAAACGTGCTGCGTAACACAAGAATGAACCTTAGTGTTTCTCACTGAAGCTCAAACGTGCTGCGTAACACTAGAATGAACCTCATTGGTTCTCGCTGAAGCTTAAACGTGCTGCGTAACACAAGAATGAACCTCATTGGTTCTCGAGAAGCTCAAACGTGCTGCGTAACACGAGAATGAACCTCATTGTTTCTCACCGAAGCTCAAACGTGATGCGTAACAAGAGAATTAACCTTAGTGTTTCTCACTGAAGCTCAAACGTGCTGCATAACACAAGAATTAACCTCATTGGATCTTGAGAAGCTCAAACGTGCAGCGTAACACGAGAATGAACCTCATTGGTTCTTGAGAAGCTCAAACGTGCTGCGTAACACGAGAATGAACCTCATTGGTTCTTGAGAAGCTCAAACATGCTGCGTAACACGAGAATGAACCTCATTGGTTCTTGCTGAAGCTCAAACGTGCTGCGTAACAAGAGAATTAACCTTAGTGTTTCTCACTGAAGCTCAAACGTGCTGCATAACACAAGAATTAACCTCATTGGTTCTTGCAAAGCTCAAACGTGCTGCGTAACACTAGAATGAACCTCATTGGTTCTTGCAAAGCTCAAACGTGCTGCGTAACACGAGAATGAACCTCATTGGTTCTTGAGAAGCTCAAACGTGCTGCGTAACACAAGAATGAACCTCATTGGTTCTCGAGAAGCTCAAACGTGCTGCGTAACACGAGAATGAACCTCATTGTTTCTCACCGAAGCTCAAACGTGATGCGTAACAAGAGAATTAACCTTAGTGTTTCTCACTGAAGCTCAAACGTGCTGCGTAACACAAGAATTAACCTCATTGGTTCTTGCAAAGCTCAAACGTGCTGTGTAACACTAGAATGAACCTCATTGGTTCTTGCAAAGCTCAAACGTGCTGCGTAACACGAGAATGAACCTCATTGGTTCTTGAGAAGCTCAAACGTGCTGCGTAACAAGAGAATTAACCTCATTGGTTCTTGAGAAGCTCAAACGTGATGCATAACAAGAGAATTAACCTTAGTGTTTCTCACTGAAGCTCAAACGTGCTGCGTAACACGAGAATGAACCTCATTGGTTCTTGCAAAGCTCAAACGTGCTGCGTAACACTAGAATGAACCTAATTGGTTCTTGCAAAGCTCAAATGTGCTGCGTAACACGAGAATTAACCTCATTGGTTCTTGCTGAAGCTCAAACGTGCTGCGTAACAAGAGAATTAACCTTAGTGTTTCTCACTGAAGCTCAAACGTGCTGCATAACACAAGAATTAACCTCATTGGTTCTTGCAAAGCTCAAACGTGCTGCGTAACACTAGAATGAACCTCATTGGTTCTTGCAAAGCTCAAACGTGCTGCGTAACACGAGAATGAACCTCATTGGTTCTTGAGAAGCTCAAACGTGCTGCGTAACACAAGAATGAACCTCATTGGTTCTCGAGAAGCTCAAACGTGCTGCGTAACACGAGAATGAACCTCATTGTTTCTCACCGAAGCTCAAACGTGCTGCGTAACACGAGAATGAACCTCATTGTTTCTCACCGAAGCTCAAACGTGATGCGTAACAAGAGAATTAACCTTAGTGTTTCTCACTGAAGCTCAAACGTGCTGCGTAACACAAGAATTAACCTCATTGGTTCTTGCAAAGCTCAAACGTGCTGTGTAACACTAGAATGAACCTCATTGGTTCTTGCAAAGCTCAAACGTGCTGCGTAACACGAGAATGAACCTCATTGGTCCTTGAGAAGCTCAAACGTACTGCGTAACACGAGAATGAACCTCATTGGTTCTTGAGAAGCTCAAACGTGCTGCGTAACACAAGAATGAACCTCATTGGTTCTTGCTGAAGCTCAAACGTGCTGCGTAACACGAGAATGAACCTCATTGTTTCTCACCGAAGCTCAAACGTGATGCATAACAAGAGAATTAACCTTAGTGTTTCTCACTGAAGCTCAAACGTGCTGCGTAACACGAGAATGAACCTCATTGGTTCTTGCAAAGCTCAAACGTGCTGCGTAACACTAGAATGAACCTAATTGGTTCTTGCAAAGCTCAAATGTGCTGCGTAACACGAGAATTAACCTCATTGGTTCTTGCTGAAGCTCAAACGTGCTGCGTAACACTAGAATGAACCTCATTAGTTCTTGCAAAGCTCAAACGTGCTGCGTAACACGAGAATGAACCTCATTGGTTCTTGAGAAGCTTAAACGTGCTGCGTAACACGAGAATGAACCTCATTGGTTCTTGCAAAGCTCAAACGTGCTACGTAACACGAGAATGAACCTCATTGGTTCTTGAGAAGCTCAAACGTGCTGCGTAACACTAGAATTAACCTCATTGGTTCTTGCAAAGCTCAAACGTGCTGCGTAACACGAGAATGAACCTCATTGGTTCTTGCAAAGCTCAAACGTGCTACGTAACACGAGAATGAACCTCATTGGTTCTTGAGAAGCTCAAACGTGCTGCGTAACACGAGAATTAACATCATTGTTTCTTGCTGAAGCTCAAACATGCTGCGTAACACGAGAATGAACCTTATTGGTTCTTGAGAAGCTCAAACGTGCTGCGTAACACGAGAATTAACATCATTGTTTCTTGCTGAAGCTCAAACGTGCTGCGTAACACGAGAATTAACGCCATTGGTTCTTGCTGAAGCTCAAACGTGCTGCGTAACACGAGAATGAACCTCATTGGTTCTTGCAAAGCTCAAACGTTCTGCGTAACACTAGAATGAACCTCATTGGTTCTTGAGAAGCTCAAACGTGCTGCGTAACACGAGAATTAACCTCATTGGTTCTTGCTGAAGCTCAAACGTGCTGCGTAACACGAGAATTAACCTCATTGGTTCTTGCAAAGCTCAAACGTGCTGCGTAACACGAGAATTAACCTCATTGTTTCTCACTGAAGCTCAAACGTGCTGCGTAACAAGAGAATTAACCTTAGTGTTTCTCACTGAAGCTCAAACGTGCTGCATAACACGAGAATTAATCTCATTGGTTCTTGAGAAGCTCAAACGTGCTGCGTAACACTAGAATGAGCCTCATTGGTTCTCGCTGAAGCTCAAACGTGCTGTGTAACACAAGAATGAACCTCATTGGTTCTTGAGAAGCTCAAACGTGCTGCGTAACACGAGAATGCACCTCATTGGTCCTTGAGAAGCTCAAACGTACTGCGTAACACTAGAATGAGCCTCATTGGTTCCTGCTGAAGCTCAAACGTATAGAGTACTGTCTCCATAGAGTACTGCTGTACACTGCGGCCATTCCCTGGGTGCCTCAGCACTGTTGTTAGAGTTCTGGCGGACTCCCTGTCCCTGTGCTCCGGGCAGAGATCGCAGTCATACTGGGGAAGGACTCAGTCGAGCCGGTCCCTTCTGCCGATATGAAGACCGGCTTATACAGCCTGCACTTTATTGTACCTAAGAAAGGCCAATCTTGGACCTGTGTGTCCTGAATCGGTCCCTTCACAGGCTGCCGTTCAAGATGCTCACGCAGAAGCACATTTTCAAGTGCATCCGTCCCCAAGATTGGTTTGCAGTGATTGACCTTAAGGACGGGTACTTTCATGTCTCAATTCTCCCTCGGCACAGACCATTTCCTCGCTTTGCGTTTGAGGGACGGGCATATCAGTACAATGTCTTACCCTTCGGGCTGGCCCTGTCGCCCTGTGTCTTCACGAAAGTCGCGGAGGCGGCCGTTGCTCCCATGAGCGAGCCTTGTGTTCGTATCCTCAACTACCTCGACGACTGGCTCATCCTGGCGCAGTCGAGAGAGCAGTTGTGCGAACACAGGGACATGGTGCTCAGTCATCTCAGCCACCTAGGGCTTCGGGTCAACTGGTAAAAGAGCAAACTCACCCCCAGGCAGAGGATCTCTTTTCTCGCTATGGAGCTGTGGACTTGATCAACATGTAAGCACTCCAGTAAATATGCATGTAAGCCTGCGTCCAGTTGGTGTTGGACTGCGTGAATACGGGTTTCTTCCCGTGTGCTCGCTTCAACCAGCCAGCATCACCTAAGTTCCCGCTCTAGTGTCGGCTTGCTGCACCACTCCCCTCCACTTAGAGCGGATACGTGTGCTTTTTACTCCAGTTGAGTTCCCCAATTAGGCGAACCCTGTAGAGTTTCTCTGCACCCTTCGGCAGTCGGTAGTGACGGAGCGTCCGACACCAGGCCTAGCACTCATATGCTTGTAGAACCTGTGCTAGACTGGGTCCCATATGTTGTGATCCCTGCGGCGAACCCATTTGTGTATTATTTCACAATCAGCTCCCTGTGATGAGCCCGGGTCTTTCCCTTGGCAGAGTCCACTCTGCCGTCACTGACCGGTGTAGTCTCCCCCTTTTCAGGCTGGAGCCACCCCAGTGACACTCCATTTGTTGCACTGCCCCTAACCGGCCAGTCCATATGTGTATTCTCCACGTTACCTCCCTTTGGGCTCCTCTCCTCTGGAAATGCACGCTTTCCCAGTGATATCCAAGAGTTCCAGTGTGTGGGTTATACGGAACAGCAGTTTGAACTCCCTCTATGTAGGCTTTCCCCAGTCAGTTGGGGTCTGAGAGTCTTGCGTAGGGCACTGGATGTGGCAGCAACCATGGCGTGTTCCATTGGGATCCCAATTACTTCGGCACGTCGACATAACGGCGAACATGACCTCCTTCAGGGAACGAGGGTTACATACATAACCGAGAAGTTTTACAATGTCTTTATGAACTTTTTAAAGCATCAAAGTGGTAGTTGCGTAGCTGTCGATGGAGAAACAGAAAGCTCTCGGATTTCATGAAAAAGATCTTCATTTGTGTTCCAAAGATGAACGACTTATGGGGTTGGGACGACATGAGGGTGAGTAATTAATGACATAATTTTCATTTTTGGGTGAGCTATTCTTTTAATTCAAAGGGAAACGTTATCTGTTCTTCTGTGCATCGGGTGTCAAACACATGCATCATGGCTCTTCATCGGCTCTTCCGGCTGTCGTCTCTGTTGCATTCAGTCTCGAGTGTGTCGCTGCACGGGAACATCGGTCTCTCTGCTGTGCTCTTCAACAAAACCAGAGACCTGGATCCCGTACAGAAGCTGTTCCTGGACAAGATCCGCGAGTACAACTCCAAGAGCAAGTCCTCAGGTGGAGTGGTTGAAGCGGGTCCAGACTATCAGAAGAACCTGACGGATGAGATGACGAAACTCCAGCGCCTGTACGGAGGAGGAGATCTGACCCAGTTCCCCCAGTTCAAGTTCCCCGAACCCACACTGGAGGAGGTGGTGCCTAAATGATCAACATCTGAAAATCTCTACACAATATTTAATAAACAAACTTTGGGGACGTTAAGGGCGTATGCGACCGCAGCGACCGGCAGCAGTAGCAGTCGTAGTGTGGTATTTGTTTGATTTTTTATTTTTTATTTTTCTGTTTTGGTTCAGTAGCCTTTATATTTTACAGTTTATGTTAAGCAGACCCGCAGCTTATCTGTAGCCTTTGTGTCACACTTGGTGGACTGGTCTCCACAAGCCACCGAAATCATGCTACCTACTACAGGCATGGAGTGGCTGGCACTCGTGTTGCTACTGTCTGCGTCCTACCTGGTCCAAGGTTGGGATGGCGACCCTCCAATAAGTAAGATCCAGTACACCAGAGACTTTCTGCTTGGATTTAACAACCCTACAAACATCAGTCCACCTTCTGACTTGGTCTTCCCTAACCTGGAGGAGTTTGATCGAGGTTCGGGGAAGAGAGGCCACGCTGGCGCACTTCTCTGCAAAGTGAGGAAGCGGGGCTGGAGGGGAGGAATCCGGGTTCGAGCGAGACGGCAACCCCTGGCTCGCATCGCCCTGCCTTCCATCATCCTTGCCAATGCCCGGTCCCTCCACAACAAGATTGACGATCTCCAGGCCCATGTCCGTTATCAGCACGAGTTTAAGGAAGCTTGCATTCTGGCGCTGACGGAAACATGGTTTGGGGAAGGACCTGGACAGCGAGAGGGCAATAGACGGGTTTGGCGCGCCGCTGCGTACGGACCGAGAGGCTGCAATCACCGGCAAGTCGCGAGGTGGGGGTGTGTGTTTGTACATCAACGAACGCTGGTGTAAAAACTTTATAGTGAGAGCGTCAGTATGCACCAAGGACATAGAATTGCTCTCTGTATCTATGTGCCCACCCTATTTACCACAGGAATTCTCACAGATTTTTGTTACGGTGGTGTATATTCATCCAAAGGCGAATGAGAGCTCCGCCTCAGAATTGATTCTGCAGACTGTACAGAAGTTACAGTCTCTGTCTCCTGATGCCCCCAATGTAATTCTGGGAGATTTTAATCATTGCTCACTAAACAAAATTTTAAAAGGATTTTATAAATATATATCTTGCCTTACCAGATATGGCAAGACACTTGATCAATGTTATGGTTTAATTAAAGGGGCCTATAAATCCATACCGCTCCCTCCACTAGGTACAGCAGACCATAATTGTGTACATCTTATTCCTGCTTATCGCACATGTTTACAGAGGGGGAAAGTTCTTACCAAAAGGGTGAAACTCTGGTCTGAGGATGCTGTACAAGAACTGCAAGGCTGCCTGGACTGTACAGTGTGGGAGGAGTTCATAACATCATCTAGGGACCTGGATGAGCTCACAGATGTTGTCAGTTC
Source organism: Scardinius erythrophthalmus (assembly GCF_964197995.2). Taxonomy (NCBI): domain Eukaryota; kingdom Metazoa; phylum Chordata; class Actinopteri; order Cypriniformes; family Leuciscidae; genus Scardinius; species Scardinius erythrophthalmus. The sequence continues at coordinate 329,884 of NC_138225.1, forward strand.
CTGGATCTCATACTGTGAAGATACTGTAACCTTGGGTGAGCAAACATCAAAGGTGGAAATAAAAAGGTGCAAACTGGGTTACAAAGATAAAGTAGAAAGACAACTAAGTAATAATAATTTGGGCTCAGCCTGGGACAGTGTCAAGAATATTGTTGGACTTAATGACAAATCAAGGAAAAATACATTTTTAGAAGGTTTTAAGGCAGACTCTACCCAGGCACAGGAGTTTAACCAGTTTTATTCTAGGTTCGATGTCCACGATTATAGTAAAGAAACGGGTGCATTAAGGGACAGTCTAATTAACTTCCTTACTCTTTTTTTTAGAGTAAAAAAGTAGGTCTTCCTACTCTTTTTTTTTTCTGAACGAAATGTTGTGAATACTTTTTTAAATACAGCAAGGCCTGAACAAGCCCTGGCCCCGACAACATTAGCAGCCGCATGCTGACCCTTTGTGCGGATCAATTAGGCTTCATTTTTTTATCACATTTTTAACTTGTCTTTGTGTCAACATAGAGTCCCAAACTTATGGAAACAATCTATAATTATTCCCATCGCAAAAAGCAACCACCCAAAAATTCTGAATGACTACAGACCTGTGGCTCTAACTTCATTAGTTATGAAGTCCTTTGAAAGAATGATAAAGAAAGAACTGCTGGGTAGAATTGAACACCTCCTCGACCCTTTGCAGTTTGCATATAGAGCCAACAGGGGGGTGCAGGATGCTACTATAACTCTGCTTAACCTCATATACAAGCACTTAGAGGGTAATAAAAACCATGTCAGACTGCTGTTTGTGGATTTCTCGTCTGCCTTCAACACTATCCAGCCCCATTTATTAGTGCAGAAGCTCATAGAAAATTTCAGGTTGGACTGCAACTTGGTGGGCTGGATTTTGGACTTTCTCACTAACAGGACACAGAGAGTGAGAGTAAATGGACATCTTTCTGGAATTTCAGTGACATCAACCGGCTCCACTCAAGGCTCTGTTCTCTCTCCTCTTTTGTACACTAATGACTGCCGGAATGAACTGACCAATAACTATATTGTAAAGTTTGCAGATGACACAGTCATAGTAGGTTTAATGGACACCACTGAAACATCTTACGGCCCGGTACTACAATATCTTCTAAACTGGTGCAAAGAAGATTTTTTAGACTTAAATGAAGGACATGTGCATTGATTTTAGACGTCATCACCCAACTCCTGAAAAGACGATTATAGATGGAAAAGAGGTTGAATTTGTTGAGTCATACAAGTATCTGGGAATCATCATTGATAACAAGTTGACCTTTGAACTAAACACAGACATGCTGAGTAAGAAAATTCAGCAACGTCTCTTCTGTCTGAGAAAGCTAGCTAAGATTCAAGTGGACAGATCCTTGATGACATTGTTTTATAAATCTTTTATTGAGTCCGTTTTTACTTTTTCATGTATTAGCCATTAGCAATGGTAAATAAAGTTAGCAGCAAAATCATCGGGATTCAGCATCTAAAACTAACTGAACTGTACAATAGACATGTACTTAAAAAGGCTGAATCCATCATGTCTGATAGTTCTCACCCCCTGCATGCAGAATTTACGATGCTGCCCTCTGGTTCCCGCTTTAGTCAGCCATCCGCCAAAACAAATAGATATAAATTCTCCTTTGTACCCTCTGCTATCTCTCTGCTTAACTCTGTAAAAAAGAGGTGACGTCTGCACGTAAGGTATACTGAACTTAAACTTTAAATGTTTGTGGTATTCATTTACCCATTTGTCTGATCTTGTATTTTACTTTCAATGATGTTGTTGCCTTGTTGTCATGTACTGTATGTTAACTTCTTTGCTACTGCAGCAAAACTAATCACCCCTCGGGGACAAATAAAGGTCTTGAACTTGAACTTGTACAATATCATTTTTCTGACTCCATTGGCAGATATTTTGTTCTTGTTTTAAGCACAAACTCACTTCATTTGATGCATTTTTGCTTAAGCAAGACTTAATATCTTCAGTCATTCTGCTTCTTCAGTAAAAATTTCTTGATTTAAGATTATTATATTTTTTGCTGGAAAACAAGACAGAAACACTGAGGAAGAACATTATTGCAGGTTATCATGACTGTGACACACATAAGAGCATCATCACCTGTTTTATCCCGTTTAATCAACCTTCCCAGAAGCACATGACGGTTAGTAACTGGTTCCACTGCCAGAATCCTCCCGTATGACCCGTTCTGTCTGTAGGCTCGTGTTTAACGAGTTCTCATTAGCAGCACTTCTGAAGACATTGCCGTGGCAACAGAGTGACGCACACCTGCAGATGCCGATCCATATGAAGCCGTGACGGATTCACCCAGGAAAACTATTCTGGACCTGAACTTTCACAGTCACCCTTCCACTCTCTGTATCATCCAGAGAAAGTGCGTCAATCATCAGAAGTGGGATGCAAACGACTCACTGAAGTCAACATCATGCATTAGATCAAATGCCTTCATCTTCATCTTTATACAATGCAGGATGTTTCAAAGCTGTAGTAATGTTGTAAAATTAATCAATTAGGAATCAAATTCAATGTCAGGTAGAAGCAGCTCTATAAAGACGAAAGTGCCATTATTCAGCTCAAGTTTTGTTCTTATTTGATAATCAGTAATATTACTGAATATTACATGTCTTTTAAACCCCAACTCAAACCTTGTCTGTTAAACGTTTTGTTTGCAAAGTGTGTTTTGCATTTTTCTTTACAATAAATGACATTGACTTGATTATCTAATGCAATGGCATTCAGACATTAAGATTAAAGACTCTAAAAGTAGGACATCGTTGCGACAGAAGCGAATCAATCAAAACTAACTTTAGCTGGAAAATAACTTTATTAAAGAACCGCTATAAAGCCAAAACAATTTCTGTTACCTTAAATTATACGTTTATCTCTGTAAAGCTGCTTTGAAACAATCTACATTGTTAAAAGCGCTATATAAATGAAGATGACTTGACTTGACCTGACTAGGACGGGAACCCAGACAGCAACATAGTGTCGGCCCGGATGAAATCCACGTGTACCAGATTTGGGCCGGATCTGTTGCTGTCTGGGAATGTTCATGTTAACTAGTGTATTAACCAATGTTTAAGATCTTATTAGATTAGATTAGATCTTTGTTGTTATTGCATATGTTTATACAACGAAATTTTATTGGAGCAATCCGATCTGCAGCATTAAAATAGAAAATAACAATTATTTAGCATTTCACATTAAAATACATTTAACCCTTAATATAAATAAATACTCTAAAAATATACAACAAATAAAACACAAAAAGCCATTTCACATAGTCCATTATTGCATTAAGCCCAGGTGTTACAGCTTTATCTGCGTGTATGTTATGTGTGTTGTATGCATGTGTGTGTGTGTGTGTGTGTGTATGTACACTCACCTAAAGGATTATTAGGAACACCATACTAATACTGTGTTTGACCCGCTTTCGCCTTCAGAACTGCCTTAATTCTACGTGGCATTGATTCAACAAGGTGCTGAAAGCATTCTTTGGAAATGTTGGCCCATATTGATAGGATAGCATCTTGCAGTTGATGGAGATTTGTGGGATGCACATCCAGGGCACGAAGCTCCCGTTCCACCACATCCCAAAGATGCTCTATTGGGTTGAGATCTGGTGACTGTGGGGGCCATTTTAGTACAGTGAACTCATTGTCATGTTCAAGAAACCAATTTGAAATGATTCGAGCTTTGTGACATGGTGCATTATCCTGCTGGAAGTAGCCATCAGAGGATGGGTACATGGTGGTCATAAAGGGATGGACATGGTCAGAAACAATGCTCAGGTAGGCCGTGGCATTTAAACGATGCGCAATTGGCACTAAGGGGCCTAAAGTGTGCCAAGAAAACATCCCCCACACCATTACACCACCACCACCAGCCTGCACAGTGGTAACAAGGCATGATGGATCCATGTTCTCATTCTGTTTACGCCAAAGTCTGACTCTACCATCTGAATGTCTCACCAGAAATCGAGACTCATCAGACCAGGCAACATTTTTCCAGTCTTCAACTGTCCAATTTTGGTGAGCTCGTGCAAATTGTAGCCTCTTTTTCCTATTTGTAGTGGAGATGAGTGATACCCGGTGCGGTCTTCTGCTGTTGTAGCCCATCCGCCTCAAGGTTGTGTGTGTTGTGGCTTCACAAATGCTTTGCTGCATACCTCGGTTGTAACGAGTGGTTATTTCAGTCAAAGTTGCTCTTCTATCAGCTTGAATCAGTCGGCCCATTCTCCTCTGACCTCTAGCATCAACAAGGCATTTTCGCCCACAGGACTGCCGCATACTGGATGTTTTTCCCTTTTCACACCATTCTTTGTAACCCTAGAAATGGTTGTGCGTGAAAATCCCAGTAACTGAGCAGATTGTGAAATACTTAGACCGGCCCGTCTGGCACCAACAACCATGCCACGCTCAAAATTGCTTAAATCACCTTTCTTTCCCATTCTGACATTCAGTTTGGAGTTCAGGAGATTGTCTTGACCAGGACCACACCCCTAAATGCATTGAAGCAACTGCCATGTGATTGGTTGATTAGATAATTGCATTAATGAGAAATTGAACAGGTGTTCCTAATAATCCTTTAGGTGAGTGTATATGTGTATAGGTAAACTAAATGTTAATGGTATTGTTGAAGGTATGACTTCTTCTCTGGGGAAGAAACTGTTCCTGGGGTTCTGAGTCTGCCTGAGGTGATAAAGGGGTTTCGGGGTGTGAGGGGTTTTGTTTGTGGATGTCACACAGGTTTGGAAGGGGGGAGCCGACAATGCTTTCAGCTGTCTATACAACCCGTGTCTATACAACTGTGTCTATACCACATAGTACAACAGTGTGTTAAAATACTTTATATTGTGCAGCGGGAGAAGCTGATCAGCAGTCTCCTAACCCAAACCTGTTGCGTCTCAGGGTCCCCAGGAAGAACAGTTTCTGCTGGGCTCTCCTAACGGTGCGGTTCAGGCTCCGGGTCAGTGTTCAGGCTCCGGGTCAGTGTTCAGGCTCCGGGTCAGTGTTCAGGCTCCAGGTCAGTGTTCAGGCTCCGGGTCAGTGTTCAGGCTCCGGGTCAGTGTTCAGGCTATGGGTCAGTATTCAGGCTCCAGGCTCCGGGTCAGTGTTCAGGCTCCAGGCTCCAGGTCAGTGTTCAGGCTCCAGGCTCCAGGTCAGTGTTCAGGCTCCAGGTCAGTTTTCAGGTCAGTGTTCAGGCTCCAGGTCAGTGTTCAGGCTCCAGGTCAGTGTTCAGGTCAGTGTTCAGGCTCCAGGTCAGTATTCAGGCTCCAGGCTCCGGGTCAGTGTTCAGGCTCCAGGTCAGTGTTCAGGCTCCGGGTCAGTGTTCAGGCTCCAGGTCAGTGTTCAGGCTCTGGGTCAGTGTTCAGGCTCCAGGTCAGTGTTCAGGCTCCGGGTCAGTGTTCAGGCTCCGGGTCAGTGTTCAGGCTATGGGTTAGTATTCAGGCTCCAGGCTCCGGGTCAGTGTTCAGGCTCCAGACTCCAGGTCAGTGTTCAGGCTCCAGGCTCCGGGTCAGTGTTCAGGCTCCAGGTCAGTGTTCAGGCTCCAGGCTCCAGGTCAGTGTTCAGGCTCCAGGTCAGTGTTCAGGCTCCAGGTCAGTGTTCAGGTCAGTGTTCAGGCTCCAGGTCAGTGTTCAGGCTCCAGGCTCCAGGTCAGTGTTCAGGCTCCAGGCTCCAGGTCAGTGTTCAGGCTCCAGGTTAATGTTCAGGCTCCAGGTCAGTGTTCAGGCTCCAGGTCAGTTTTCAGGCTCCAGGTCAATGTTCAGGCTCCAGGTCAGGTCCTCAGTAATGTATACTCCAAGAAACTTAAAACTTGAGACTCTCTCTACCTCCTCACCATTAATACACAGGCCATTGTGGGATGTCTTTTTTACTTCTCCTGAAATCTATTATCAGTTCTTTTGTATTTTTTGTCTTAAAAATTGGGTCATTGTCCTTGCTCCAGTTAGTGTCTGGACCTCCTCTCTATATGCAGTTTCATTATTGCCAGTTATGAGTCCCACTATGGTTGTGTCGACTGCAGATTTAATGACAGTAGTTGAATTGTGGGAGGAGCTGCAGTCGTATGTGAACAGAGAGTAAAGTGCTGGACAAAGAACACCGTCCCAGTGCTGACATTGATGGTATTAACCCTGTCTATTAGGGAGAAAGACCCAGTGTTTGCAGTTTGTTGACCAGTTTTATTGGATTGAAGGTATTGAATGCTGAACTATAATCCTGACGTAACTGTTGGGATTTTCCCATTGAGTGAGAGCTGCGTGCAATGCGATCGAAATAACGTCATCTGTGGATTTGTTGATCTTATATGCAAACTAATGTTGGGGGGTACATGCTTTAATGTGTGTCAAAACCACTCTCTCAAAACATTTCATAATCACCGGGGTGAGAACAATTAGCCGGTAATCATTCACGCAGGTAATGGCTGAGGTTTTTGGTCTGGGATTATAGTTTTCTGACAGGTGGGTTAGGGTTAGATGTTAGTGAAGATGTTAGTGAACACTGCAGTGAGCTGATGAGTACATGCCTTCAGTACTCGTCCTGAAACACCATCTGGTCCTGTTGCTTTATTGCAGTTGATGTTGGATAATGCCTGATAGTTCTGGAGAGTGAGTGTCTGGGTCTGACCTGTGGAAGCTGGGGTTGTCCTCACAGCGGGTGAAGAATGTGTTTCGCTGATCAGGGAAGGGTCAGTGGAGGTGGGATGACTGTTGATGTTCCTTACACCACATGGCACAGGGGTTATTTTCACTGAAGTTATCCTCAATCGTTGCTTGTACTCCCGCTTTGCTGATCTGATGCCTCTGTGTCGGGTGGCCCTAGCCCTCCCGTCTCCTCCCTGTCTCGTGATCTCAGTGCCATGTCTCTGAGCAGATCCCGCAGTCTGTTATTAAACTTGGGGTACACCTTGATTTGTTTTTTCAAGGTTACAATGTCTGTGCAGAAACTGATGTTAGACAGGACTGCAGAACAGCCTTTTAGACATGAGTGATTAAAATCACCTGCCACAATAAAAAAAGCTCTCTGGGTGTTTTGCTGCTTACAGACAGCACCATGTCGCTTTGCCATGGCTAGCTTAACATTAGCTTGGGGGTGGACGTAAACAGCAGTGATGAAGACAGGTGAGAATTCCCTGGGCAGGTAAGACAGTTTAC
>NC_138225.1:342064-377064 GCF_964197995.2 Scardinius erythrophthalmus
GCGTCAGGAGATGAGGCGAATGTGATAGATACCCGTACTCTCCCTCTGTTCGAGCCGTGCAATACGCCGCTCACAAGGGATGGCAGAAGCGGACGGTCTCGGAGCGAGTTTCCTCTCCCTCTGTTCGAGCCGTGCAATACGCCACTCACAAGGGATGGCAGAAGCGGACGGTCTCGGAGCGAGTTTCCTCTCCCTCTGTTCGAGCCGCGCAAACTGAGCCGCTCACGAGGGATGGCAGAAGCGGACGGTCTCGGAGCGAGTTTCCTCTCCCTCTGTTCGAGCCGTGCAAACTGAGCCGCTCACGAGGGATGGCAGAAGCGGACGGTCTCGGAGCGAGTTTCCTCTCCCTCTGTTCGAGCCGTGCAATACACCGCTCACGAGGGATGGCAGGAGCGGACGGTCTCGGAGCGAGTTTCCTCTCCCTCTGTTCGAGCCGCGCAAACTGCGCCGCTCACGAGGGATGGCAGGAGCAGACGGTCTGAGCTCTCTTTACGTTACAAGAAAGCTACTCCGTCCTCGCGCGTCACTGGTGAAAGGGGAAAAGAGTGTTTTCGTCCCGCCGTGGCCTGGACTATAACCTCCATTCTCACACATTTCTCAGTCCCCTCTTAAGTTCAGGCGACTGGAATTGTTACTATTGCAGTATACGAGCCTGTTATAAATACACGCTCGCCTGCAAGCAAACGCCGTCACAAGACATGATACTAATGTATTCTCCCCTGTGGCTGGACCACCGTCGAAGCTTAACGCTCTGTCAGTCCCCGTTGCCACGGCTACTGCAGCTGTTTACCCCGCAGTCAACGAGCCGGTATCTACCCGCTCGCCTGCGCGCATCCGCCGTTCTCACGGCAACCCAGAAAAATTTCAAAAGAGCATAATGTCTGGTTGCACGGCTGACGCCGTATGTGTTTCTAGTACAGTGAATGTGCCCACGTTCTGTGCTCACCCCTGTACACAAACACTATACATCCCGTGTCTCTCACAGAGCCCACTCTCATGAAGCAGGCAAAAGCCGCTTTAGTGTTAAAAGTAGGTCACGTGTCCACTTCTCCGTGCCCACACCTACTCACTGCCCGCTCTGTCACACGGCCTCGCACGACCGGTCATGTTTTAAATGTGAGTCCTGTGCCCGCCCTCGAGCGCTCACACATACTAACTACATTTTCGCGCCTCACACTATGTTCCCCGTCCAAAGCCACCGGGACACTGTGTGTAAAACGGCCAGCTATCGCTACGTGCGATCCGCCGTATCTAACCACCAAGAGCGCGCGCGCCGCGCCCGCCCCTGAATGTAACTCCTGTGCCCGCCCTTGAGCGCTCACACATACTAACGAACATTTTCGCCCCCGACGCCGCCATCGCGCGTCGCGCCTCACACTTTATGTTCCCCGTCTAAAGCCACCGGGACACTGTGTGTAAAACGGCCAGCTATCGCTGCGTGCGATCTGCCGTATCTAAGCACCAAGAGCGCGCGCGCCGCGCCCGCCCCTCCGTTTCGAGCTCTCGAGCCCGCGATGCGCGGCGATCGGAGCCCGGAGGCCATTCTGCCCCTGGCTGCACACGCAAAAGCGTGGGAAACTATTCCAGGCGCATCAGAACGGGTGCTAAGCACAGTAAAACAGGGCTATACTCTGCAGTTCGCTCGCGTATCGAGACCAGAGTGAATGGGGAAGTAGCACATCTACTTCGAGCAGAAATAGCTACACTTCTGTGCAAAAGGGCTATGGAACCGGTTTCCCCTTCCATGAGCGAGTCGGGCTTTTACAGCCGTTATTTCCTCATTCCCAAGAAGGACGGAGCTCTCAGACCAATTTTGGATCTGAGACGTTTGAACGAGGCTCTTATGAGAAGACCGTTCAAAATGCTCACAACCAGACAAATTCTCGCGCAAATTCGCCCGAGGGACTGGTTTATATCTCTCGATCTAAAAGACGCGTGCTTTTCAGATCCTGATAATACCCCGTCACAGGCCATTCTTGAGATTCGCCTTCGACGGTCAGGTATATCAGTACACGGCCCGCCTGTCGACACAGCGCGCGCGCTGCATTCGACGCCTGGCCGCATCCTTCCGGCCGGGCAGCACCGTACCTCTCAAAACATTTCAGAGGCTACTGGGTTGTATGGCCTCAGCCGCAGCAGTGCTTCGGCTGGGTCTTTTACTAATGCGCCCGCTACAATGCTGGCTGAATGCCCGAGTGCCTCACAGAGCATGGGCTTCCGGCGGTATTCGCATCAGAGTGACTCAGAGCTGCGTTTCAGCTCTGAAGCCCTGGTTAGCGGCCGACTGGTACCAGCGGGGAGTGACAATGGGAGCTATCTCACACCGCAAAATTATCTCGACGGACGCTTCCACCTCAGGCTGGGGCACTCTGTTCGAGGGCAAACCGGCTTTTGGCCTATGGTCAGACTGGGAAAAATGCCTCCACATAAACTGTTTGGAGATGATAGCGGTCGAGAACGCGCTCAGGCGCTTCCTCCCATTCATACGGGATCACCATGTGCTAGTCCACTCGGACAACATGTCCGTGGTATCCTATGTGAACCGACAGGGCGGTGTCAGATCCAGGAATCTGTGCAGGCTGACAGAACGCCTTCTCGTGTGGGCTTACCGCTCGCTGCGCTCGCTGAGAGCCGCGCACGTACCGGGCCACCTGAATGTCGGTCCAGACAGACTGTCCAGGGACAACATTCCCCCGGGAGAATGGTCTCTGCACCCCCAGACAGTCCAGTTTCTCTGGCGCCTATTCGGCAGAGCGGAAATCGACCTCTTTGCGTCGAAAGACAATGCTCAATGCCCGAAGTTTTATTCGAAGAGCGAGGACGCGCTGTCCTAGACATGGCCCAGCCTCCCGCTGTATGCTTTTCCTCCGATCTCCCTGTTGCCACAGGTCATTTCGAGGATCAGAGAAACGCACCACTCAGTGCTGCTTATAGCCCCACGATGGGAAAACCAAACTTGGTACCCAGAGCTAGTGAGGCTGTCGCACTCACCCCCGTGGCCGATCCCGGTGAGAAAGGATCTCCTCTCCCAAGCCGCTGGATCGATCTGGCATCCCCATCCAGAGCGCTGGTCGCTGCATGCATGGGTGATCAACGGATACCCGTTGACCTGTCAGAAGGGGTCGTGAACACGATCACACAGTCGAGAGCCCCCTCCACGAGACGGCTCTATGCGTCTAAATGGTCGGTGTTTTCTAAATGGTGCGCTACTCAAAACTTGGATCCGCGCGCATGCGGGGTCCCGCGGGTGCTCTCCTTCTTACAAGAGCTGTTGGAAAAGGGCAGATCCCCTTCCACGCTCAAAGTATATGTGGCCGCTATTACAGCGTTCACTGAGACGACGCGCGGCCGGGCAATGGGAAGGAATGAGCTCATTATCCGCTTCCTCAGAGGAGCTAGACGGATGAATCCCCCGCGGCCCCCCTCGGTTCCCTCGTGGGATCTGTCCTTGGTCCTGGCGGCCCTAAAGGCTTTTCCCTTTGAACCGCTTGAATCCGCGGATCTAAAGTATCTGTCGCTTAAAACCGTTTTTCTGATAGCTCTGTCTTCAGTCAAACGAGTGGGTGATTTGCACGCGCTATCTGTTAGCCCTGCATGTCTCGAGTTCGGGCCGAATGACTCGAAAGTCATTCTCAGACCGAGGCACGGTTACATCCCCAAAGCGATTGGAACCCCGTTTAGGGCACAAGTTATTTCCCTCTCGGCTCTGCCAGCATCCGATAGTGGGGACAGTGATAACCTCCTATGCCCTGTCTGGGCGCTGAGAGTTTACATCACGCGCTCCGCCGCTTTCAGGCGTTCAGAGCAGCTCTTTGTTTCCTTCGGCGGACGCACCAAAGGTCTTGCCGCCTCGAAGCAGAGCTTGTCCAGGTGGATAGTGGACGCGATAGCAGCAGCTTATGCCTCCAGACACCTGCAGTGCCCTCTGGGCTTCAGAGCCCACTCCACTAGAGGCATGGCCTCGTCGTGGGCCTGGTCCAGCGGAATTTCTATCCACGACATTTGTATGGCGGCGAGCTGGGCCTCCCCGTCAACATTCGTGAGGTTTTATAACCTGGAAGTTCCTGCCCTACAGGCAAAAATATTGTCAGTATAAGTGACATGTATGCTCTGCCCAGCTCCCGTGTGCAGACTACGTTCATATGCTGGCGCTATTCTGGTAACTACTCAGGGTGAAGTGTTTGACTCAGACCGGCTGATCCGTTCTGTTTCCTATTTCCCGTTACGCGCTGTTGTCGGTGCTGGCCCGCGCTGCTGGCCGCCCGCATTATTCTCTGCCGCGCGGGAATTTTTCTCTTCATGTGAGACCGACTATGTCGTTCTCTCCTACCCTTATGAGTGCTTATGTACTGTATGGGCTCGCTCCGCCGGCCCTACTGTTTGTACTGTTATGCTTATAGACCGGCCGCGCCGCTCTATTTCATATGCTGCATGAAGTGCATGTACTGCGCTGGCCCGTCTCTCCGACCGGCCACATTTCCCAGCAGAGTGTTTTCCCCGGTTTCCCTGGGATTCATGGGCTGGATGCTCGGCGCACACGGCGTTGACAAAGGGTTCCCGATGCGTAAGCTACTTACGCAATACGAGAGAACCTCTCGTAAGAGAACGTACTCGGTTACTAATGTAACCTCGGTTCTCTCTAGAAGAGGGAACGAGTATTGCGTAACCTGCCGTGTCGCGCCACGAGCTTTTGCGCTTCAGACTGCGAAAACCAGAATTTTAGCCTGTGAGCGCTGAATATATACACGCTGGCCACGCCCATTCTGACGGTTAGAAGGGTGTGGAGGGCGCGAAGCGCCCTCATTGGTTGCCGCGTTCAGAGCGCTCACCGATAGGCTTAAGCAGTTGCAGCCGAGCAGCCAATGAGCACGCTTATACAGCCTGCCTAGGTCTGTCGGCTGCTGCACTGCGTTGACAAGGAATACAAAATTAAGGATAATTTTTTGGCTTCAGATCTCGAAGAAAGAAGACTTTCCCGATGCGTAAGCTACTTACGCAATACTCATTCCCTCTTCTAGAGAGAACCGAGGTTACATTAGTAACCGAGTACGTTTTTTTCTATTTCTATTTTTTTTATTTGTCAGTAATTTTAATATTTCAACTTATTTCCATCATTTACCATGACAGCATTTCTAATATTTATTGTTTTATTTTATTTCAGCTTTCACCAATTAACAAAAATATTTTTTAATAGTGTTAGTTAAGGTTAATGATAATAATACTGACACGAACACTTAAATAATGCTAATCAGCTGCAACACAACACTATTCATACATGGAATTATGTATTAAGCTTTCATCTCTTTTATAATTTTATCAAAGCAAAAGCCACTAGAGGCTGAACACGACATCATAAGATTTTGAAATATGATTTCAAAGAGCTGAAACAGTGAAATGAGGCTTCACTAAGATTAGAGGATAAAGTCTCCCACTACTCCCAAAATGCATTCTAGTGATTTTTCCTGCGAAGCCTCTCATTCCCTCATTCCCTGGTGAGGCGACTGGAATGTTCAGTGACAGCTGAGTTTAATCACGTGAGGTCGGTCAGATCCACGCGCCTCTGCTGCCCCCTGCTGGTCAGCAACAGCACACACACACACACACACACACACACACACACACACACACACACACACACACACACACACACACACACAGAGACAGAGACAGACACACACACACACACACACACACACACACACTCTTGTACATCTATCTTTATGAGGTCATTCATTGACACAATGCGATCTCTAGCCGCTTACCCTAACCTTACCCATCACAACTAAGTGCCTAACCCGACCCCTGACCCTAAACCGACCCTTGACCTCATTATAACCTTATCCCTAAAAGTCTTGACCCTCAAACACTTTAAAGGCTCTCAGAAACTGAGGACCGGCCAACATGTCCTCACTTTACTCTCTCTGTCCTCACTCCAATGGTCTAACACTCAAACTGATCCTCACAAAGATAGTTGTACAAGTACACTCTCTCTCACACACACACACACACACACACACACCTGCAGAAGCTCATCTAACCCTAACAGGAATGATTGTGGTTATTTTGAGCTTCTACAAGGAAACCTCAGAGTCGAGCGCTAGTGCTGTGAGTCTCACATTGAACATGCAGACTCTGATTATATGATTATATCGTCATAAGAGGATTATTCTGGGTGTATAATCACACATATGCCCTTGACACGGAGAACTCAGGCTGATCCACGAGCACGAGAGAAGCCGATAGTAAAATGCCTCATTCATGGAACAGACTGTCATTAGTAGCTAAACTCATCATGAAACAGAAGTTGTGCTGGTCTTCTCTCCTCTATTGCTCCGTATATCGAGTGAAGCGCTTCTGGAACAAGAACACATGTGGGCGGGGCTTGACTGTGCCCGTGGGGAATTGATTGGGTGATTGTGGTTTGCTATTGGCTGATCTCATGTGAGTGACAGGTTATAGCCCCGCCCACTTCATCAGAGAAGAGACGCTGCAAGAGTAACTGATTCTCATTCAACATTATTAACACAATAATGACGTGCACCGATAAATCATTACACTGTATTATTCCAATAAAAACACAGGAATTGTTTGTTTTGATTTCATGAGGACTTTAAGCTGAGAAATTGTAAACACAACAGTTTCCTCTAAGCCTGGATAAACGTGTCGATCTCAGAATCAGCGAACAGAACCAACGAGCAACAGTTTCATGAGCATTCTGGTAATTTCCCTGATCCTGTTCCTCACTTCCAATGCAATAAAAGCCAAAAACAACAACAACAACTACAACAACGAGATATCGTGCTGATTTATCTGAGGATGACGAATGAAGGCGTTTTATTGTAAAAACACGCTTTTCTCTCTCTAATGTAGTAGTTTGTAACACTTCAAAGGATCATCAAGTAATTCAAGATTGCATGTGTCAGAATCTCTTTCTTTAATGCAAACGTCGGCTCAGTTTGAGTGACAGCTGAAACTCTTCTTCAGCGCCGCCGTGTTGGACATCCGCATGTTCCGCTGGTGTGTGGTGAGAGGACAGCAGGTTCACGAGCGAGTAAAGGTCTGAATCTCCAGCTGCAGATGTTGCTCATACTGGACCAACTGCAAATCCACAGAACAAAAGCTATTATTATCATAACACAATAATGATGTGCACCCATAAACCACTGAGGCGTTTGCTCGACGAGTCCGACTTTGGGCTGTGCTGAGAACAGGTTCATGAGGTTTAATGGAACGTGTTCTTATGAAGTAAAGGCGTCTGGATCTTTGGAGATGTTGCTCAGCGAAGCGGGTCGCCGGGCCTCATCCGGCGAGCCTCTGGGTCACCACCTCGCGGTACATGATGGAGATGTAGATGAAGAGCAGGAGGATGACGAAGAAGTCGTCGAGGAAGCCCAGCAGACCCACGACCCCCTCGGGGATGAAGTCGAGCGGAGAGGCCAGGTACACCAGCGCTCCCAGCAGAACCAGCAGGATCCGCAGCCGGAACATCCAGAACAGGCCTCCCACCGAGAACACCTCTCTGAAGGCGTGCCGGAGCAGCGTGGGGACGTCCCGGAGCCGGTCCAGCAGCTGCACACACACACACACACACACACTTTACATCGGGGACACTGAGCCAATGCAGACATGCAGTCATTCGGCCGTATTCACACTGCCGTCCAATCACACGCGCTCTAGAATGGGAACGCCTAACCGCCCGCTAATGATCTGAAGATGCAGGCGTTGGAGTCAACGGTCGGTGAGGAGTTCAAGGAAGACTCAAACGGCACATGTTTTTAAATGTGTAAAGAGATTGTGGTGTTTTATAACTGTAACATTGTCACTTCTTATCCACATTTTTTTTTTTTTTTTTACCTGGTTAAATAAAGGACAATAAATAAATCAACTGAAGAAGATGTACACCTCAAAGATAAACCCGACTGATCTCTTACTAACGGAAGCCCAGCTCCACCACATAAGAGAGATTAACCCTCATTCTTCCCTCGCACTTGGTAACTCATCTTTTCAAAAATCTTCAATTTTTGTGTAATTTTTTACTTTCCCTTGAGGGTCAAAAAAATGTTTGTCCACAAAGCTTATTTTATTTCATTTTGCCAAAAATTAAATTTTTTAATGCAATTTTTGTGTCATTTTTTATTTACCTTTAAATGACTAGATTTGATCAATAAATAATAAATAGTCATTTAAGCACATTCCTCACATTCTTTCAACTTTCAAAATAACTCACAATTTCATGCGTAACTCTTTTAATTCGGCTCTAAATATCTTACATTGTGTGTCTTTGCCGATATCTTGTGGATAATAATAATATAATATTTATATTATTACATTATATTTTTCTAATATAATATAAGATGATATTTCATGACTCTAGATGGGCTTATATCTCTATATGGAGTAAATGAGCTGTTCCTCTGGGTCAGGTTAGGTTGGACACTCAATTTTTAACATTTAAAAAAAATATATTTTCGGGTCAAAATTACCCGAGGGAAGGGTTAGGGTAAACCGTGCTTAAAGTCAAATTATGAGATAAAAAGTTGAAACTGTGACATACAAAATCATAACTTTTTAGGTCATAATATACAAATTTACTCTCGTAATTTTAATTTAGTATGTCATAATTTTGAGTTCTGATGTGATGATTAAGATCTCCGCTGGCAGAGACGGATCAGATGAGGAAGATGAGGAAGATGATCGGACTCACGGAGCGCGGCTGCCCGGAGAACCGGCGGTTGTAGTCGTTGATGTCGGTGAGGATCAGAAGCGGTTCCACTTGTCCGTCTGCGGTCGCAGCGCTGGGACCGGTGTCGTGGAAGAGCGGGAACAGCAGGGTCACCTGACACACCGATAAAGGTCAAGGGTCAACACACATCTGCCTCATACAGGTTTACTGACAGGATTATGATCAGGGTCTGAAACTAACACCCGTCAGGTGCGGGTAACGCTGTCAGATCAGCCAGTTCGGCCCGTTATTACTGTATGTTTACTCACTTCGCTGGGGAAGTTTGTGTAAGACAAATCTGAGCAGATTTAGTGCAAATACTCGTGAGTCATCATGATATATTAAATACAGCGTATTGCACAGAATCTGCTCATATCTGGCTTTCTTAAACACACACGTCACTACGCAACAAATAACGGTGCGCTTCATTTGCACTGAAGCAATAGCGGCGATTAAAAAGCATTTGGTGAACAGAAAACACATTTTTATTTTCAAACATCCTACATTTTTTAGATGTTCTTTGTACTGTATTGATCTGTCCACATAAAACACAGTTTTGGTGAAAAGGGTGAGGATGAAAGAGGAGATGCTGGATGACAGGATTTTATTTGAATAAGAAATGAATGTTTGAAATCCAAATGTATAATATATAAGATGTAATGTAGTTAATCTGGTTTATTTCTTTTCTCTATTTCTTCTTTGTGGTCAGTAGAAGTTCTGAATGGCCGGTAACTCAAACATTTTGTAGCCAAATTGGCTGGTGAGTAAAAAAGTTAATTTCAAACCCTGATTATGATGCTTTAAGCTACTGATGCGAGCGCAGAACTGAGACAAACATATCATACAAATCATAAATCCTGATCTGAGATTCACCATTTGCCTGCAGATGGGGCAGTTGATGGCGCCGAGCCACGCTCCGTAACGCCAGTACGCCACGATACACGGACCTGCGGAAGACACACACGCGCACACACACACACGTTTCAGCAGCTCGATCGGCTCACCTGCACTTACATGCAACCAAATTATCCGTTAGTAAAGGGACTGACGGCTCAATCGCACTGAAAAGCCTTCATGTAAACGCCTTAATCGACCGGATTGAGCTCGATCCCAATGAGACTTCATTCAGATTGAAAGGAGTGGTTTATTCCTTTTCTTTACCAGTGGCGGATTTAGCAAATCGGGGGCCCAAGGCGAGGTACGGCTATGGGCCCCCTCCCCATCCAATCTTTAAAAGAGAACGAAAAAAATGTGTCTGGACTGAATGGTGGATAGGCAGGTAAAGCTAATCTACGGGGATGTAAAGGTTAGAGAGGAGAAAAAACGTCCCCTTTAAACCCTGCATACACTTCTTTACTCCTAAACAGAAACATGTTACAATGTTTAGCCTACATGGTACAATTTCTGGTAAGCTGATTTTTTTTTTTTTTTTTTTTTTTTTTTGCTTGACAAATTTCACCATTTCGATTCAATTCTTGTGATTGGATTCAATATTGACTTATTTGGATAAATATTAGGTAACGTTTCACAAGATAGGCGTTACTTTTTCTCAAGAAAAAAAAGCCCTATCAGCTGGTATAATTTAAGGTTAAAATAAGTAATATAGTAGCCTACACATATTTAGCCAAATACTCTCTATAATAGCTCTTATTTTTCTAGCCAATTAAATGGCTTTCCTGAGGTAAAGTTATGTGACGATTGTTCTCCAGCTGTTTTACCGCTTTCCACGGTTGAAAAACACTTATTGATCGATATTATGAAAGAGGAATATACATTTCGGTAAGTTATACTGTATCTTTCAACATTGTTAATTCGTGTTTATTTACTATTAGCTAGAGATGATCAGTTCACGTGCCGCTATAGGAATCTGTCACGTAACATTAAAACGGCAAAACGGTATTTATTGTTTGTATTTCGTAATAGAATTGACAGAATCTGAGAGCTGAGATTTTTTTAAATATCATGATTCATAAACTGCTCAGTTTTGTCTGTCGATCTCCGTGTCCTCTTTGCTTCACGATTTTTCTGTGCGTTGGACGTTGTTGTACCTGATCTGTATCCCCAACAGTAGCCGTAAAAAAGTTTGTCATCTTTGGCAGCGTTCCCAAATACTTATCAGCGTCTTTTCACTTTTTTCTAATTTGAGCCGCTTGGGTAACTTCGAAACTTAAAATTTTCGCGTTTAGACTCGTCATGCTCTGTTTGTGTATTTCCCAGTCCTCCTGTTACTGCGTGTTGTTTATCTTTCGCGCCGCGCACCTTTACGGACTTTTTGCTTTCCTCCCGCTTCCTCCTTTTTTCAGCACCGCTTGGGTAGCTAGCTTCGCTTCATTTTTACTCTGTCTACTATGTACACTCTGTCTGTCAATCACTTCTTTTTCTCCGTCAGTTTTTTGGCACAGCCTTGTCACTTTCGCAGATGCGCAGTAAGTGAGATAATGGAATAATCCAATGTAGTGAGGCGGGGGGCCCCCTCCTGTCTGCGACACTAATGATTTGATGCCATTTTTCGCAAATGGAGTTTTAGAAATATATAATAATAAAAAAAAAAAACTTAAGCATAAGTTAATAGGGCATTTTGGGGGCCCCTAGGTAGCTCGGGGCCCAAGGCAATTGCCGACCTTTGCCTAATGGTAAAGTCCGCCCCTGTTCTTTACCCATTCGAGAGAACATGTAAACACTTGATCGGACTGAAAACCGAAACTGAAAGCACTGCGCATGTGCAATGACGTAGTAATAGCGTAATGATCTAGAAATAGCGCAATGACGTAGGAATAAACGTAATGACGTGTGACGCGCTGAACGAGCTGTTCTCCTGCTGAATAAAGTGTGGTATAAACGAGTGTCTCGTCCTCCTATAATCCTCCTCTTCTGCGTCACACGACTGGTTTTGGGCATCTTTACTGTGTGATCAATATAAGCAGCGGAACAACGGCTCATATGATCATTATCTCCAAATTATGACCAGAAATGGATAAATATTAAGTCTGCTGATTAAAACAAATAAAGAACTAATGTATGAGAATGTTTATTATGCGCAAACAGCGGGAAACTCTGTCAAAAAATATATCCCGATTTGAAGCTTGTGACATATAAACGCGCACATCAACCCGATCACATGTTTAGCGTAACACTACATTCAGATTCATCAATCGGAATGAATTCAGTGCGACTGAAACAGAAGCTGTGCATGTAAACTGGTGTAAACTGGTGCTCACCACAGAAGAGATGCCCACAGTTGGTCTCGACGGGCAGAACCGCTTGCTGGAGACACACGGGACACGACATGTCCGAGTAGAACTGATGCCTCGTCTCCGAGGACGAGCCCTGCACACACACACACACACACACACACACACACACACACACACGTTCAGAACAGCCTCACAGAAACCCTGACATCACTGATCTCCAGTGTTGGGGGAAACTCATTATAAGTAACTTGAGTTAGGTAATCAGATTACTTTTTCAAGTAACTAGTAAAGTAACGCATTACTTTTAAAATTTACATCAAAATAGTAATAGTAGAGTTACTTTTTCAAATAAGTAACGCAAGTTACTTTGCTTTCCTATTTATTGACTGACAGCTCTCTTGTCCCCATGTTGAGACAAATCGAAGTGCAGAGGCAGTGTGTGTGTGTGTGTGTGTGTGTAAACATGATGGTTATTGTGGATCTAGACTAAATGTGAGCATTTCTTCATCTCACTTGCACAAAAAAAGATTCAATATTCCCCAAAATGAATAAAATCAGTGAAATGCAGAATCAGAATACTGTGCAAACCTCCAATAACTAAATATGTTAAATAAAACAAATTTGTATGCATTTAATCTCACTTTATTGACCAATGTACTTGCTTCTAATCTTGCCCACTGTACTCCACCCTACTCTACCTCTACTGTACTCTACTGTACTCCACCCTACTCTACCTCTACTGTACTCTACTGTACTCCACCCTACTGCACTCTACCCTACTCTACCTCTACTGTACTCCACCTCTACTGTACTCCACCTCTACTGTACTCCACCTCTACTGTACTCCACCTCTACTGTACTCCACCTCTACTGTACTCCACTGAACTCTACTGAACTCTACCTCTACTGTACTCCACCTCTACTGTACTCCACCTCTACTGTACTCCACCTCTACTGTACTCCACCTCTACTGTACTCCACCTCTACTGTACTCCACCTCTACTGTACTCCACCTCTACTGTACTCCACCTCTACTGTACTCTACCTCTACTGTACTCCACCTCTACTGTACTCCACCTCTACTGTACTCCACCTCTACTGTACTCCACCTCTACTGTACTCCACCTCTACTGTACTCTACCTCTACTGTACTCCACTGAACTCTACTGAACTCTACCTCTACTGTACTCCACCTCTACTGTACTCCACCTCTACTGTACTCCACCTCTACTGTACTCCACCTCTACTGTACTCTACCTCTACTGTACTCCACCTCTACTGTACTCCACTGAACTCTACTGAACTCTACCTCTACTGTACTCTACCTCTACTGTACTCCACCCTACTGTACTCCACCTCTACTGTACTCCACCTCTACTGTACTCTACTGTACTCCACCTCTACTGTACTCCACCTCTACTGTACTCCACCTCTACTGTACTCCACCTCTACTGTACTCCACTGAACTCTACTGTACTCCACTGAACTCTACTGTACTCCACTGAACTCTACTGTACTCCACCTCTACTGTACTCTACCTCTACTGTACTCCACCTCTACTGTACTCCACCTCTACTGTACTCCACCTCTACTGTACTCCACTGAACTCTACTGAACTCTACCTCTACTGTACTCTACCTCTACTGTACTCTACCTCTACTGTACTCTACCTCTACTGTACTCCACCTCTACTGTACTCCACTGAACTCTACTGAACTCCACCTCTACTGTACTCCACCTCTACTGTACTCCACCTCTACTGTACTCCACCTCTACTGTACTCCACCTCTACTGTACTCCACTGAACTCTACTGAACTCTACCTCTACTGTACTCTACCTCTACTGTACTCCACCTCTACTGAACTCTACCTCTACTGTACTCTACCTCTACTGTACTCTACCTCTACTGTACTCTACTGTACTCCACCCTACTGTACTCCACCCTACTGTACTCTACCTCTACTGTACTCCACCTCTACTGTACTCCACCTCTACTGTACTCCACCTCTACTGTACTCCACCTCTACTGTACTCCACCTCTACTGTACTCCACTGAACTCTACTGAACTTCACTGAACTCTACCTCTACTGAACTCTACCTCTACTGTACTCCACCTCTCCTGTACTCTACCTCTACTGTACTCTACCTCTACTGTACTCTACCTCTACTGTACTCTACTGTACTCTACCTCTACTGTACTCCACCTCTACTGTACTCCACCTCTACTGAACTCTACTGAACTCCACTGAACTCTACTGAACTCTACCTCTACTGAACTCTACCTCTACTGTACTCTACCTCTACTGTACTCTACCTCTACTGTACTCTACCTCTACTGTACTCTACCTCTACTGTACTCTACCTCTACTGTACTCCACCTCTACTGTACTCCACCTCTACTGTACTCCACCTCTACTGTACTCCACTGAACTCTACTGAACTCCACTGAACTCCACTGAACTCTACTGTACTCTACCTCTACTGTACTCTACCTCTACTGTACTCTACCTCTACTGTACTCTACCTCTACTGTACTCCACCTCTACTGTACTCCACCTCTACTGTACTCCACCTCTACTGTACTCTACTGTACTCCACCTCTACTGTACTCCACCTCTACTGTACTCCACCTCTACTGTACTCCACCTCTACTGTACTCCACCTCTACTGTACTCCACTGAACTCTACTGAACTCCACTGAACTCTACTGAACTCTACCTCTACTGTACTCCACCTCTACTGTACTCCACTGAACTCTACTGAACTCCACTGAACTCTACCTCTACTGTACTCTACTGTACTGTACTCTACTGTACTCCACCTCTACTGTACTCCACCTCTACTGTACTCCACCTCTACTGTACTCCACCTCTACTGTACTCCACCTCTACTGTACTCCACCTCTACTGTACTCCACTGAACTCTACTGAACTCTACCTCTGCTGTACTCTACCTCTACTGAACTCTACCTCTACTGAACTCTACCTCTACTGTACTCCACCTCTACTGTACTCCACCTCTACTGAACTCTACTGAACTCTACTGTACTCCACTGAACTCTACCTCTACTGTACTCTACCTCTACTGTACTCTACTCTACTGTACTCCACCTCTACTGTACTCCACCTCTACTGTACTCCACCTCTACTGTACTCCACTGAACTCTACTGAACTCTACCTCTGCTGTACTCTACCTCTACTGAACTCTACCTCTACTGAACTCTACCTCTACTGAACTCTACCTCTGCTGTACTCTACCTCTACTGTACTCTACCTCTACTGTACTCCACCTCTACTGTACTCCACCTCTACTGTACTCCACCTCTACTGTACTCCACTGAACTCTACTGAACTCCACTGAACTCTACCTCTACTGTACTCTACCTCTACTGTACTCTACTCTACTGTACTCCACCTCTACTGTACTCCACCTCTACTGTACTCCACCTCTACTGTACTCCACTGAACTCTACTGAACTCTACCTCTGCTGTACTCTACCTCTACTGAACTCTACCTCTACTGAACTCTACCTCTACTGAACTCCACCTCTACTGTACTCCACCTCTACTGTACTCCACCTCTACTGTACTCCACCTCTACTGAACTCTACTGAACTCTACTGTACTCTACCTCTACTGTACTCCACCTCTACTGTACTCCACCTCTACTGTACTCCACCTCCACTGTACTCCACTGTACTCCACTGTACTCCACTGTACTCCACTGTACTCCACTGTACTGAACTCTACTCTACCTTACTCTTGACATGCCAGAAATTCATCTGACCATCCTATTGCCGGTCGGAAGAGGTTAACTGCCTCTCGTTTCCCCCTGTACACTGCACGACAAACGACGCACGACAAAGCTGAAAAATGGCCCGACCAGAAAAAGAGTCGCACGAGTCAGAATTCGGCTCAAAATTGGATGAAAATCGCACAGTGTATGTATGCCTGCTTTTACTTTTCTAAAAAAGTAACTAAGTAACGCAATTGGCTACTGTGGCGAGCACGACGAGGTCGAGGGCCGTGGGAGGACGGCGCGAGGCCGGTGGCGCGATTGATAATGAGCGACACGTGCGCGACGCACCGGTCTCGCATCTCTCACGGAGGAGCGGAAGCATAAAGGAGGAGCGACGACAGTGAAGAGCGAGAGAGGAACAGGCCTGTGTTTTATTTGATGTTCTGTGTTGCCAGCAGTCGTCCGTGAGGGGCTGCTGGCTTTTACTTTCATTTTTGTATCTTGTTTATTTATTTATTAAAATGTTGAATGTTCGCCAGTTCCCGCCTCCTTCTTCCCATAACATCTGAACCTCGTTACAGCTACTTTTTATGGGACGAACGCAATATTGTAACGCACTACTTTTCTAAAAAAAAGTAACTAAGTAACGCTCTTAGTTACTTTTTATGGGTTGAACGCAATATTGTAACGCACTACTTTTCTAAAAAAGTAAACAAAGTAACGCAATTAGTTACTTTTTATGGGACGAATGCAATATTGTAACACACTACTTTTCTAAAAAAATTAACTAAGTAACGCACTTAGTTACCTTTTATGGGATGAACGCAATACTGTAACACTACTTTTCTAAAAAGTAACTAAGTAACGCACTTAGTTACTTTTTATGGGACGAACGCAATATTGTAACTACTTTTCTAAAAAAAGTAACTAAGTAACGCAATTAGTTACTTTTTATGGGACGAACGCAATAGTGTAACAAATTTTCTAAAAAAAAGTAAAGTAACGCAATTAGTTACTTTTTATGGGACGAACGCAATATTGTAACGCATTACTTTTCTAAAAAGTAACTAAGTAACACGAGTAGTAACTTTTTACGGATTAACGCAATATTGTAACGCATTACTTTACTAAAAAGTAACTAAGTAACACGAGTAGTTACTTTTTAAGGGAGTAACGCAATATTGTAAGGCACTACTTTTCTAAAAAAAGTAACTAAGTAACGCAATTAGTTACTTTTTATGGGACGAACGCAATATTGTAAGGCACTACTTTTCTAAAAAAAGTAACTAAGTATCGCAATTAGTTACTTTTTATGGGACCGAACGCAATAGTGTAACAACTTTTCAAAAAAAAGTAACTACGTAATGCAATTAGTTACTTTTTATGGGACGAACGCAATATTGTAACTACTTTTCTAAAAAAAGTAACTAAGTAACGCAATTAGTTACTTTTTATGGGACGAACGCAATAGTGTAACAACTAAAAAAAAAAAAAAAGTAACGCACTTAGTTACTTTTTATGGGACGAGCGCAATATTGTAATGCACTACTTTTCTAAAAAAGTAACTAAGTAACGCACTTAGTTACTTTTTATGGGACAAAACGCAATATTGTAAGGCACTACTTTTCTAAAAAAGTAACTAAGTAACGCACTTAGTTACTTTTTATGGGACAAAACCTAATATTGTAAGGCACTACTTTTCTAAAAAAGTAACTAAGTAACGCAATTAGTTACTTTTTATGGGACGAACGCAATATTGTAACGCACTACTTTTCTAAAAAAGTAACTAAGTAACACAATAAGTTACTTTTTAAGGGAGTAACGCAATATTGTAACATTACTTTTCAAAAGTAACTTTCCCCAACACTGCTGATTAGCTGAGAACAAACCCTGATATGATAAACACAGGTGATAATGTTCACACACACACACACACACACACACACACACACACACACACACACCTGCTCGGACTGAAGCTGTTCTCGCACCACACGCACATGCTCCTGGTTCTCCGGGTGGATCCGCTGCTGCTCATTCCTGAGAGAAGAGATCGTATAATGTGTGAGTATGAGTGATCTGGTGTGGGGTCAGAGGTCAGGTGTCATCTCACCTGCAGAGCAGCGTCGCCAGGCCGAACAGAAAGGTCACGCTGAGCACCAGAACCAGCAGAACCGGGTCACTCACACCTTCAATGAGCGAATCTTCCTCTGGAACCAGAGAACCATCCAAACACTCGCTCGCTTCCATTACGCCTGCTCATATCCTCCAGCTCTGTGTATAACACAACACAATATATTGTAACACAACACAACACAACACAACACAACACAACAAAGCACACACAAACTCTCTCTCGCTCACTCTCACATAAACGCACACTATCTCTCTCTCTCTCTCTCTCACACACACAAATGCCGTCAGTAGCCGTGTTTCCACCGTCGGGTCAGTGCTAGCCGGGCTGTAAACGGGCGGGCGGGGCTAATAGCCTCGAGACTGGAGCACTGAACCCAAAACCACTGCGTTTCCACTGTCGGGTCAGTGCTAGCCGGGCTGTAAACGGGCGGGCGGGGCTAATAGCCTTGAGACTGGAGCACTGAACCCTAAACCACTGCGTTTCCACCGTCGGGCCAGTGCTAGCCGGGCTGTAAACGGGCGGGCGGGGCTAATAGCCTTGAGACTGGAGCACTGAATCCTAAACCACTGCGTTTCCACCGTCGGGCCAGTGCTAGCCGGGCTGTAAACGGGCGGGCGGGGCTAATAGCCTCGAGACTGGAGCACTGAACCCTAAACCACTGCGTTTCCACCGTCGGGCCAGTGCTAGCCGGGCTGTAAACGGGCGGGCGGGGCTAATAGCCTCGAGACTGGAGCACTGAACCCTAAACCACTGCGTTTCCACCGTCGGGCCAGTGCTAGCCGGGCTGTAAACGGGCGGGCGGGGCTAATAGCCTCGAGACTGGAGCACTGAACCCTAAACCACTGCGTTTCCACCGTCGGGCCAGTGCTAGCCGGGCTGTAAACGGGTGGGCGGGGCTAATAGCCTTGAGACTGGAGCACTGAACCCTAAACCACTGCGTTTCCACCATCGGGCCAGTGCTAGCCGGGCTGTAAACGGGTGGGCGGGGCTAATAGCCTCGAGACTGGAGCACTGAACCCTAAACCACTGCGTTTCCACCGTCGGGTCAGTGCTAGCCGGGCTGTAAACGGGCGGGCGGGGCTAATAGCCTCGAGACTGGAGCACTGAACCCTAAACCACTGCGTTTCCACCGTCGGGCCAGTGCTAGCCGGGCTGTAAACGGGCGGGCGGGGCTAACAGCCTCGAGACTGGAGCACTGAACCCTAAACCACTGCGTTTCCACCGTCGGGCCAGTGCTAGCCGGGCTGTAAACGGGTGGGCGGGGCTAATAGCCTTGAGACTGGAGCACTGAACCCTAAACCACTGCGTTTCCACCGTCGGGTCAGTGCTAGCCGGGCTGTAAACGGGCGGGCGGGGCTAATAGCCTCGAGACTGGAGCACTGAACCCTAAACCACTGCGTTTCCACCGTCGGGTCAGTGCTAGCCGGGCTGTAAACGGGCGGGCGGGGCTAATAGCCTCGAGACTGGAGCACTGAACCCTAAACCACTGCGTTTCCACCGTCGGGCCAGTGCTAGCCGGGCTGTAAACGGGCGGGCGGGGCTAACAGCCTCGAGACTGGAGCACTGAACCCTAAACCACTGCGTTTCCACCGTCGGGTCAGTGCTAGCCGGGCTGTAAACGGGCGGGCGGGGCTAATAGCCTTGAGACTGGAGCACTGAACCCTAAACCACTGCGTTTCCACCGTCGGGCCAGTGCTAGCCGGGCTGTAAACGGGCGGGCGGGGCTAATAGCCTTGAGACTGGAGCACTGAACCCTAAACCACTGCATTTCCACCGTCGGGCCAGTGCTAGCCGGGCTGTAAACGGGCGAGCGGGGCTAATAGCCTTGAGACTGGAGCACTGAACCCTAAACCACTGCGTTTCCACCGTCGGGTCAGTGCTAGCCGGGCTGTAAACGGGCGGGCGGGGCTAATAGCCTCTAGACTGGAGCACTGAACCCTAAACCACTGCGTTTCCACCATCGGGCCAGTGCTAGCCGGGCTGTAAACGGGCGAGCGGGGCTAATAGCCTCGAGACTGGAGCACTGAACCCTAAACCACTGCGTTTCCACCGTCGGGTCAGTGCTAGCCGGGCTGTAAACGGGCGGGCGGGGCTAATAGCCTCGAGACTGGAGCACTGAACCCTAAACCACTGCGTTTCCACCGTCGGGCCAGTGCTAGCCGGGCTGTAAACGGGCGAGCGGGGCTAATAGCCTTGAGACTGGAGCACTGAACCTTAAACCACTGCGTTTCCACCATCGGGCCAGTGCTAGCCGGGCTGTAAACGGGTGGGCGGGGCTAATAGCCTCGAGACTGGAGCACTGAACCCTAAACCACTGCGTTTCCACCATCGGGCCAGTGCTAGCCGGGCTGTAAACGGG
Organism: Scardinius erythrophthalmus; assembly: GCF_964197995.2. Classification (NCBI taxonomy): domain Eukaryota; kingdom Metazoa; phylum Chordata; class Actinopteri; order Cypriniformes; family Leuciscidae; genus Scardinius; species Scardinius erythrophthalmus. Next base: position 362,218 of record NC_138225.1, read on the forward strand.
TGGGCGGGGCTAATAGCCTCGAGACTGGAGCACTGAACCCTAAACCACTGCGTTTCCACCGTCGGGCCAGTGGTAGCCGGGCTGTAAAAGGGCGAGCGGGGCTAATAGCCTTGAGACTGGAGCACTGAACCCTAAACCACTGCATTTCCACCGTCGGGCCAGTGCTAGCCGGGCTGTAAACGGGCGAGCGGGGCTAATAGCCTTGAGACTGGAGCACTGAACCCTAAACCACTGCGTTTCCACCGTCGGGTCAGTGCTAGCCGGGCTGTAAACGGGCGGGCGGGGCTAATAGCCTCTAGACTGGAGCACTGAACCCTAAACCACTGCGTTTCCACCATCGGGCCAGTGCTAGCCGGGCTGTAAACGGGCGAGCGGGGCTAATAGCCTCGAGACTGGAGCACTGAACCCTAAACCACTGCGTTTCCACCGTCGGGCCAGTGCTAGCCGGGCTGTAAACGGGCGAGCGGGGCTAATAGCCTCGAGACTGGAGCACTGAACCCTAAACCACTGCGTTTCCACCGTCGGGCTGAAGCTCCACAGCACTTCACTAAAACACACCCGTAACACACCTCTCTCTAGAACAACGACACACACACCCATCATTTCACCAACTAACGGAAGTTTTATCCGAAAGAAATCACTGAAAACTAGCGTGATAAACATGATAAAAGGGACCGTTTGTTGGCATTTTTGTTGTTTACCTAAAGATTTAAAACCCAAGCATCGATGTTTTTACAATAAAAAGTGATACATTGATCATAATTAATTAATTATATCAAAATTGCACATTAGTCACACAGAAATAAAGTGGTTTACCGTTAGGTCTATTTCACAAAAGAAAGCGAGGACACACTTACTTATTCAGTCGAGGCTGTTTCTGTTTATTTGGAAGTTACAGGACATGTTTACATCACATTTAGAAAGAATGATCATTTCTACAAATATGCCACCAAAAACACGACCTGATGAGTTTCAGCATCTCTCCCGGTAGGATAGTTATATCCAGTCAGAGAAACAGAGGAGGCTCTCGGAAAAAAAAGTGGCTTTATTTTATGTTAGTCCGGTATAAAGAGACGAGACGTACTGATACAATAATTGTGATAGCCATTATGATTTGTCTGATTTCTTCAAGCGTTCATATTTACTATGGTAAGTTAGCGTGCATATCTTTTGCATCGTGTATAAATATTTCTGCCTCATAAACGCGGCTATTGGCTGCTGTTCAAACACTTACATGAGAAAACACTCCCCAGTTTCAGGCCTCAAACACACTTTCGCAAAGAAAACTGTTCAGTGTGTGAGTGTGTGTTTTCGCTAATGGGCGGAATCAGTTCCGCATTCCTCCTTCAGGGGTCCTTCTTTCGGCTGGTGTGAGCGCTCGAACGCCGCCTGTCGCTCTGGAGGACGGAACACACAACAGGCTTACTTACATTCTGAAGAAAACAGAGAGAAAAACACAACCACTCTATCAATATATCACCCTTATTTATCTTATACAATCACACCCCATATAAATACCTCTAAAAAAACGAACAAAGTTCGAACATTCGTCATCACCGGGTTAAAAGCGGTCCGTTTCACTGCCTGTCTCACTTCAAGTGTTATTGTGCGTGATTTTCTCATCCTATTTTTTCACATTTTAAAATAAATATCCTCCGTTTTTAATCCATCTTGTCACGAAAGCAGTTTTCTTCAGCGTGATTTTCCTTCAGGCATTAGGTGTCCCGATCCTGCAGGGTGGCAGCTGAAGGACCCCGTGTGTCTGAGGAGAGTCCGCTACTGTGTGTCTGTCACCGCCGCTTTTTTCATCTAAATCACATTTCGACACTTTAATTCGACAGGATTTCTCTCATAATCGGACATTAATCGCACAGGCACTCATTTTTTATATATTCCCCGGAGATTCGCGCGATTAAACATCAGTTCTCAGTCCGAGCGAACATGAGCGCGCCGGAGACGGTGGACCGGGTCGAGCTGTGCGAGAGTCTCCTGACATGGGTGAGTTTAGCTCTCTGTCTGACATATATACATATATATTATGATATCACTATCTAGACTAACTCTCCTGCACTGATATCTGCTGCTTAATGGGGTTATAGTGAGAACTGGAGCTTGATTCTGTATAACGGGCTTCATCTGTTTACACTCTCTCTCTCTCTCTCTCTCTCTCTCTCTCTCTCTCTCTCTCTCACACACACACACACACACACACACAAACACAAACACACACACACAAACACACACACACACACCCTTAAAGCACTAGTCTCAGCAACTGTAACTGTAGTATCCAGTGAGTCTTACTTTCCGATTACAGTAATAACAGTACTATTACAGTTATAAGCTGATCTGTGGCCGGTTATCACACTAGAGTTAGTGACTGAGAGTTACAGGGAAAGGTGTGTTGTGTGTACTGTATATAATACTGTACACTGAGTGCTCTGCTGCTGGCGAAACTGGACCCAGATCAGTGCAAGAGCCGCTACTGTAATCCACTGTTCTGTTCCTGAAACTACAGTAATCCACACATTACACCAGCTCAGATTATATAGAGTTTAATAGTGCACTGACCTCAGATCAGCTGATCATAGAGATGATTGAGTGACTCTGATCACCTATTGATCATTGATTGATTGATGACTGTCTGTTCAAGCATCTGATCGTGTGTGTGTGTGTGTGTGTGTGTGTGTGTGTGTGTGTGTGTGTGAGAGAGTGTGAGCGTCAGCTCAGCTGTGGTTTCAGATGTGTGAGTGAGTGTGTGTGTGAGCGTCAGCTGTGGTTTCAGACTGAAGGGAAGCAGCGCTGTGATTTACTGCTGATTTCTGTGCGCAGCGTAACTTTAAAATGCTAACAGTAGCTAGCACATGTATGTATAGACCACACACACATGCACACACACATGCAGTATAAGCCACACACACACACACATGTACACACACACACACGCACACAGACATGCACACAGACATGCACACACACATGCAGTATAAGCTACACACACACACATGCAGTATAGGCTGCACACGCACACACACATGCACACACACATGCACGTATAGGTTACACACACATGCACACACACACGGACACACACATGCACGTATAGGTTACACACACACACACATGCACATATAGGCTACACACACGGACACACACATGCACGTATAGGTTACACACACACATGCACGTATAGACTACACACACGGACACACACATGCACGTATAGGTTACACACACATGCACACACACATGCAGTATAGGCTACACACACATGCACGTATAGACTACACACACGGACACACACATGCACGTATAGGTTACACACACACATGCAGTATAGGCTACACACACATGCACGTATAGGTTACACACACACATGCACGTATAGACTACACACACGGACACACACATGCACGTATAGGTTACACACACATGCACACACACATGCAGTATAGGCTACACACACATGCACGTATAGACTACACACACGGACACACACATGCACGTATAGGTTACACACACACATGCAGTATAGGCTACACACACATGCACGTATAGGTTACACACACACATGCACGTATAGACTACACACACGGACACACACATGCACGTATAGGTTACACACACACGGACACACACATGCATGTATAGTAGGGTTGTGACGATAGTATCGTGTATCGACGATAGACAGAGATATTGCCGATGGCAGATACCTTTGACGATATCAATACGATAATTGGCTCGTTTTCCCATTAATGTATTAAATTATTATTATTATTATTATTATTATTATGAAGCTAGTATAGTTATTAAATTAATTAGGAACTACAATTATATTTGCCTTGCCTAAATTCATAACGACATCACCACATAACCACACTTGCGACATCACCGACGCGCGCGTATGAGGAATCCTCAAAGAAAATGTTTTTAAAACAGACTAAAAAAACTACATCCCACAGCGAAATTTAATTGCAGGTGATCCATTCACAAATTGTCAAGAGTGCTTGTTTTAACAGACGCATCTTTCTTATACAGAGCCGAGATGAAGACGCGGCATCGTTGTTCGTCAGTATTTTGTTTCCATAGCAAATTAACAAAATATTTAATGACACTAATAACACTAAAAATAATACAATTACAAAATATTAATTATAATAATATCAATAAAATTATATAGGCCGCCTAGGCCTAATAAAAGTCTTTAGTTCACGAAGCATATCTGTGAAACTCTGCCATCTGTGAAAATCACAAGCAACTTCAAACTTGTTTAACAAGAAATATTCTTCTAATTTTATCACTGTCAATAATGTAAGTCCACAAGAGAAATATTAAGCCAGTAAATTGATAGTTGCTGTACCGTTATATCCACCGTCGTCTCTGAGAGAACGCGCCGTTAATGCAGTGAAAGCTCAGTCCGTTTCTGCTTTCACTTTCAGGGAATGAGCGCGTTTACATGCACGTTATTAACTCGATTATGCTGAATAAACAGACAATGCATGTGGTCATGTAAACGCATTGACCCGTTTTCCTTTATCGGAGTCAAGTCATAGGTTTAAGTATAACCGATCGACTTTTAGATTTTTGCCTCTGATTTCTCCCGGCATTTAAAACCCGCGTTATTTGGGCTTATGAAGTGCGGTGCGCATAAGTGAAGTGCATCCAGACAGAGAGAGCACATATATCGCAGACTCCAACACTTTTTTTTGACCCAAGAAATTAAAACGTGTTCTCATCTCGTGCAGAAGTAGCCTACAGGCAAAATGCTGCATCTGTAACGGCATGAGAGGATAATGTGTGTCCGTAAATTTCCCGCTGACATGTTGAAATACTCTGAGTCAAATACAAGAATGATTAGGATCTTTTTTTACCTCACTATACCGGGAAATAACCTGATTTAGCCTATTAATAAACACTCATATTTAAAACGAAGTAATAAAACAGCAAATTGATGAGTAAATAAGCAAGTTAATAATCAAATAAGTAAGCCCCGCCCCCCTCACGATAATATCGTGTATCGCCGATCTCACAGGCTGATGATAAGACGATATGAAAATGGAGCATATCGCCCAAGCCTAATGTATAAGCTACACACACCAGAGCATGTGACGAAAGCGGAGCGGTGTGACACTTAATATAACTTAAAAAAACTTTTATAAACCTTTTATTAACCATATTAATGTTTAAATATAATATAATGTTATTGTTTAGATTTCCTCTGTGTTGCTGATATGAGAGGGAAGCGTGTGAGATATGATCATGAGATGCGCAGTGCGTCGGGAGACTGGTGGAGCGGGTCAGACGTGACACTTCATTGAGTTTGGTTTTGTAGAAAGCCTTTCTTTAAAGTGAATTTCATTTTGTATAAATTGTATCTTTATTTTAATCAATATTTCATCAACCAGTTGCCTGGATTTAATAAATCAGAAGCAAATATAGCAGACAATATGATCAGGACACGGAGGTGCCGGCGCTCGTCTCATAATGAGCAGAAACTCAGCGTATACTAGATTATATCGTGAGAATTGTTTTAGCTTTATCACACAGCCCGATATTCACAGCTGCTTTACAGTGGAATATTTCAACATATTGCTGTTTTTATGTTGTATTTCTAATCAAATAAATGCAGCCTTGATGAGCAGAAGAGACTTACTTTATGTTTTATGTTTAGTAAAAATACTTACTTTAAAAACACTGAGATTTTTTACTGATCCAAAACTTTTGCTGTTAATGCTGTTGCTTGAGTCTCTTCTCCCGGCAGATGTGAAGCGGCTCACACACCCAACACACACATTCCTCACACACACACACACACATTCCTCACACACATACACTCAGTTCAGCTGACGCGCCCGTCTTCCTGTTTACACTCCAGCTGAACCTGTGTGAGTGACATCATCAGAACCAGATGTTGATCTGAGTGTGTTTTCAGCTCCTCTGTTTCCTGAGACGAGGGCGTGTTTTCCTGAGTTAGCATGAGCGAGTTTAGCATGATGCTAGTGATGAAACCTCACAGCACAATAGGGCTTTGTGTTGATGCTGGAGTCTGGCTGTGTTTGAACGCCCAGAAGCCCTCTTCCGCTGTGCAGACCTGCAGTCTGAGTCTGAGTGCGGATTACAGCCTCGTTGCACAAGCTCAAGTGAATGCAGCCTGTGTGTGTGTAATGGACACTTGAGCTCAGGACACACACACTTGAGTTTCCCAACTCGTCATGTGACCTCCGATTACAGCGTTCGGCCCTGTAACGGATCTGAACTGATGAAGCTCAGCTAGAGCCCTTTAAAATCACTTTGATCTCTTACAAATTACATTTTTTCTTTGTTTTAATTTTGATGGATTCCATGGCCATAGATGATGCCGGCTGAAACTGTATAGTAGTTACTACATTTGGTTTGAAACGACCGGTAAAAAAGTATTTTCTATATAAAATTTGGTTTGCTTCATTTTTCTAAATGTCATAATCATTTGTTAACAAACAAGTATTCATTACTTCAATGAGCTCACTGTGTCTGTCTTAAATTATTACATTGTTTAAATTAATACATTTTTAGCTAACTGTGATTTTGTACATTTCTGAAATACATAACTTAGACAGTCTCCTCTGATAACAGATCACTGTAAACTGTAATGTGTAAAGCTGAAACTTGAAAAAAAAGCTTGAAACGATGAGTATTGTGAAAAGCGCTGTACAAATAAATGTGAATTGAATGGAATTAATATGAATGAAGTTCAGACGTGCTACATTCGCCCTGTTGTGTCATGTGATAGTTGCATCGAATACTATGTATAAGCACATACTAGTCTCACCCGTCCTCATGTGAACTACAGGAAGTGATGCGTCGTGTTCCTGGTGCTCCTCTGATCCTCTGTCGTTGTGTTTGTGTTCAGATCCAGACGTTTGGAGTGGAGGCGGCGTGTTCGACCGTAGACGAGCTGACCGGTGGACTGGCCATGGCACAAGTCCTGCAGAAGATGTGTGTGAAAAACATCTCAGTTCTCATCAGCCAACAAAATCTGAGGCGTTTCATTTCATGATAGTGATGTCACAATACAGTTTCTTTGTGATTTTAAGATTATGATGCCAAAAGAAATGATTACCTTGAAATTTCATAAAATTGCAATGATCAAATGTAAAAATAACACACTGCATAGTACACATTAATGCTTATTAAAGCTATACAATATTTGATAAAGTATTCAGTCAAGAGCAGTGAGTGATTTTCTCTCAGTGTTTAGTTGTTTGATTAACATTAATGACCGCAGCAGGGTTACTAGGCTGCTGTCACTTTAAGACCGAATGCACAGGTCCAATATACTGATACACACCCAACTGTTTTGGTTTATAACTGCCTCTGTTTACTTGAATACTCGCATTTTCACATAAAAGTGTGTCCGCCAGATACACGTTGTAAACAGAGGAGGTTATGAACGTAAACAGTTGGGTGTGTATCAGTATATTGGACCTGTGCATTCAGTTCATTCAACCACAATAAAATAACCCAGTTCAGTTCTTCCACACTGATTACAGTGTCTTTTTGCTGAGAAAATATCCAAAATATCTATTGTTGATGATGTCTACAGGCATATCCCTTATGATGAACCCACATGTCTCTCTCTCTCTCTCTCTCTCTCTCTCTCTCTCAGTGATTTTGTGTATTTCACTGATGCTTGGATCAGTCGTATTAAAGCTGATGTTGGAGACAACTGGAGGTTAAAGGTATTCATCAGCTCTCGTTCACACACTTCTTCACACATCTTACAGGGGCTTTCATGCTTTCATGTCTTCTTTTTTTCAGATCAGCAATTTAAAGAAAATTTTGAAAGGTATTCTGGATTACAACCATGAGGTGAGACGCATCTTTCTGTGTGAGACTGAAATGTGACACATTTATGTTGACAAACGTCACATTATTTTCCTCTTGAATTGACCCATAACCTCTCTGTCCATCTGTGTGTGTGTGTGTGTGTGTGTGTGTCATTGGTTCTGCAGATTTTGGGGCAACAGATCAATGATTTCACTCTTCCAGACGTCGGTCTCATCGCAGAACACTCAGATGCAGCAGAACTGGGCCGAATGTTGCAGCTCATCCTGGGCTGTGCTGTTAACTGCGAACAGAAGCAGGGTAAAGAGTGTGTGTGTGTGTGAGAGTGAGTGAGTGAGTGTGTGTGTGTATGTGTGTGTATGTGAGTGAGAGTGTGAGAGTGAGTGAGTGAGTGTGTGTGTGTGTGTGTGACAGTGTGAGTGTGAGTGTGAGAGTGAGTGAGTGTGAGAGTGAGTGAGTGTGAGAGTGAGTGAGTGTGAGAGTGAGTGAGAGTGAGTGAGTGTGAGAGTGAGTGAGTGAGTGAGTGTGAGAGAGTGTGAGTGAGTGAGTGAGTGAGAGTGTGAGAGTGAGTGTGAGTGTGTGAGAGTGAGAGTGAGTGTGAGAGTGAGTGTGAGTGTGTGAGAGTGAGAGTGTGAGAGTGAGAGTGAGAGTGTGAGAGTGAGAGTGTGAGTGAGTGAGAGAGTGTGAGAGTGAGAGAGTGTGAGAGAGAGTGTGAGTGAGTGAGAGTGAGAGTGAGTGTGAGTGAGTGTGAGAGTGAGAGTGAGTGTGAGTGAGTGTGAGAGAGTGTGAGAGTGTGAGAGTGAGTGAGTGTGAGAGTGAGTGAGTGAGTGTGAGTGAGTGAGTGTGTGAGTGAGAGTGAGTGTGAGTGAGAGTGAGTGAGAGTGAGTGTGAGTGAGTGTGTGAGAGAGAGTGAGAGTGAGTGTGAGAGTGAGTGAGAGTGAGTGAGAGTGAGTGTGAGTGAGTGTGTGAGAGAGAGTGAGTGTGAGAGTGAGAGTGTGAGAGTGAGTGTTTGAGTGAGAGTGAGTGTGAGAGTGAGTGAGTGTGAGTGAGTGTGTGAGTGAGTGTGTGAGTGAGAGTGAGAGTGAGTGAGTGTGAGAGTGAGTGAGTGTGAGAGTGAGTGAGTGAGTGAGTGTGAGAGAGTGTGAGTGAGTGAGTGAGAGTGTGAGAATGAGTGTGAGTGTGTGAGAGTGAGAGTGAGTGTGAGAGTGAGTGTGAGTGTGTGAGAGTGAGAGTGTGAGAGTGAGAGTGTGAGAGTGAGAGTGTGAGTGAGTGAGAGAGTGTGAGAGTGAGAGAGTGTGAGAGAGAGTGTGAGTGAGTGAGAGTGAGTGTGAGTGAGTGTGAGAGTGAGAGTGAGTGTGAGTGAGTGTGAGAGAGTGTGAGAGTGAGTGTGAGTGAGAGTGAGTGAGAGTGAGTGAGTGTGTGAGAGAGAGTGAGAGTGAGTGTGAGGGTGAGAGTGAGTGTGAGTGTGAGAGTGAGTGAGAGTGAGTGTGAGTGAGTGTGTGAGAGAGAGTGAGTGTGAGAGTGAGAGTGTGAGTGTGAGAGTGAGTGTTTGAGTGAGAGTGAGTGAGTGTGTGAGTGAGTGTGTGAGTGAGTGTGAGTGAGTGTGTGAGTGTGTGAGTGAGAGTGAGTGTGAGAGTGAGTGAGTGAGTGAGTGAGTGTGAGAGAGTGTGAGTGAGTGAGTGTGAGTGTGTGAGAGTGAGAGTGTGAGAGTGAGAGTGTGAGAGTGAGAGTGTGAGTGAGTGAGAGAGTGTGAGAGTGAGAGAGTGTGAGAGAGAGTGTGAGTGAGTGAGAGTGTGAGAGTGAGAGTGAGTGTGAGTGAGAGAGTGAGTGAGTGAGTGTGAGAGAGTGTGAGTGAGTGAGTGTGAGTGTGTGAGAGTGAGAGTGAGTGTGAGAGTGAGTGTGAGTGTGTGAGAGTGAGAGTGTGAGAGTGAGAGTGAGAGTGTGAGAGTGAGAGTGTGAGTGAGTGAGAGAGTGTGAGAGTGAGAGAGTGTGAGAGAGAGTGTGAGTGAGTGAGAGTGTGAGAGTGAGAGTGAGTGTGAGTGAGTGTGAGAGAGTGTGAGAGTGAGTGAGTGTGAGAGTGTGAGAGTGAGTGAGTGAGTGAGTGTGAGTGAGTGAGTGAGTGAGTGAGTGAGTGTGAGTGTGAGTGAGAGTGAGTGAGAGTGAGTGTGAGTGAGTGTGTGAGAGAGAGTGAGAGTGAGTGTGAGTGTGAGAGTGAGTGAGAGTGAGTGTGAGTGAGTGTGTGAGAGAGAGTGAGTGTGAGAGTGAGAGTGTGAGTGAGTGTTTGAGTGAGAGTGAGTGAGTGTGAGTGAGTGAGTGAGTGTGTGAGTGAGTGTGTGAGTGAGTGTGTGAGTGAGTGTGTGAGTGAGAGTGAGTGTGAGAGTGAGTGAGTGTGAGTGTGAGAGTGTGAGTGTGAGAGTGAGTGTGTGTGAGAGAGAGAGTGTGTGAGTGAGTGTGTGAGTGTGTGAGAGAGAGTGAGTGTGAGTGTGAGAGTGTGAGAGTGAGAGTGAGTGTGTGAGTGAGTGTGTGAGTGAGTGTGTGAGTGAGTGTGTGAGTGAGTGTGAGTGTGAGAGTGTGAGTGTGAGAGTGAGTGTGTGTGAGAGAGAGAGTGTGTGAGTGAGTGTGTGAGTGTGTGAGAGAGAGTGAGTGTGAGTGTGAGAGTGAGTGTGTGAGTGTGTGAGTGAGTGTGTGAGAGAGAGTGAGTGTGAGAGAGTGTGAGAGTGAGTGAGAGTGAGTGAGAGTGAGTGAGAGTGAGTGAGAGTGAGTGAGAGTGAGTGAGTGTGAGTGAGTGAGTGTGTGAGAGTGAGTGAGTGAGTGAGAGTGAGTGAGTGTGAGAGCGAGTGAGTGTGAGAGTGATAGTGTGTGTGTGTGTGTGTGTAAGAGTGTGATGATGACGTTGTGTTGTGATCTTGTTTTCAGAATATATCCAGACCATCATGATGATGGAAGAGTCTGTGCAGCATGTGGTCATGACTGCCATCCAAGAGGTGTGTGTGTGTGTGTGTGTGTGTGTGTTATAGTGTGTTATAGTGTGTTATAGGCTGCTATTTGGTGTTTAATGTGTGTATCATGTGTCTGCAGCTCATGAGTAAAGAGACGCCCGTGTCGTCAGGAAACGACTCGTATGCTGATCTGGACCGACAGGTACGATCTGTCTGGATCTCAGTTATTAATATTAATAATATTATTATGAGCGGCTGAAGTGTGTTTCTGTGATCAGCTGAAGAAGACGGTGGAGGAGCTGAGCGACGCTCTGGCCACTAAAGAGGAGATCGCTCAGAGATGCCACGAGCTCGACATGCAGGTAAGTGTCGCATCACACACACACACACACTGCAGTTCGTAGGTTAGGTCCCGGTCCAGTGTTGGCGCACACACACACACACACACACACACACACACTGCAGTTCGTAGGTTAGGTCCCGGTCCAGTGTTGGCGCACACACACACACACACACTGCAGTTCGTAGGTTAGGTCCCGGTCCAGTGTTGGCGCACACACACACACATACACACACTGCAGTTCGTAGGTTAGGTCCCGGTCCAGTGTTGGCGCGCACACACACACACACACACACACACACACACACACACTGCAGTTCGTAGGTTAGGTCCCGGTCCAGTGTTGGCGCACACACACACACATACACACACTGCAGTTCGTAGGTTAGGTCCCGGTCCAGTGTTGGCGCGCACACACACACACACACACACACTGCAGTTCGTAGGTTAGGTCCCGGTCCAGTGTTGGCGCGCGCACACACACACACACACACACACACACACACACACACACACACACTGCAGTTCGTAGGTTAGGTCCCGGTCCAGTTTTGTTGCACACACACACATACACATACTGCAGTTCGTAGGTTAGGTCCCGGTCCAGTGTTGGCGCGCACACACACACACACACTCACACACACACACACACTGCAGTTCGTAGGTTAGGTCCCGGTCCAGTGTTGGCGCACACACACACACACACACACACACACACACACACACACACACACACACACACACACACACACACACTGCAGTTCGTAGGTTAGGTCCCGGTCCAGTGTTGGCGCACACACACACACACACACACACACTGCAGTTCGTAGGTTAGGTCCCGGTCCAGTGTTGGCGCACACACACACACACACACACACACACACTGCAGTTCGTAGGTTAGGTCCCGGTCCAATGTTGGCGCGCACACACACACACACACACACACACACACACACACACACACACACACACTGCAGTTCGTAGGTTAGGTCCCGGTCCAGTTTTGTTTCACACACACACATACACATACTGCAGTTCGTAGGTTAGGTCCCGGTCCAGTGTTGGCGCGCACACACACACACACACTCACACACACACACACACTGCAGTTCGTAGGTTAGGTCCCGGTCCAGTGTTGGCGCACACACACACACACACACACACACACACACACACACACACACTGCAGTTCGTAGGTTAGGTCCCGGTCCAGTGTTGGCGCACACACACACACACACACACACACTGCAGTTCGTAGGTTAGGTCCCGGTCCAGTGTTGGCGCACACACACACACACACACACACACTGCAGTTCGTAGGTTAGGTCCCGGTCCAGTGTTGGCGCACACACACACACACACACACACACACACTGCAGTTCGTAGGTTAGGTCCCGGTCCAATGTTGGCGCGCACACACACACACACACACACACACACACACACACACACACTGCAGTTCGTAGGTTAGGTCCCGGTCCAGTTTTGTTGCACACACACACATACACATACTGCAGTTCGTAGGTTAGGTCCCGGTCCAGTGTTGGCGCGCACACACACACACACACTCACACACACACACACACTGCAGTTCGTAGGTTAGGTCCCGGTCCAGTGTTGGCGCACACACACACACACACACACACACACACACACACACACACACTGCAGTTCGTAGGTTAGGTCCCGGTCCAGTGTTGGCGCACACACACACACACACACACACACTGCAGTTCGTAGGTTAGGTCCCGGTCCAGTGTTGGCGCACACACACACACACACACACACACTGCAGTTCGTAGGTTAGGTCCCGGTCCAATGTTGGCGCGCACACACACACACACACACACACACACACACACACACACACACACACACACACACACACTCACACACACTGCAGTTCGTAGGTTAGGTCCCGGTCCAGTTTTGTTGCACACACACACACACACACACTGCAGTTCGTAGGTTAGGTCCCGGTCCAGTTTTGTTGCACACACACACATACACATACTGCAGTTCGTAGGTTAGGTCCCGGTCCAGTGTTGGCGCGCACACACACACACACACTCACACACACACACACACTGCAGTTCGTAGGTTAGGTCCCGGTCCAGTGTTGGCGCACACACACACACACACACACACACACACACACACACACACACACACTGCAGTTCGTAGGTTAGGTCCCGGTCCAGTGTTGGCGCACACACACACACACACACACACTCACACACACACACACTGCAGTTCGTAGGTTAGGTCCCGGTCCAGTGTTGGCGCGCACACACACACACACACACACACACACACACACACACTGCAGTTCGTAGGTTAGGTCCCGGTCCAGTGTTGGCGCACACACACACACACACACACACACACACTGCAGTTCGTAGGTTAGGTCCCGGTCCAGTGTTGGCGCACACACACACACACACACACACACACTGCAGTTCGTAGGTTAGGTCCCGGTCCAGTGTTGGCACACACACACACACACACACACACACACACACTGCAGTTCGTAGGTTAGGTCCCGGTCCAGTGTTGGCGCACACACACACACACACACACACTGCAGTTCGTAGGTTAGGTCCCGGTCCAGTGTTGGCACACACACACACACACTCACACACACACACACACACTGCAGTTCGTAGGTTAGGTCCCGGTCCAGTGTTGGCACACACACACACACACACACACACACACACACTGCAGTTCGTAGGTTAGGTCCCGGTCCAGTGTTGGCGCACACACACACACACACACACACTGCAGTTCGTAGGTTAGGTCCCGGTCCAGTGTTGGCACACACACACACACACACACACACACACACACACACTGCAGTTCGTAGGTTAGGTCCCGGTCCAGTGTTGGCACACACACACACACACACACACACACACACACTGCAGTTCGTAGGTTAGATCCCGGTCCAGTGTTGGCGCACACACACACACACACACACACACTGCAGTTCGTAGGTTAGGTCCCGGTCCAGTGTTGGCGCACACACACACACACACACACACACTGCAGTTCGTAGGTTAGGTCCCGGTCCAGTGTTGGCACACACACACACACACACACACACACACACTGCAGTTCGTAGGTTAGGTCCCGGTCCAGTGTTGGCACACACACACACACACTCACACACACACACACACACTGCAGTTCGTAGGTTAGGTCCCGGTCCAGTGTTGGCACACACACACACACACACACACACACACACTGCAGTTCGTAGGTTAGGTCCCGGTCCAGTGTTGGCGCACACACACACACACACACACACTGCAGTTCGTAGGTTAGGTCCCGGTCCAGTGTTGGCACACACACACACACACACTCACACACACACACACACACACTGCAGTTCGTAGGTTAGGTCCCGGTCCAGTGTTGGCACACACACACTCACACTCACACACACACACACACACACTGCAGTTCGTAGGTTAGGTCCCGGTCCAGTGTTGGCGCACACACACACACACACACACACTGCAGTTCGTAGGTTAGGTCCCGGTCCAGTGTTGGCGCACACACACACGCACACACTCACACACACACACACTGCAGTTCGTAGGTTAGGTCCCGGTCCAGTGTTGGCGCACACACACACACACACACTCACACACACACACACACACACACACTGCAGTTCGTAGGTTAGGTCCCGGTCCAGTGTTGGCGCACACACACACACACACACACACACACACACAC
>NC_138225.1:382064-417064 GCF_964197995.2 Scardinius erythrophthalmus
CAGTTTGTAGGTTAGGTCCCGGTCCAGTGTTGGCGCACACACACACACACACACACACACACACACACACACTGCAGTTCGTAGGTTAGGTCCCGGTCCAGTGTTGGCGCGCACACACACACACACACACACACACACACACTGCAGTTCGTAGGTTAGGTCCCGGTCCAGTGTTGGCGCGCACACACACACACACACACACACACACACACACACACACACACACACTGCAGTTCGTAGGTTAGGTCCCGGTCCAGTGTTGGCGCGCACACACACACACACACACACACACACACACACACACACACACACACTGCAGTTCGTAGGTTAGGTCCCGGTCCAGTGTTGGCGCACACACACACACACACACACACACACACACACACACTGCAGTTCGTAGGTTAGGTCCCGGTCCAGTGTTGGCGCACACACACACACACACACACACACACACACACACACTGCAGTTCGTAGGTTAGGTCCCGGTCCAGTGTTGGCGCGCACACACACACACACACACACACACACACACACACTGCAGTTCGTAGGTTAGGTCCCGGTCCAGTGTTGGCGCGCACACACACACACACACACACACACACACACTGCAGTTCGTAGGTTAGGTCCCGGTCCAGTGTTGGCGCGCACACACACACACACACACACACACACACACTGCAGTTCGTAGGTTAGGTCCCGGTCCAGTGTTGGCGCGCACACACACACACACACACACACACACACACACACACACACACACACACACTGCAGTTCGTAGGTTAGGTCCCGGTCCAGTGTTGGCGCGCACACACACACACACACACACACACACACACACACACACTGCAGTTCGTAGGTTAGGTCCCGGTCCAGTGTTGGCGCGCACACACACACACACACACACACACACACACACTGCAGTTCGTAGGTTAGGTCCCGGTCCAGTGTTGGCGCGCACACACACACACACACACACACACACACACACACACACTGCAGTTCGTAGGTTAGGTCCCGGTCCAGTGTTGGCGCACACACACACACACACACACACACACACACACACACTGCAGTTCGTAGGTTAGGTCCCGGTCCAGTGTTGGCGCGCACACACACACACACACACACACACACACACACACTGCAGTTCGTAGGTTAGGTCCCGGTCCAGTGTTGGCGCGCACACACACACACACACACACACACACACACTGCAGTTCGTAGGTTAGGTCCCGGTCCAGTGTTGGCGCGCACACACACACACACACACACACACACACACACACACACACACACACACACTGCAGTTCGTAGGTTAGGTCCCGGTCCAGTGTTGGCGCGCACACACACACACACACACACACACACACACACACACACTGCAGTTCGTAGGTTAGGTCCCGGTCCAGTGTTGGCGCGCACACACACACACACACACACACACACACACACTGCAGTTCGTAGGTTAGGTCCCGGTCCAGTGTTGGCGCGCGCACACACACACACACACACACACACACACACACACACACACACACACTGCAGTTCGTAGGTTAGGTCCCGGTCCAGTGTTGGCGCGCACACACACACACACACACACACACACACACACACACACACACACTGCAGTTTGTAGGTTAGGTCCCGGTCCAGTGTTGGCGCACACACACACACACACACACACACACACACACACACTGCAGTTCGTAGGTTAGGTCCCGGTCCAGTGTTGGCGCGCACACACACACACACACACACACACACACACTGCAGTTCGTAGGTTAGGTCCCGGTCCAGTGTTGGCGCGCACACACACACACACACACACACACACACACACACACACACACACACTGCAGTTCGTAGGTTAGGTCCCGGTCCAGTGTTGGCGCGCACACACACACACACACACTCACACACACACACACACACTGCAGTTCGTAGGTTAGGTCCCGGTCCAGTGTTGGCACACACACACACACACACACACACACACACACACACTGCAGTTCGTAGGTTAGGTCCCGGTCCAGTGTTGGCGCACACACACACACACACACACACTGCAGTTCGTAGGTTAGGTCCCGGTCCAGTGTTGGCGCACACACACACACACACACACTCACACACACACACACACTGCAGTTCGTAGGTTAGGTCCCGGTCCAGTGTTGGCGCACACACACACACACACACACACACACACACACACTGCAGTTCGTAGGTTAGGTCCCGGTCCAGTGTTGGCGCACACACACACACACACACACACACACACACTGCAGTTCGTAGGTTAGGTCCCGGTCCAGTGTTGGCGCACACACACACACACACACTCACACACACACACACACACTGCAGTTCGTAGGTTAGGTCCCGGTCCAGTGTTGGCGCACACACAAACACACACACTCACACACACACACACTGCAGTTCGTAGGTTAGGTCCCGGTCCAGTGTTGGCGCACACACACACACACACACTCACACACACACACACACACACACTGCAGTTCGTAGGTTAGGTCCCGGTCCAGTGTTGGCGCGCACACACACACACACACACACACACACACACTGCAGTTCGTAGGTTAGGTCCCGGTCCAGTGTTGGCGCACACACACACACACACACTCACACACACACACACACACTGCAGTTCGTAGGTTAGGTCCCGGTCCAGTGTTGGCGCACACACACACACACTCACACACACACACACTGCAGTTCGTAGGTTAGGTCCCGGTCCAGTGTTGGCGCACACACACACACACACACTCACACACACACACACTGCAGTTCGTAGGTTAGGTCCCGGTCCAGTGTTGGCGCACACACACACACACTCACACACACACACACTGCAGTTCGTAGGTTAGGTCCCGGCCCAGTGTTGGCGCACACACACACACACACACACACTGCAGTTCGTAGGTTAGGTCCCGGTCCAGTGTTGGCGCACACACACACACACTCACACACACACACACTGCAGTTCGTAGGTTAGGTCCCGGTCCAGTGTTGGCGCACACACACACACACTCACACACACACACACTGCAGTTCGTAGGTTAGGTCCCGGTCCAGTGTTGGCGCGCACACACACACACACACACACACTGCAGTTCGTAGGTTAGGTCCCGGTCCAGTGTTGGCGCGCACACACACACACACACACACACACACACACACACACACACACTGCAGTTCGTAGGTTAGGTCCCGGTCCAGTGTTGGCGCGCACACACACACACACACACACACACACACACACACACACACACACACACACACACACACTGCAGTTCGTAGGTTAGGTCCCGGTCCAGTGTTGGCGCGCACACACACTCACTCACACACACACACACTGCAGTTCGTAGGTTAGGTCCCGGTCCAGTGTTGGCGCGCACACACACACACACACACACACACTGCAGTTCGTAGGTTAGGTCCCGGTCCAGTGTTGGCGCGCACACACACACACACACACACACTGCAGTTCGTAGGTTAGGTCCCGGTCCAGTGTTGGCGCGCACACACACACACACACACACACACACACACACACTGCAGTTCGTAGGTTAGGTCCCGGTCCAGTGTTGGCGCGCACACACACACACACTCACACACACACACACTGCAGTTCGTAGGTTAGGTCCCGGTCCAGTGTTGGCGCGCACACACACACACACACACACACACACACACTGCAGTTCGTAGGTTAGGTCCCGGTCCAGTGTTGGCGCGCGCACACACACACACACACACACACACACACACACACACACACACACACTGCAGTTCGTAGGTTAGGTCCCGGTCCAGTGTTGGCGCGCACACACACACACACACACACACACACACACACACACACACTGCAGTTTGTAGGTTAGGTCCCGGTCCAGTGTTGGCGCACACACACACACACACACACACACACACACACACACACACTGCAGTTCGTAGGTTAGGTCCCGGTCCAGTGTTGGCGCGCACACACACACACACACACACACACACACACTGCAGTTCGTAGGTTAGGTCCCGGTCCAGTGTTGGCGCGCACACACACACACACACACACACACACACACACACACACACACACACTGCAGTTCGTAGGTTAGGTCCCGGTCCAGTGTTGGCGCGCACACACACACACACACACACACACACACACACACACACTGCAGTTCGTAGGTTAGGTCCCGGTCCAGTGTTGGCGCACACACACACACACACACACACACACACACACACACTGCAGTTCGTAGGTTAGGTCCCGGTCCAGTGTTGGCGCGCACACACACACACACACACACACACACACACACACTGCAGTTCGTAGGTTAGGTCCCGGTCCAGTGTTGGCGCGCACACACACACACACACACACACACACACACACACTGCAGTTCGTAGGTTAGGTCCCGGTCCAGTGTTGGCGCGCACACACACACACACACACACACACACACACACACACACACACACACACACACTGCAGTTCGTAGGTTAGGTCCCGGTCCAGTGTTGGCGCGCACACACACACACACACACACACACACACACACACACACTGCAGTTCGTAGGTTAGGTCCCGGTCCAGTGTTGGCGCGCACACACACACACACACACACACACACACACACTGCAGTTCGTAGGTTAGGTCCCGGTCCAGTGTTGGCGCGCACACACACTCACTCACTAGGGGTTGCACTACTGATTTCTGCTAGTCGATTTCTTATCAAAACAATACTCGAGTTACTCGACTACTCGTCGTTTATGCTACTGTATATGAAAAGACATGAAATAGCTAAGTTAGATCTTATCAATAAACATTTATTAATTCATAGCCTAATGCAACAATTACATAAGTAAACTCAAAACTTTATAATTATGACATTTCATTTTTAAATTTTCATGTAACAGTCTAAAGCCAAATAAATAGCCGTTCTTGCCTTTCATTTCAGACGTCTGCTTCTAGGGGCCGTTCACATATCGCGTCTTTTCCGCGCTCAAGGTCGTTATTTCTAATGTAGGCGCGCGCTCATAATGAAAGCAACGGACGTGGTGCGCTAGTTTGTCCAGGCGGGTTTTTCCTTCTCATCTCCAGAAATATATCTAGTAGTAAAGCTAATGCAAGGGCTAGAAATAAATTAATCCTTTGCTGAATGATACTTCTTCGTCGTCATCATGGAGAGCGCAGTTTGGTTGCATAGCAACGACAGACGCCACGGGAGCGCGAGCGCCAGCGCTTGTAGGAGACAGCGGCACGGCCACGCGCGCTTTCCACACGTTTTTAGAAGCAATATGTGAATGGCCTCTTGCAGAGTTGGCCAAATTACAATATTTTTGTCATCCTTGATGAAATTCTTCCACACATCTGACGTGTGGTGTCTGTTGGTGACGTTCGCCATTCTTAATTAATTTTGTTTAATGGACGCTCGAGTAGTCGATTGTTTCCGACAGCGTCGACTACTGGTTGAAGTAGTTGATCTATCGACTACTCGACTAGTCTATGCAAGCCCTATCACACACACACACACTGCAGTTCGTAGGTTAGGTCCCGGTCCAGTGTTAGCGCGCACACACACACACACACACACACACACACACACACACACACTGCACCCGGTCCAGTGTTGGCTCAGCTGATATGTGAGGCTGTCAAATAAAAGTTAAATTTCAAATATTCGTCAAAAAAAACACATTTGAACGCAAAAACGAGTGCATTTGAATCTTTGGTGTGTCAAGAGTTGCGCGAGACATGATGACGTAACTGGTGTGTTTCTGTTAGGGTTAGTGTACAGCGCTGGATTGGGTTGTTATTTTGGAAAATGTTCTTCCTGCTGACGAAACCCTCTCAGTGCAACCACACACTAAACCTGCAGAGCCAAGTGTGTTTCATCAGCTGGAAACACTGTCAACAGAAAGCGCTCAGTGTGTGTGTGTGTGTGTGTGTGAGTGAGAGTGTGTGAGTGTGGGAGTGAGTGTGTGTGAGAGTGTGTGTTTATCAGCTGAAACACTGTCAACAGAGAGCGCTCGGATCGCGAGCGTCTGGTGTTTCTGATGAACAGTGTGTAGATGCAGTAGAAGTGAGTGTCTGAGTGCCAGTTTGATGTTGTGTGTTCATTACGCTGTGTGTTGAAGTGTGTTTTCTCTGACGCACGAACACAGTTTTATGCACTATTGTAACCGAATTTTCCTTGCATGCACATTAAGGAAATTATATTTTATTTAAGAACAATTGTTTTAAAAGTTAGTGCACTTTAAAAAGTGAATGTCATTTCATTTCAATAAAAGAAGCGATGCTTGATTAGGTTTATATTTGCTTATTGCGCTCGCGTGCGCCCTCTTGAGGACACAGGAGACACTGCAGCGCCTTATATCCTCTAACATGAAGTGTTGCCTTTAGAGTTTGAATATAATTCGAATATTCAGCCATTTTGACAATCCTAATACTGATTGTGTGTGTGTGTGTGTGTGTGTGTGTGTGTGTGTGTGTGTGTGTGTGTGTGTGTGTGTGGTAACCTCTCCTCCTCTGCCTTGCTTCCGAAGGCGTACCTCGTCCAAGAGGAGCGAGATAGACTGAGGTTAGAGTGTGTTGATCTAGACGAGAGGGTAAATGTCTCTCTTTTCTTCCGCTCTCGCTGCTGTCTGCTTGATAACATCCCGAGTAGTGTGCAGGGCCTTTAACTCTGTGTGTGTGTGTGTGTGTGTGTGTGTGTGTGTGTGTGTGTGTGTGTGAGTGTGTGTGTGTGTGAGTGAGAGCGTGTGTATGTGTGTGTGTGTGTGCGCGCATTCAGTGCAGTCACCCCATAGGCTGATCCTCAGTCATGTGACACTCGGCACATCCAATCAGCTGCTGACTAGCGCTTCATATCTGTACACATGGATGATAGATCCATCCTGCAGCAAACGACCCAGAGTTCAGTGTGTGTGAGACGCTGAACATGTGACCCACTGCTTCGTGTGTGTCAGACGCCGCATGACGCCTATTTATTGAGTTTAATACATACGTCTGTACGTCTGCTTTAAAAATATAGATCCATTTAGAGAATAATCCTGCTTTAATTTCAGTGAGAACACGCTGTGATAGCAGTGAGTGCTGTAGATCAGTTATTGGCAGAGCTGGGCTGAGGTGTAGTGCAGAGCTAATGAACACACTGCTTGTTTTTTTGTTTTTGTTTTTGTAAAAATCTATATTTTGCTAAATAATTTGAACTCTATAATTGCTTTAAAATTGAAGTTGTGTGTTCCAAATTTGAAGTTATCACAAAACATTTTAAAGTAGCTTCCCCACAGTAGTGCAGTGTCCAGCGTTAGAGCTCTCGATGATGCCATTGATGTCATGATATTGCCAAAGGTTTTGGGACAACTTTAATGACATCCCATTCCTGATCCGTGGGGTTTAATACGGACCCTTTGCTGCTATAACAGCTTCAGCTCTTCTGGGAAGGCTTTCCTCAAGGGTTAGGAGTGTGTGTATGGGAATGTCTGCCCATTCTTCTAGAAGCGCATTAGTGAGGTCCGGCTCTGATGCTGGAGGAGAAGCTCTGGCTCTCAGTCGCCGCTCACGGTCACCGTTCTTTCTAGCGGTCGACCGATATTGGTTCTCAGATGGCCGATGCCGATATCTTCGAGAGCAGGATGGCCGATATAAAGACGATATGTTTATTATATACTTTATATTTATTTTAATCAATATTTTTTTTTCTTTAAAATAAACATGCTTATCTTTAGATGGCAACTTCTTGAATCTGCAATCCTATTACAGTATTTTTCACAAATAAAGTAATTGTTTAAAAATATATGAATTTGTGAACAAAAAGTAAGTAAACACTGTAACAGGGCTCTCAGTAATCTGGTAATATTGTGCACTTTTCAAATAAAGACTAGTTAACGCTAATATTACACACAGCGCACAGTGAAACCGATGTGAACATGACACACTGGATATAGCACAGCATATTTTAAGATGAAGGATTTAAAGTGTTTCGATGGCGTCTCCTGAAGCTGATCTTCTGTTCACACTCACTCACTCCGCACGGACCGTATCAAACACACACTTCAGAGATATCACAGCTGGACTCCATTAAATCTGCAAGGTTTGTGAAATTAAATGTTTATTAGATATTCAGAGATTTGTTTAAATGACGTAGATGCGCATTTGCTGAATGTTGACCTGATTGTTTGCCTTTTCTGTAACAAATAATATAAAAGCAACACTTCACTTTTTCACATACCATTTACTTTCTTTGTTTACCAGTTCTGTCTAACAAAGTATTAGATATGACTGACAGAGATCGTAAACTAATGAAGACGGAGGATGTGAGTGAGCGCTGTGTGATCAGACCGTTCTCTTCTCAGGCGCTGGTGTTCTCAGCGCCGCCCGGCAAAATAAAAGTCCCGCTTCCCGCATCGCCCAATCAGGGAAACTTATGGGCCGATGCCGATGTTTTAAAAGTGCCAAATATCGGCCGATATATCGGTCGACCACTAGTTCTTTCACAGATGTGTGTAGAAGCGTCTGCATGCCTAGTGCTTGATTTATACACCTGTGGCCATGGAAGTGAGTGGAACTCCTGGATTCAGTGATTTGGAGGCGTGTCCCAATACTTTTGGCAATATAGTGAATGTTATGAGGAAAAAGGCAATAAACTGCGTCACATCGACAGTCACGTAGTTATTGACTCAAGGCCAGTGTTCAGTAATAAAGGTAGAAGATGCTCCACACTATCCTGTGTTTAACTGTGTGTGTGTGTGTGTGTGTGTGTGTGTGTGTGTGTGTGTGTGTGTGTGTGTGTGTGTGTGCGTGTGTGTGTGTGCAGGTGGCGGCGCTGCAGGAGGAGAAGAGCAGTCTGCTGGCTGAGAACCAGGTGCTGATGGAGCGGCTCAACCAGTCGGACTCCATCGAGGATCTGAACAGCCCGGCGGGTCGCAGACACCTTCAGCTTCAGACTCAGATGGAGCAGCTGCAGGAGGAGACCTTCAGGTGAGAACACACACACACACACACACACTCCAGTAGCTTATACAGGGTTTCTGCGAGCCTTAAAAAGGTCTTAAAAAGTCTTAATTTGCACTTCCACAAATTAAGGTCTTAAAGGTGACATGTCATGAACATCTGACTTTCCCCGTGTGTCAGTGCTGTAATCGGGTCCAGTGCTTCTGAAACCCTGAAAACATGAAAAGTGAAACCCAGTAACTGTGTTCTGGTGAGCCTTTCTCTGCAAGCATGTCAAAAAAAAGCCGATCAGATTTCGCTCTCCTTCTGACGTATGAAGAGGATCTTATTATAATATCACCGGCCCTTAATCTGCACGTTTACACACACCAGCCGACATTTGGTTCCACACGCGCCAACAGAGACCAGTTCTAACGCAATGATGAAGATCCAGCAGAGCCTGAAGCTGTTCTGTGGTTGAGCACAGACGAGCACTGAACACTATTGACCAGAACATGTCACCGCTGTCTTATAAACACCTCAGGAACTGTGGACACTTGTGGAGAAGTTCAACATGATGATGAGATCCATCCATCCATCTTCTTCCGCTTATCCGGGGCCGGGTCGCGGCGGCAGCAGTCTAAGCAGAGATGCCCAGACTTCCCTCCCCTAGACACTTCCTCCAGCTCTTCCATAAAAATTATGAACAGAACCGGTGACAAAGGGCAGCCCTGCTGGACTCCAACATGCACCGGGAACAAGTCTGACTTACTGCCGGCAATGCGAACCAAGCTCCTGCTCCGGTCGTACAGGGACCAGACAGCCCTTAGCAAAGGACCCCATACTCCCAGAGCACCCCCCACAGGACGCTGTGAGGGACACAGTCAAATGCCTTCTCTAAATCCACAAAGCACATGTGGACTGGTTGGACAAACTCCCATGAACCCTCCAGCACCCTGGAGAGGGTATAGAGCTGGTCCAGTGTTCCACGGCCGGGACGAAAACCGCACTGTTCCCCCTGGATCCGAGGTCCTATTATCGGCCGTGTTCTCCTCTCCAGTACCCTGGCATAGACCCAGGGAGGCTGAGGAGTGTGATCCCCCTGTAGTTGGAGCACACCCTCCGGTCCCCCTTCTTTGATGATGAGATGATCAGTGTAACTCCACAGCAACTACAGAAATGTCTCCACTAACATTCAGAAGCTCTTCCTGAGTCTCTCCGTAAGGCTGCACTCGCTACTGGTTATTCTGGGATTCTGGATGAGGGAGATTGGCCTGTTCTGTTATTGCCGGAGTTTCTGAAGCTCGTGTAAAGACTCCGCCCTCTTCTGAACGGAGGCGGAGCAAAAGCTCATTTACATTTAACCCTCTGGGCTTCTTCGCCCGAAAACGGGCGAAAACTTAACGTTTCGAATTGTTTAATTTTTTTGCTTCATCGGATGGGGGTGAAACTTGGTGACTTTTGTTTTATTACCTATATGAACACACAAAAAAATCAAGGAGATGATTCTGATATGTTAAAGGGTCGTAAAAAAAAAAGTCACACTTAGCTTCCTCCCGCCCGAAAACGGGCGACATAGGAAATGAATGGGAAATACGAAAAAATAGGAAAACTCAGAGAAACTTTTGGTGGTACAAGCTACAGATCAGCCACTGTGCTGAAAAAAAGTGTACAGCAATGAAGGGGTGACACTCTAGAACATCAAGAGTGCAAATAAGACACCCCCCCCCCCCACACACACACACCTACACACAAAAACACACACACACAGAGAAATATAAATTACATTACATTTGGACATTGTCCTGCCAAGAAACAGCGGATAAAAGACAATATATATATATAATTTTTATTATGATTTTGCATATCTTTCTTATTTGTCATGGAATAACTCAGGAAGGAAATAAGGTAGGAGGAAATAAGTCCCCCTACATGTTAGCTGCATCGGGATAAAAAAATAATAATTTTTGGATAAAGGAATCAAAAGTTACAGCATTTGGAAAAGAGATAGCATTTTTGTACAGTCTTTGATAACCCCTCATGGGCATCTACCCCCTCATCTTGTCATAAAAGCAATAGATTGTGTTAATTTTGGGCTCATTTTAATTGTAATAATATGCTGTAAAAATTTAAGTGCCATTTTCAATTATCTGAGAATGTTTCATGAGCTGTATGATGTTTTTGACACATTGCAGTACATTATTTTATAGATTATGAAAAAAAGAAATTCTATTTATCAGCAAATAACTCAGCAATACTTAAGAGTTTTTCAAAGTGGATACATTCACTGTAAAGTTCAGACTCTAAGCTTTCAAATGACATCAACTTTTAATCGCATCCAAAATAAAAGTTTGTGTTTACATAATATATGTGTGTGTACTGTGTATAATTATTTTATATATATAAATACACACACATGCATGTAAATATTTAAGAAATATTTGCATACATATACTGTATATATTTATATATAATTTATATTATATATAAATATAATTTTTTTATATAAAAATTACACATTTTTCTTAAATATCTACAAGCATGTGTGTGTATTTATATATACAAATTTAATTATACACAGTACACACACATATATTATTTAAACACAAACTTTTATTTTGGATGCGATTAATCGCGATTAATCTTTTGACAGCCCTAAGTTAAATATTATTCTAATGTAAATCAATGCTGAACTTCCTGTTTCGAATGCGCATGCGTCGCGTCTGAGCGCGTTGTTGTCTTTGGAGCTCCATCGATTGATTTATAATTCTTGATTTCTCTTTAAACTCACTTACAACGAACATTTTCTACTTTTCCTCACCTCATAGTTATAACGCGGATTGTTGAGCAGACGCGTCTCAAGCCTTGTGATCCAACGCTGGATACTCTTATAGGTTACGTCCGTGGATCACGGCTGAACGCGTCTTCTCCGCACTCATTTAAGTTACAAACAAACATTTTTCACCTATCGTGCGTCTACTCTACACCCGTACCACTGAAAAGACGGATTATATCCAAGACTTAAGCCATAAATTAGTATTAATATTGATAGCACCACTGGTAGCGTCGTTGCTAACTTAACTTACTGTCCATCTGTTAAAATGGCGAATATATCAAATGTAAGTAGTCTACCTTTTGGTGCAGGTGAGGACACATTTGAGCTGCACGCGGTGCAGTCTGAGCTGGAAGCTGTTGAGAAACAGATCCACGACCTTTTAGTAAGAAAAGCCGAGCTGATAGACCGGCGTTTGGCTCTCGAAACATCGCGCGCCGAGGCACACAAATCAGAGATTAATGTTACTAACCCGCTGACTCCGATCTCGTCTACTCCGTGCGTTCCTCAACATCGGTCCCGAACGTCGAGGTCGCGATCAGCCATGGTCTCGTTCACTCCGGCTCCAACATGCCATCACGAAGCCTGGATTTTTCCGCAGCGGAAGTCGCGAGTCAGGTCTAGACCAAGAAAACTCTCTCCGACCCTCCCGGTTTTCGAGATATCCACACAAAACCGCTTCTCCCCTCTTCGCGAAACAGAACGCGATGCTGTGATCATCGGCGATTCCATCGTTCGACACGTACACGTTACGTTAAATAAAAGTAAGGTGCATAGTCACTGCTTTCCTGGTGCTCGTGTTTCCGAAGTCGCTGCTCACGTTCCCGAGATTCTGAACGAGCGCGTCGGAACCGTTGTCCTGCACGCGGGAGGGGCCGACATCAGACTGCGCCAGACGGAAGTTTTGAAGAAAGACTTCAGGAATCTGATCGATACGGTACGCAGCACATCGCCTGATATAACGATTATTGTGTCAGGACCGCTTCCCACGTACCGACTAGGTCATGAAAAGTTTAGTAGATTATTTGCGCTTAATGAATGGTTAATGTCATGGTGCAATGAGCAGAAACTTCTCTTTGTAAATAATTGGAATCTGTTTTGGGAGCGTCCTAGGCTTTACCGTGCTGATGGCTTACACCCAAACAGATTCGGATCGGATCTTCTGTCAGATAACATCTCCAAAATGTTAAATACCTTTTGACTAGTAAACAAAAGTCCAAATCATAGTCTCTGCTGCACCAATTTAACTGATATAAATAGTGTAGAACATTGCATAGAAACTGTGTCTATTCCTCGTTTAGTGAGATCAAATCATAAATCTACTGCAGGATCTAGAAAAAATCTAATTGTTATTAAACCAGAAAATGTTGCTATTGGTAATCAAAAACAATTTTTAAAGCTAGGTCTTTTAAACATTAGATCACTCACACCTAAGGCAGTTATTGTAAATGAAATAGTCACAGATAATAGCTTCGATGTACTTTGCCTTACTGAAACCTGGCTTAAACCAAATGATTATTTTGGTTTAAATGAGTCTACTCCATCAGGATACTCCTATAAGCACGAGCCCCGTCTGAATGGTCGTGGCGGCGGTGTTGCAACAATCTATAGAGATTTTCTCAATGTTACTCAGAAAACGGGTTATAAGTTTATTTCATTTGAAGTACTTGTACTAAATGTTACGCTCTTAGATGTTCGAAAAACATCCCTATTATCTCTAGCCTTGGCTACCGTATATAGACCGCCTGGGCCTTACGCTGATTTCCTAAAAGAGTTTGCAGATTTTCTCTCAGACCTATTAGTTAACTTCGATAAAGCATTAATTGTTGGAGACTTTAATATCCATGTAGATAATCAAAATGATGCGTTAGGGGCTGCGTTTACTGATTTATTAAACTCCTTTGGGGTCAAGCAAAACATTACCGGACCGACTCATCGATTTAATCATACACTCGATTTAATTATATCACATGGAACCGATCCAACCGATATAGATATCATTCCACAAAGTGACGATGTCACTGACCATTACATGGTAACTTGCATATTACGTACTCCTGTAATATATCATGCTGCGCCGCGTTATCGATTAGGCAGAACAATCCTTCCATCCACCATAGATAATTTTTCAAACAGCTTATCGGATCTGTCTCAGCTGCTCAGTGAACCCAAACAAACAGATGAACTTGAGGAATTAACTAGCACTATGAGCACCATTCTCTCTGGATCATTGGATATTGTTGCGCCCATTAGATTAAAAAAGGTCAGAGAGAAAAGTAAAGCACCATGGTACAACAGTACTACGCGTGTTCTAAAGAGAGAAACCCGTAATTTAGAGCGTAAATGGAAACAAACCAACTTAGAGGTCTTTAGAATCGCATGGAAAGACAGTATGTCACGTTATAAAAAGGCCCTAAAAGCGGCCAGGGCTGAGCATCTACGCAAACTAATAGAAAACAACCATAACAATCCTAAGTTCTTATTTAACACCGTGGCGAGACTAACAAATAAACAGATGTCTCCTGAACAAAGTATTCCATTACAGTTTAGTAGTAATGATTTCATGAAGTTCTTCACTGAGAAAATAGAAAACATCAGAACCACAATTGTAAACGTTCAATCCTCAATCGCGCCTTATAATTCAGCCTCAATTATCACGCCGCAAGAACAATTACAGTGCTTTTCAACTATAGAACAAAAAGAGTTAAATGAATTTATCATTTCCTCTAAAACAACAACATGTTTATTAGATCCCATACCAACTAAACTATTGAAAGAAGTGTTACCTGTAGTGGAAGAGCCTCTCCTCAATATTATTAACTCGTCTTTATCTTTAGGTCATGTTCCAAGAACATTTAAATTGGCAGTTATAAAACCTCTCATTAAGAAACCACAATTAGATCCGAATAATCTAGTAAATTATAGACCCATTTCAAATCTACCTTTTATGTCTAAAATACTAGAAAAAGTTGTGTCCGCTCAACTGGGCTCTTTCTTACAAGAAAATGACACCTATGAAAAGTTTCAGTCTGGATTCAGGCCGCATCATAGCACTGAAACTGCGCTCGTTAAAATCACAAATGATTTACTTTTAGCTTCTGACCAAGGCTGTATCTCAATATTAGTTTTACTTGATCTTAGTGCTGCGTTCGATACTATAGATCATACAATACTCTTAGATCGACTACAAAATTATACTGGTGTTCAAGGACAAGCATTAAGCTGGTTTAGATCGTATTTATCTGACCGCTACCATTTTGTTTATTTAAATGGAGAAAAATCTATCATAACTCCAGTAAACTATGGAGTGCCGCAGGGATCTGTGTTAGGCCCTCTATTATTCTCAATATATATGCTGCCACTTGGAAATATTATAAGGAAACATGGAATTAGTTTCCATTGTTATGCTGATGACACTCAAATCTATATTTCATCACGGCCAGATGAAAACGCTAAATTATCCAAATTGACAGAGTGTGTTAAAGATATAAAAGATTGGATGACGCATAATTTTCTTTTATTAAATCCAGACAAGACAGAGGTACTACTTATCGGTTCAAAAAACCACCCACAAAACCTCTCACAATACAACTTTAACATAGTAGGATGTCCTGTTACTTCATCCTCTACAGTAAAAGACCTGGGTGTTATATTAGACTGCAACCTGTCTTTTGAAAATCATATTTCATATGTTACAAGAACAGCCTTTTTCCACCTTAGAAACATTGCTAAGCTACGTAATATGCTATCTGTTTCTGATGCAGAAAAGTTAGTTCATGCATTCATGACCTCGAGACTAGATTACTGTAATGCGTTATTAGCCGGTTGTCCTGCATCCTTAATAAACAAGCTACAGTTAGTCCAAAATGCCGCCGCTAGAGTTCTAACTAGATCAAGAAAATATGATCATATAACACCGATTTTATCATCCCTACATTGGTTACCTATAAAGTCCCGTATTAATTACAAGGTATTGCTACTGACTTATAAAGCCCTAAACGGCTTAGCTCCAGTCTATTTAACCGATCTTCTATCGCCCTATAATCCATCGCGCTCTTTAAGGTCACTAAATTCGAGGCTTTTGGTCATACCTAGGATATCCAGATCCACCAAAGGAGGGAGAGCATTTTCACATTTAGCACCAAAACTCTGGAATAGTCTTCCGGATACTGTTCGTTGCTCAGACTCGCTCTCCCAGTTTAAAACTAGATTAAAGACGCATCTCTTCAGCCAGGCATTCATATAATACTTTTAATCCTACAGTTAAATCCGACCTCTAGTTCATAAACGCCAGAGGAGAACTGGCCCCCGACTGAGCCCGGGTTCTCCCAAGGTTTTTTTTTCTCCATTAGGTCACCTGATGGAGTTTTTCGGTTCCTTGCCACTGTTGCCTTTGGCTTGCTCAGTTGGGGATATTTGGGGATATTTAATTGAATTAATCAATCAACGATATTATTGATCAGCATTACCGAACGTAGACGTTCCACTAGAAACAAACATTGATGTATTGTTCTAATTTATTACTGTGAAGCTGCTTTGATACAACCTGTGTTGTGAAAAGCGCTATATAAATAAACTTGACTTGACTTGACTTGACTTAAATCAGCTGTTCTCTATGTGAATATATAGTAAAGTGTAATTTATTCCTGTGATCAAAGCTGAATGTTCAGCATCATTACTCCAGTCTTCAGTGTCACATGATCCTTCAGAAATCACTCTAATATGATGATTTGATGATCAAGAAACATTTATGATTATTATCAGTGTTATGATTATTTCTGTGGAAACTGTATTTCATTTTATTGTGTGTGTGTGTGTGTGTGTGTGTGTGTGTCAGACTGGAGGCGGCTAAGGACGATTACCGCATCCGCTGTGAGGAGCTGGAGAAGGAGCTGCTGGAGGTCAGAGGTCAGAACGAGGAGTTGACCTCTCTGGCTGAGGAGGCGCAGTCGCTCAAGGACGAAATGGACGTGCTGAGGTGAGACACACACCTACGCCGATACACACACCTGACACACACCTGAGGTGAGACACACACCTACGCTGATACACACACCTGACACACACCTGAGGTGAGACACACACCTACGCTGATACACACACCTGAGGTCAGACACACACCTGACACACACGTTGAGGTCAGACACACACCTGACACACACGTTGAGGTCAGACACACACCTGACACTCACCTGAGCTGATACACACACCTGACACACACCTGACACTCACCTGAGCTGATACACACACCTGAGGTCAGACACACACCTGACACTCACCTGACACACACGTTGAGGTCAGACACACACCTGAAACACACCTACGCTGATACACACACCTGAGGTCAGACACACACCTGACACTCACCTGACACACACGTTGAGGTGAGACATACACCTGAGCTGATACACACACCTGAGCTGATACACACACCTGAGCTGATACACACACCTGTTACACACCTGAGCTGATACACACACCTGAGCTGATACACACACCTGTCACACACCTGAGCTGATACACACACCTGAGCTGATGCACACACCTGACACACACGTGAGCTGATACACACACCTGACACACACCTGAGCTGATACACACACCTGAGCTGATACACACACCTGTCACACACCTGAGCTGATGCACACACCTGACACACACGTGAGCTGATACACACACCTGACACACACCTGAGCTGATACACACACCTGAGCTGATACACATACCTGTCACACACCTGAGCTGATACACACACCTGAGCTGATACACATACCTGTCACACACCTGAGCTGATACACACACCTGAGCTGATACACATACCTGTCACACACCTGAGCTGATACACACACCTGAGCTGATGCACACACCTGACACACACCTGAGCTGATACACACACCTGAGCTGATACACACACCTGAGCTGATACACATACCTGTCACACACCTGAGCTGATACACACACCTGAGCTGATGCACACACCTGACACACACCTGAGCTGATACACACACCTGAGCTGATACACACACCTGAGCTGATACACATACCTGTCACACACCTGAGCTGATACACACACCTGAGCTGATGCACACACCTGTCACACACCTGAGCTGATACACACACCTGAGCTGATACACATACCTGTCACACACCTGAGCTGATACACACACCTGAGCTGATGCACACACCTGTCACACACCTGAGCTGATACACACACCTGAGCTGATACACATACCTGTCACACACCTGAGCTGATACACACACCTGAGCTGATACACATACCTGTCACACACCTGAGCTGATACACACACCTGAGCTGATGCACACACCTGACACACACCTGAGCTGATACACACACCTGTCACACACCTGAGGTGAGACACACACCTGAGCTGATGCACACACCTGACACACACCTGAGGTGATACACACACCTGACACACACCTGAGCTGATACACACACCTGAGCTGATACACATACCTGTCACACACCTGAGCTGATACACACACCTGTCACACACCTGAGGTGAGACACACACCTGAGGTGAGACACACACCTGAGCTGATGCACACACCTGACACACACGTGAGGTAAGACACACACCTGAGCTGATACACACAACTGACACACACCTTGAGGTCAGACACACACCTGAGGTCAGACACACACCTGAGGTGAGACACACACCTGACACTCACCTGAGCTGATACACACACCTGACACACACGTTGAGGTCAGACACACACCTGAGGTGAGACACACACCTGACACTCACCTGAGCTGATACACACACCTGACACACACGTTGAGGTCAGACACACACCTGAGCTGATACACACACCTGACACACACCTGAAGTGAGACGCACATGAGCTGAGACACACCTGGGGTGAGACACACACCTAAAACACACACCTGGGGTCGACCAACCAGCAACCTTCCCGTCTCTCTCTCTCTCTCTCTGAATCTAACGCTGAAGTGACTGAAAGTGCAATTCACAATTCACTATCTGGCCACTAGAGGCCGGCTGCAGAAGAGACTCAATCCCATAGACCTCCATGTTAAAATGACCAACTTTACAGCAGAAAAAAACATGTTTACAGCCTGGTACAAAAAGTGTTTTCGGTCTATATAGGTCATTTTGTTCTTCATGACGACTGTGAGGGGGTGAATTTTTTTTATAACTCATCCGTTTAAAAAATATTAAGCCGTTAAGTTCTGCATAATTAAGGTTGTGGCCACTTGAGTGACAGGTGGATTGCCGCTGATGTCACTACTAGCCGTTTGTCTGCTGTGTGTTAGCGTCGCGTCACCTAGGCTAATCCGTCTTGCTGCACATTTTCGGTTTATCCGCGAGTGACGCGCTGCCAAGATGGCGACGGCCGGCTCCGCCCACTTTGGGCTTCAGAAACGCCCTTCAGAAACTCTTCGGGTGACGTAACTAAACTACGAACATACTTTATACAGTCTATGGTAGAAACTGGCGGTTATGGTAAGGGGCGGGGCAATGCCCAAACACACTCGAAGTGCTCGACCAATCACAACACACTGATCCAGCCGACCAATCAGAGCACAGTGTGCTTTTCAGAAGGAGGGGCTTCATAGAGACAGGAAGTAAACAGAGCGTTACTGACAGACTGGGAAGAGAGGAGCCGCAACAAGGGAGAATATGAGGAGAATAATTAACATTACAGCAGGAAAACCTGTTCTAGTAGAGCCTGAAACAACACCAGAAACACCAGGATGACCTCTGACCTCTGTGTGTGTGTTCCCTGCTCAGGATGACCTCTGACCTGTGTGTGTGTGTGTTTCAGGCACTCGTCTGACAGGGTGTCGAAGCTGGAGGCGCAGGTGGAGGCGTATAAGAAGAAGCTGGAGGATCTGGGAGATCTGAGACGACAGGTGAAGCTCCTGGAGGAGAAGAACACCAGTTACATGCAGAACACACACTCTCTGGAGGAGGAGCTGCGCAAGGCCAACACTGCTCGCGCTCAGCTGGAGACCTACAAGAGACAGGTGTGACGAACACACACACACACACACACACACACACACACACACACAAGAGACAGGTGTGAGGAACACACACACACACACACACACACACAAGAGACAGGTGTGAGGAACACACACACACACACTCAAGAGACAGGAGTGAAGAACACACACACACACACACACACACACAAGAGACAGGAGTGAGGAACACACACACACACACACGCAAGAGACAGGTGTGAGGAACACACACACACACACACACACACACACACACACACACACACACACACACACACACACACACACACAATCAAGAGACAGGAGTGAGGAACACACACACACACACACACTCAAGAGACAGGAGTGAGGAACACATGACTCCAGCTCACACTAGGGTTAGTTTAGTAGTCGAGTGCCGATTATTCCATCGATTATTCGAGTAATCGGATTAAAAATGTGGTAATAAAAATAGATCTGAGTGAACAACAGCCTTTAAAATCACTTGAAATACAAACATAATAACAAGCAGTAATGATTGCTTCAAATAAACTATCAAAGTAACACTAACAAGTAACAACAAACAACACTGTTAAAATACCATGTAAAAGAAATAATATAAACATAACTCATGTGCATCAGGTATAATGGCCTGGTGTGGCTACTGTTCACTACGGCATGATCTAACCCTGGGTTAACATCGGCCAGACTACTGTTCACTACGGCATGATCTAACCCTGGGTTAACATCGGCCAGACTACTGTTCACTACGGCATGATCTAACCCTGGGTTAACATCGGCCAGACTACTGTTCACTACGGCATGATCTAACCCTGGGTTAACGTCGACCAGACTGCTGTTCACTACGGCATGATCTAACCCTGGGTTAACGTCGACCAGACTGCTGTTCACTACGGCATGATCTAACCCTGGGTTAACGTCGGCCAGACTGCTGTTCACTACGGCATGATCTAACCCTGGGTTAACGTCGACCAGACTGCTGTTCACTACGGCATGATCTAACCCTGGGTTAACGTCGACCAGACTGCTGTTCACTACGGCATGATCTAACCCTGGGTTAACGTCGGCCAGACTGCTGTTCACTACGGCATGATCTAACCCTGGGTTAACGTCGACCAGACTGCTGTTCACTACGGCATGATCTAACCCTGGGTTAACGTCGGCCAGACTGCTGTTCACTACGGCATGATCTAACCCTGGGTTAACGTCGGCCAGACTGCTGTTCACTACGGCATGATCTAACCCTGGGTTAACGTCGGCCAGACTGCTGTTCACTACGGCATGATCTAACCCTGGGTTAACGTCGGCCAGACTGCTGTTCACTACGGCATGATCTAACCCTGGGTTAACGTCGACCAGACTGCTGTTCACTACGGCATGATCTAACCCTGGGTTAACGTCGGCCAGACTGCTGTTCACTACGGCATGATCTAACCCTGGGTTAACGTCGACCAGACTGCTGTTCACTACGGCATGATCTAACCCTGGGTTAACGTCGGCCAGACTGCTGTTCACTACGGCATGATCTAACCCTGGGTTAACGTCGGCCAGACTGCTGTTCACTACGGCATGATCTAACCCTGGGTTAACGTCGGCCAGACTGCTGTTCACTACGGCATGATCTAACCCTGGGTTAACGTCGGCCAGACTGCTGTTCACTACGGCATGATCTAACCCTGGGTTAACGTCGACCAGACTACTGTTCACTACGGCATGATCTAACCCTGGGTTAACGTCGGCCAGACTGCTGTTCACTACGGCATGATCTAACCCTGGGTTAACGTCGGCCAGACTGCTGTTCACTACGGCATGATCTAACCCTGGGTTAACGTCGACCAGACTACTGTTCACTACGGCATGATCTAACCCTGGGTTAACATCGGCCAGACTGCTGTTCACTACGGCATGATCTAACCCTGGGTTAACGTCGACCAGACTACTGTTCACTACGGCATGATCTAACCCTGGGTTAACGTCGACCAGACTGCTGTTCACTACGGCATGATCTAACCCTGGGTTAACGTCGACCAGACTGCTGTTCACTACGGCATGATCTAACCCTGGGTTAACGTCGGCCAGACTGCTGTTCACTACGGCATGATCTAACCCTGGGTTAACGTCGGCCAGACTGCTGTTCACTACGGCATGATCTAACCCTGGGTTAACGTCGACCAGACTGCTGTTCACTACGGCATGATCTAACCCTGGGTTAACGTCGGCCAGACTGCTGTTCACTACGGCATGATCTAACCCTGGGTTAAC
This sequence comes from Scardinius erythrophthalmus, assembly GCF_964197995.2. Lineage (NCBI taxonomy): Eukaryota > Metazoa > Chordata > Actinopteri > Cypriniformes > Leuciscidae > Scardinius > Scardinius erythrophthalmus. The sequence goes on from NC_138225.1 coordinate 404,127, forward strand.
GTCGACCAGACTGCTGTTCACTACGGCATGATCTAACCCTGGGTTAACGTCGGCCAGACTGCTGTTCACTACGGCATGATCTAACCCTGGGTTAACGTCGGCCAGACTGCTGTTCACTACGGCATGATCTAACCCTGGGTTAACGTCGGCCAGACTGCTGTTCACTACGGCATGATCTAACCCTGGGTTAACGTCGACCAGACTGCTGTTCACTACGGCATGATCTAACCCTGGGTTAACGTCGACCAGACTGCTGTTCACTACGGCATGATCTAACCCTGGGTTAACATCGGCCAGACTGCTGTTCACTACGGCATGATCTAACCCTGGGTTAACGTCGGCCAGACTGCTGTTCACTACGGCATGATCTAACCCTGGGTTAACATCGGCCAGACTACTGTTCACTACGGCATGATCTAACCCTGGGTTAACATCGGCCAGACTACTGTTCACTACGGAATGATCTAACCCTGGGTTAACATCAGCCAGACTACTATTCACTACGGCATGATCTAACCCTGGGTTAATATCGGCCAGACTACTGTTCACTACGGCATAATCTAACCCTGGGTTAACATCGGCCAGACTGCTGTTCACTACGGCATGATCTAACCCTGGGTTAACGTCGGCCAGACTGCTGTTCACTACGGCATGATCTAACCCTGGGTTAACATCGGCCAGACTACTGTTCACTACGGCATGATCTAACCCTGGGTTAACATCGGCCAGACTACTGTTCACTACGGAATGATCTAACCCTGGGTTAACATCAGCCAGACTACTATTCACTACGGCATGATCTAACCCTGGGTTAACGTCGACCAGACTACTGTTCACTACGGCATAATCTAACCCTGGGTTAACGTCGACCAGACTACTGTTCACTACGGCATGATCTAACCCTGGGTTAACAACAGATGTCCTCGTAATCTTTCACAGTCGGTCACTTCTTTGCGATAGAATCAACTTCCTGAACAAGAACATGTTCATCAAACACGCAGACTCAGAGCCGGGTCACACTTTTATTTTGAAATCGTAATGAACAACAGTTTGCATATTTAGGAAACATATTTGTGTATTCGACTGTGCTGGCGTAGATTCACAGATGAGTGACGTTACGAACCTTGTGAAGTGGCGCACGCTGTGTTCCCAGAGGAACTTTACTCGACACGGGTAAAGTGCAATCGAGGAATCGTACCAGCACTAGTTCAGACACACACACACTTCAGCTCACAGACACAGAGTCATTCATCCTCAGTGGAATATTAGTGTTGCTGCTGCTGTAGTGTTAATCTCTTACACCTGTGTGTGTGTGTGTGTGTGTGTGTGTGTGTGTGTGTTTCAGGTGGTGGAGCTGCAGAACAAGCTCTCCGAGGAGTCCAAGAAAGCAGACAAGATGGAGTTTGAGTATAAACGAGTGAAGGAGAAAGTCGATTCGCTTCAGAAGGAGAAAGACGTGAGAGAACGGCTTGATTTAATCTGGCGTTATTAAACCGGAACCGCTGCACTAATGATGAGATATGAGATACGAGTCTGCTGTGTTTCTGTACTTTATATATTATCATCTTTTCTCTTGTTATTTTAGTCACTAGCGCTCATATCTTGCTCTTGCTTTAGTCTGTCATCATCATCCTCAGCTCCTGTCTGTTTCTCAGTGAGAAGTGATGTTTATTCATGCAGCAGTTCAGATTGTGTGTGTGTGTGTGTGTGTGTGTGTGTGTGTGTGTGTGTGTGTAGCGGATGAGGACGGAGCGAGACTCCCTGAAGGAGACGATCGAGGAGCTGAAGTGTGTTAAAGCGCAAGAGTCTCAGCTGACCTCAGGTGACACACACTCAGTCTCATATGTAATCAACATCCTTCACTCGGGTCATTTTGACCCGGAAAATATTTGAGAAAAATGTAAAAACTTTGAGTGTTCATCAGGGGGTCCAAGACTCCAGGATTTTTGTCGCACTTGAACCACGAATACGCAATTGTTTTTAATGGATTCAAGGAGTTTTGTGGTTGAAATAAAAAAAAAGTAAGAAATCCTCGGGTCAAGGATGCCCTCAGGAATGAATGGAATGTGAGGAATGCTTCAGTTCACACAGAAAAACCTAAAAATGCTCTAAGTTCAAACTAAAAATGCTAAAACTTTACCAAAAAATGATTTTATAATGTCTACATGTGTATCTGATGCAGACTGAAGAGAAACTGGCTTTAGGACCCAGAGGAACAGCTCGTTTACTCCATATAGAGATATAAGCCCATCTAGAGTCATGAAATATCATCTTATATTATTATTATCCACTAGAGATCGGCAAAGACACACAATGTAAGATATTTAGAGCTGAGTTAAAAAGTTATGCATGAAATTATGAGGTATTTTGAATTTAAGTTGAAAGAATGTGAGGAATGTGTTCAAACTACTATTTATTTATTATTTATTGATCAAATCTAGTCATTTAAAGGTAAATAAAGTAAAAAATAACAAAACATCTCCAAAATATTGCATTACAAATAGAAAAGATGTTAACAGAATGAAATAAAATAAGCTTTCTGGACAAAAAAAATAATTCAGTATAATTTTAGGGCTTCGGGTCATTTTGACCCTCGAGGGAAGGATGAGTTTTAAGGACGTAAAGTCTGTTTTATATATATATATATAATTATAATTGTCTGATGTGCAGCCGTGTGTCTGATCACTGGTGTGTCCTCAGGTTTGGTGCCGCTGGGCAGTAACGAGCCGTCTGATTCGCTGGCTGCAGAGATCGTCACACCAGAGATCCGGTGGGTGAAATACTGTATATCAGTGGCTCTCTAAACCACTTTTGGAAAAAGTTTGAGAACCACTGGTGTATATGAACGTGTGTGTGCGTGCGTGTGTGTGTGTGCGCGTGTGCGTGTGTGTGTGTCCTCAGGGAGCGCATGATCCGCCTGCAGCATGAGAATAAGATGCTGAAGCTGGCTCAGGAGGGCTCGGATAACGAGCAGATCGCTCTCCTGCAGAGTTTACTGGAGGACTCCAACAGCCGGAAGAACGAGCTGGAGACCGAGAACAGGTTCAGAACTCATGAACTTAGGACCGACTTCCATTTGCTCTAACTAATCCACAATAGCATTTCTGTGACTCTCCAAAAGAGGGAAACATGGAGTAGCGGTCTCTCCCTCAGGATCAGGATCGGCAGCGTTTACTGTAGTCTAATGCCGAAGTAACGTAACACTTATAGGGCCCTGTTTTAACGATCTGAGCTCATGGTCTAAAGCGCAGGGCGCAAGTTCACTTAGTGCGCGTCCGAATCCACTTTTGCTAATTGAACGACGGGACAAATGGTCGGTGCTCCCGGCGCTGGTCTAAAAGGGTCATCTCTATTCTCTTAATGAGTAATGGGTGTGTTTTGGGATTTACGTGCGTTAAACCAATCAGAGTCTCGTCTCCCGTTTCCTTTAAATGCCAGTTGCGCTCCATGGCGGATTCACATGACGGACTCTGATCGTGGAAAGACCGAACGCGTCTCCAGAGCGCAAACGGATCTGCTCGTGCGCGAGGTCAAAGTGCGCTAGCAGAACATCTACGGGACAAGCCGGATTCACCATATCTTTACGTACACAATAATAATATTTTACATTGTAATCCTTTTATTTTAAATATTTGGCATGTTTGTGTGTTGCTGTGCGTCCCTGTGTGTGTAATAAGCAGAGTGTGTGTGTAATAAGCAAAGTGTGTGTGTAATAAGCAGTGTGTGTGTGTGCTGTGGACCCGCCTATAGGTGCGCATTACTAACGCGCTTTTTACATAACTAAAGAAATATTGCCATTGGCTTTAGAGTAGGTTCAGTCGGTCAGCGGCTCAGTGTATCTGTGTTCCTCAACACTGCGCAGAACACACACTCGTCCTCAGACCAGCAGCTCATGCACACACAGATGCATTCGCTATTTAAACATCGCGGCGCAGGACGTGAAAATGAAAACTGCGTCGGGCTGGAACTAGCGGCACACACTTGCGTCGGCTTGCCGCTGCTCTGCGCCGGCTGTGAGATAGAGCCCACAGTCTTACAGATGTACACTCATTTTTTAAAATTGAAATATAAATGCTTTGCTAAATTTACAGTGTAAATAACTGTGGAAAAGCATCATTACAGTCGGTGAAAGGGAGTCGCACAGCTCTCTGTGTAATGTTGTGTATATAATGTTGTGTATATAATGTTGTGTATATATATATATATATATATATATATATATATATATATACTGTATATCCAACTTTATCTGCATACATGGTTCATTCACTTAAAGCTATACTAAAGCGATACTATACAGCAACTGCTTAATTGTTTATATAGTCTCAGAATGTAACTACTATATTGTCGTCCAGCTCTATCTGATAAATGTGTCTATAAGGTCAAGTCAAGTTTATTTATATAGCGCTTTTCACAACACAGGTTGTATCAAAGCAGCTTCACAGTAATAAATTAAAACAATACATCAATGTTTGTTTCTAGTGGAACGTCTACGTTTGGTAATGCTGATCAATAGTATCGTTGATTGATTAATTAAATTAAATATCCCCAAATATCCCCAACTGAGCAAGCCAAAGGCAACAGCATAAGGCATGGAGATATTAAGATATTATAAAGATATTATAAACATTAACATCATGATATTCTGTAAAGCTGCTTTGAAACGATGTGTGTTGTGAAAAACGCTGCACAAATAAATGTAACTTGGTCTCACACACACACACACACACACACACACACACACACACTCATACACACACACTCATACACTCACTCACTCTCTCTCACACACACACACACACACACACACTCTCATACACTCACACACACACACTCACACACACACACACACACACACAAACACACACAGCAGAGTTACACGTGTAATGAATGAACTAAACGTGTGTGTGTGTGTGTGTGTCTCAGGCTGGCCAATCAGAGGCTGCTGGCGGGTCAGTCTCAGGTGGAGGAGCTGCAGAGATCTCTTCAGGAACAGGGATCCAAAGCTGATGATGTGAGTCATGACATCATCATCATTACTCCTGCTGTGCGTCTGATTGGCTGTGATGGGGCCGAAAGCACTCGCTCACACACACTCTCATCGTTCACACACACTCGCTCATCTTTCACACACACTCGCTCATCGTTCACACACACTCGCTCATCGTTCACACACACTCTCTCATCCTTCACACACACTCGCTCGTCGTTCACACACACTCGCTCATCTTTCACACACACTCGCTCATCGTTCACACACACTCTCTCATCATTCACACACACTCGCTCGTCGTTCACACACACTCGCTCATCGTTCACACACACTCACACACACTCACTCATCGTTCACACACACTCGCTCATCGTTCACACACACTCGCTCGGTCCTCATGACTCTGAACTCTTCTTCTTATTTCAGTTTTCTAAGATTTATTTTCTTCCAGGTTTATTTCAATGAACAAACATGTCTTTAATAGTTCTAGTCAACGGCACGTTTAAACGCGACTAACCCTGATACACACTGACCTCTGTAACGGCTCCATCACGTGTGTGTGTCGCACTAACGCCTGCTGTGTGTGTGTGTGTACTAACATCTCTCTCTTCACTGTGATGTCACTCATGATGTAGCATGATCCAGGCCTGCCATTGGTCGTCCTGCTGAGTGATGCCTTCATCATCATCATCATCATCATCATCATCAGAAGCACACGTGTGTCCGTTACTTTAGTCTGACTGTCTGCTTCATTTGATCACCATCCGTGTGTGTGTGTGTGTGTGTGTGTGAGACAGGCGTCTGTTGACTCAGGTCTGCTCTCCTCACACCTCTCTCAGTCTGCTGTAAGTACAGTCCAGGCATTTTGCAGCTTTGTTTTGTTTCCCCCGTGACCGCATGTGCATCTCAAACACGCGTGTGTCACGGAACGAGCACGCCGCCGCATCATCAGGCCAATAATCTGAGCATGATGGGTCCACCAGTGATGATTTGAAGTGCTCTGGCTGGGCTTTCCTGTTGAATGTGATCCTGAAGGTGTTTCTCAGATGATCGGGTGTTTGATCGTCCTGCATCTTCAGCAAGGCTGAGTTTGATTGTCAGTCATTCAGCATGTGTACATGCGCTGAGAACTCCCACAAATCAGCCTGTTGATTCACCATGCAAACCAATAACCCGGCAATGCAAGCAAACCGCGTTTACCAGACTTAAAGGGATAGTTCACCCAAAAATGAAAATTAGCCCATGATTTACTCTCCCTCAAGCCATCCTAGGTGTGTATGACACTCTTCTTCCAGACGAAGACAATCAGAGTTACATTAAAAATGTCTTGGCTCTTCCAAGCTTTATAATGGCAGTGAATGGCTGTTTCTGTTTGGAAGTCCATCATAAGTTTTAAATATGGATTTTTTTCTGATATTCACTTTTATGAAGGAAAGATCGAATTTCGATTCCAATATGGTAAAAAAAAAAAACTTAGATATCACTCACATTTAGTCTGATTGCAAAACATTTAATTGTATCTGAATCTGAATGACAGCAACACTTCGTCTTTAGTGATTTTGCCTTCAAAATAAAAGAACGAGGACGTTTCTGCAGCAATGTTTTATGTTGAGATGAATTGAGAGCTTTTAATTAAAAAAGTTCTGAAAGAGATTCAGAAGAGTGTGTGGATCGCTTCGGTGATCAGACAACGGCTTTACACTCACAACACTAGTTAGGATGAACACACACACAGTTGTCTTTCGTCTTCTCTATATGCCTGTCAGCTTTCCTCTGCCATTCTCTCACTAGTTTAGCTGTGATCATCTCTCTTAAAACTCTTAAAACGAGACACATTTGTTATTCACAATATGGAAAGAGGAAATAAATCATAGTTCGACTCCAACATGCCATTAATGATTCAAATCCTTATTTTTACCCATTCCGCATCTCAAACACACTAACAGTGTCACAGCCAATTCTAGCTGCGTTTTTCATCAATTCATTTCTTAAATTAAGCCAAACGTACTTGCCGACCCCTGACCTACAGTCTCTGTGTGTTCGTCTGGTGATGGTGATTGAGCTCGCCAGCGCCCCCTGCTGGACCACAGCACCAGCTCTTCAACACACACTCAGCAGTGCACACTGGGAAGGGCTGGTGACGCTGCAGTGTGTGAGTGTCCAGCAGGAGGCGCTGCAGTTCCACACGAGCTCATGAGTGTAACATCTTCTGTTTCAGACGGTGATGATGAAGAGGAAGTGTCAGGAGCAGCTGTGAGTATCAGCTGACCTCGGTCATGTTCGGCACCGCGAGGTCATCATCACTGACTGAGGATGTGTTTGTTCTTGGTGTTTAGAGAGAAACTAAGGGACGCCACTAACGAGCTTCAGAAGAAGAGCTCCGAGATCGAGGATCTGGAGAACAAACACAGTTCCAGCGGTGAGACCATCACTGAAGCCTCGAGCTCGTCCTCCGTGTCTGTCTCGTTCTCCAGCGCTAACGTCTACACTCTCACATCACGACACGCTAACGTCTACACTCTCACATCACGACACGCTAACGTCTACACACTCTCACATCACGACACGCTAACGTCTACACTCTCACATCACGACACGCTAACGTCTACACACTCTCACATCACGACACGCTAACGTCTACACACTCTCACATCACGACACGCTAGCGTCTACACACTCTCACATCACGACACGCTAACGTCTACTCACTCTCACATCACGACACGCTAACGTCTACACTCTCACATCACGACACGCTAACGTCTACACACTCTCACATCACGACACGCTAGCGTCTACACACTCTCACATCACGACACGCTAGCGTCTACACACTCTCACATCACGACACGCTAACGTCTACACTCTCACATCACGACACGCTAACGTCTACACACTCTCACATCACGACACGCTAACGTCTACACTCTCACATCACGACACGCTAACGTCTACACACTCTCACATCACGACACGCTAGCGTCTACACACTCTCACATCACGACACGCTAACGTCTACTCACTCTCACATCACGACACGCTAACGTCTACACTCTCACATCACGACACGCTAACGTCTACACACTCTCACATCACGACACGCTAGCGTCTACACACTCTCACATCACGACACGCTAACGTCTACTCACTCTCACATCACGACACGCTAACGTCTACTCACTCTCACATCACGACACGCTAGCGTCTACACTCTCACATCACGACACGCTAACGTCTACACACTCTCACATCACGACACGCTAACGTCTACACACTCTCACATCACGACACGCTAACGTCTACACTCTCACATCACGACACGCTAACGTCTACTCACTCTCACATCACGACACGCTAACGTCTACACTCTCTCACATCACGACACGCTAACGTCTACACTCTCACATCACGACACGCTAACGTCTACACACTCTCACATCACGACACGCTAACGTCTACACACTCTCACATCACGACACGCTAACGTCTACTCACTCTCACATCACGACACGCTAGCGTCTACACTCTCACATCACGACACGCTAACGTCTACACACTCTCACATCACGACACGCTAACGTCTACACACTCTCACATCACGACACGCTAACGTCTACACACTCTCACATCACGACACGCTAACGTCTACACTCTCACATCACGACACGCTAACGTCTACACACTCTCACATCACGACACGCTAACGTCTACTCACTCTCACATCACGACACGCTAACGTCTACTCACTCTCACATCACGACACGCTAGCGTCTACACTCTCACATCACGACACGCTAAGGTCTACACACTCTCACATCACGACACGCTAACGTCTACACTCTCTCACATCACGACACGCTAACGTCTACTCACTCTAACATCACGACACGCTAACGTCTACACACTCTCACATCACGACACGCTAACGTCTACTCACTCTCACATCACGACACGCTAACGTCTACACACTCTCACATCACGACACGCTAACGTCTACACACTCTCACATCACGACACGCTAACGTCTACACTCTCTCACATCACGACACGCTAACGTCTACTCACTCTCACATCACGACACGCTAGCGTCTACACTCTCACATCACGACACGCTAACGTCTACACACTCTCACATCACGACACGCTAACGTCTACTCACACTCACATCACGACACGCTAACGTCTACACACTCTCACATCACGACACGCTAACGTCTACACACTCTCACATCACGACACGCTAACGTCTACTCACTCTCACATCACGACACGCTAGCGTCTACACTCTCACATCACGACACGCTAACGTCTACACACTCTCACATCACGACACGCTAACGTCTACACACTCTCACATCACGACACGCTAACGTCTACTCACTCTCACATCACGACACGCTAACGTCTACACACTCTCACATCACGACACGCTAACGTCTACACACTCTCACATCACGACACGCTAACGTCTACACTCTCTCACATCACGACACGCTAACGTCTACACACTCTCACATCACGACACGCTAACGTCTACACACTCTCACATCACGACACGCTAACGTCTACACACTCACACATCACGACACGCTAACGTCTACACACTCTCACATCACGACACGCTAACGTCTACACACTCTCACATCACGACACGCTAACGTCTACACACTCACACATCACGACACGCTAACGTCTACACACTCTCACATCACGACACGCTAACGTCTACTCACTCTCACATCACGACACGCTAACGTCTACACACTCTCACATCACGACACGCTAACGTCTACACACTCTCACATCACGACACGCTAACGTCTACACACTCACACATCACGACACGCTAACGTCTACACTCTCTCACATCACGACACGCTAACGTCTACACACTCTCACATCACGACACGCTAACGTCTACACACTCTCACATCACGACACGCTAACGTCTACTCACTCTCACATCACGACACGCTAACGTCTACACACTCTCACATCACGACACGCTAACGTCTACTCACTCTCACATCACGACACGCTAACGTCTACACACTCTCACATCACGACACGCTAACGTCTACACTCTCTCACATCACGACACGCTAACGTCTACTCACTCTCACATCACGACACGCTAACGTCTACACTCTCTCACATCACGACACGCTAACGTCTACACACTCTCACATCACGACACGCTAACGTCTACACACTCTCACATCACGACACGCTAACGTCTACACTCTCACATCACGACACGCTAACGTCTACACACTCTCACATCACGACACGCTAACGTCTACACACTCTCACATCACGACACGCTAACGTCTACACTCTCTCACATCACGACACGCTAACGTCTACACTCTCACATCACGACACGCTAACGTCTACACACTCTCACATCACGACACGCTAACGTCTACACACTCTCACATCACGACACGCTAACGTCTACTCACTCTCACATCACGAAACGCTAACGTCTACACACTCTCACATCACGACACGCTAACGTCTACACACTCTCACATCACGACACGCTAACGTCTACACTCTCTCACATCACGACACGCTAACGTCTACACACTCTCACATCACGACACGCTAACGTCTACACACTCTCACATCACGACACGCTAACGTCTACACTCTCACATCACGACACGCTAACGTCTACACACTCTCACATCACGACACGCTAACGTCTACACACTCTCACATCACGACACGCTAACGTCTACTCACTCTCACATCACGACACGCTAACGTCTACACACTCTCACATCACGACACGCTAACGTCTACACACTCTCACATCACGACACGCTAACGTCTACACTCTCTCACATCACGACACGCTAACGTCTACACACTCTCACATCACGACACGCTAACGTCTACACACTCTCACATCACGACACGCTAACGTCTACACACTCTCACATCACGACACGCTAACGTCTACACACTCTCACATCACGACACGCTAACGTCTACACACTCTCACATCACGACACGCTAACGTCTACACTCTCTCACATCACGACACGCTAACGTCTACTCACTCTCACATCACGACACGCTAGCGTCTACACTCTCACATCACGACACGCTAACGTCTACACACTCTCACATCACGACACGCTAACGTCTACTCACACTCACATCACGACACGCTAACGTCTACACACTCTCACATCACGACACGCTAACGTCTACACACTCTCACATCACGACACGCTAACGTCTACTCACTCTCACATCACGACACGCTAACGTCTACACACTCACACATCACGACACGCTAGCGTCTACACTCTCACATCACGACACGCTAACGTCTACACACTCTCACATCACGACACGCTAACGTCTACTCACACTCACATCACGACACGCTAACGTCTACTCACATCACGACACGCTAACGTCTACACTCTCTCACATCACGACACGCTAACGTCTACACACTCTCACATCACGACACGCTAACGTCTACACTCTCTCACATCACGACACGCTAACGTCTACACACTCTCACATCACGACACGCTAACGTCTACACATTCTCACATCACGACACGCTAACGTCTACACACTCACACATCACGACACGCTAACGTCTACTCACACTCACATCACGACACGCTAACGTCTACATACTCTCACATCACGACACGCTAACGTCTACACTCTCACATCACGACACGCTAACGTCTACACACTCTCACATCACGACACGCTAATGTCTACACACTCTCACATCACGACACGCTAACGTCTACTCACTCTCACATCACGACACGCTAACGTCTACACTCTCACATCACGACACGCTAACGTCTACACACTCTCACATCACGACACGCTAACGTCTACACACTCTCACATCACGACACGCTAACGTCTACACACTCTCACATCACGACACGCTAACGTCTACACACTCTCACATCACGACACGCTAACGTCTACACACTCTCACGACACGCTAACGTCTACACACTCTCACATCACGACACGCTAACGTCTACACACTCTCACATCACGACACGCTAACGTCTACACACTCTCACATCACGACACGCTAACGTCTACTCACTCTCACATCACGACACGCTAACGTCTACTCACTCTCACATCACGACACGCTAACGTCTACACACTCACACATCACGACACGCTAACGTCTACACACTCTCACATCACGACACGCTAACGTCTACTCACTCTCACATCACGACACGCTAACGTCTACACACTCTCACATCACGACACGCTAACGTCTACACACTCTCACATCACGACACGCTAACGTCTACACACTCTCACATCACGACACGCTAACGTCTACACACTCTCACATCACGACACGCTAACGTCTACACACTCTCACATCACGACACGCTAACGTCTACACACTCTCACATCACGACACGCTAACGTCTACACACTCTCACATCACGACACGCTAACGTCTACTCACTCTCACATCACGACACGCTAACGTCTACACACTCTCACATCACGACACGCTAACGTCTACACACTCTCACATCACGACACGCTAACGTCTACACACTCACACATCACGACACGCTAACGTCTACACACTCTCACATCACGACACGCTAACGTCTACACACTCTCACATCACGACACGCTAACGTCTACTCACTCTCACATCACGACACGCTAACGTCTACACACTCACACATCACGACACGCTAACGTCTACTCACTCTCACATCACGACACGCTAACGTCTACTCACTCTCACATCACGACACGCTAACGTCTACTCACTCTCACATCACGACACGCTAACGTCTACACACTCTCACATCACGACACGCTAACGTCTACACACTCTCACATCACGACACGCTAACGTCTACACACTCTCACATCACGACACGCTAACGTCTACTCACTCTCA
>NC_138225.1:424564-474564 GCF_964197995.2 Scardinius erythrophthalmus
TGTGTTCACTAGTGGCCCTGATGTGTTCACTAGTGACCCTGATGTGTTCACTAGTGGCCCTGATGTGTTCACTAGTGGCCCTGATGTGTTCACTAGTGGCCCTGATGTGTTCACTAGTGACCCTGATGTGTTCACTAATGACCCTGATGTGTTCACTAGTGACCCTGATGTGTTCACTAATGACCCTGATGTGTTCACTAGTGACCCTGATGTGTTAACTAGTGACCCTGATGTGTTCACTAGTGACCCTGATGTGTTCACTAATGACCCTGATGTGTTCACTAATGACCCTGATGTGTTCACTAGTGACCCTGATGTGTTCACTAATCAAGTCAAGTGACTAATGACCCTGATGTGTTCACTTGTGACCCTGATGTGTTCACTAATGACCCTGATGTGTTCACTAGTGACCCTGATGTGTTCACTAGTGACCCTGATGTGTTCACTAATGACCCTGATGTGTTCACTAGTGACCCTGATGTGTTCACTAGTGACCCTGATGTGTTCACTAGTGACCCTGATGTGTTCACTAATGACCCTGATGTGTTCACTAATGACCCTGATGTGTTCACTAATGACCCTGATGTGTTCACTAGTGACCCTGATGTGTTCACTAGTGACCCTGATGTGTTCACTAGTGACCCTGATGTGTTCACTAATGACCCTGATGTGTTCATTAATGACCCTGATGTGTTCACTAGTGACCCTGATGTGTTCACTAGTGACTCTGATGTGTTCACTAGTGACCCTGACACTAGTGACCCTGATGTGTTCACTAGTGACCCTGATGTGTTCACTAGTGACCCTGATGTGTTCACTAGTGACTCTGATGTATTCATTAATGACCCTGATGTGTTCACTAGTGACCCTGATGTATTCATTAATGACCCTGATGTGTTCACTAGTGACCCTGACATTAGTGACCCTGATGTGTCCACTAATGACCCTGATGTGTTCACTAGTGACCCGGACCCGGACACTAGTGACCCTGATGTGTTCACTAGTGACCCTGATGTGTTCACTTATGACCCTGATGTGTTCACTAGTGGCCCTGATGTGTTCACTAGTGACCCTGATGTGTTCACTAGTGGCCCTGTTGTGTTCACTAGTGGCCCTGATGTGTTCACTAGTGGCCCTGATGTGTTCACTAGTGACCCTGATGTGTTCACTAATGACCCTGATGTGTTCACTAGTGACCCTGATGTGTTCACTAGTGACCCTGATGTGTTAACTAGTGACCCTGATGTGTTCACTAGTGACCCTGATGTGTTAACTAGTGACCCTGATGTGTTCACTAGTGACCCTGATGTGTTCACTAATGACCCTGATGTGTTCACTAATGACCCTGATGTGTTCACCAGTGACCCTGATGTGTTCACTAATCAAGTCAAGTGACTAATGACCCTGATGTGTTCACTTGTGACCCTGATGTGTTCACTAATGACCCTGATGTGTTCACTAGTGACCCTGATGTGTTCACTAATGACCCTGATGTGTTCACTAGTGACCCTGATGTGTTCACTAGTGACCCTGATGTGTTCACTAATGACCCTGATGTGTTCACTAATGACCCTGATGTGTTCACTAGTGACCCTGATGTGTTCACTAGTGACCCTGATGTGTTCACTAGTGACCCTGATGTGTTCACTAATGACCCTGATGTGTTCATTAATGACCATGATGTGTTCACTAGTGACCCTGATGTGTTCACTAGTGACCCTGATGTGTTAACTAGTGACCCTGACACTAGTGACCCTGATGTGTTCACTAGTGACCCTGATGTGTTCACTAGTGACTCTGATGTGTTCACTAGTGACTCTGATGTATTCATTAATGACCCTGATGTGTTCACCAGTGACCCTGATGTATTCATTAATGACCCTGATGTGTTCACTAGTGACCCTGACATTAGTGACCCTGATGTGTCCACTAATGACCCTGATGTGTTCACTAGTGACCCGGACCCGGACACTAGTGACCCTGGTGTGTTCACTAGTGACCCTGATGTGTTCACTAATGACCCTTGATGTGTTCACTAATGACCCTGATGCGTTCACTAGTGACCCTGATGTGTTCACTAATGACCCTGATGTGTTCACTAATGACCCTGATGTGTTCACTAGTGACCCTGATGTGTTCACTAATGACCCTGATGTGTTCACTAGTGACCCTGATGTGTTCACTAGTGACCCTGATGTGTTCACTAATGACCCTGACACTAGTGACCCTGATGTGTTCACTAGTGACCCTGATGTGTTCACTAGTGACCCTGATGTGTTCACTAATGACCCTGACACTAGTGACCCTGATGTGTTCACTAGTGCCTAGTGGCCCTGATGTGTTCACTAATGACCCTGATGTGTTCACTAATGACCTGATGTGTTCACTAATGACCCTGACACTAGTGACCCTGGTGTGTTCACTAGTGACCCTGGTGTGTTCACTAGTGACCCTGATGTGTTCACTAGTGACCCTGATGTATTCACTAGTGACCCTGATGTATTCACTAATGACCCTGACATCAGTGACCCTGATGTATTCACTAATGACCCTAATGTGTTCACTAATGACCCTGATGTGTTCACTAGTGTCTCTGATGTGTTCACTAGTGACCCTGATGTGTTCACAGTGACCCTGATGTATTCACTAGTGACCCTGACACAAGTGAACACATCAGGGTCATTAGTGAACACATCAGGGTCACTAGTGAACACATTAGTGAACATATTAGGGACACTAGTGAACATCAGGGTCATTAGTGAACACATCAGGGTCACTAGTGAACACATCAGAGTCACTAGTGAACACATCAGGGTCTCTAGTGAACACATCAGGGTCATTAGTGAACACATCAGGGTCATTAGTGAACACATCAGGGTCACTAGTGAACACATCAGGGTCACTAGTGAATACATCAGGATCGAATCAAATCGTAAATCGAGTTTTTTATGAAAAAATCGTAGATTTTTTTAGGGGGGAAAATCGCCCAGCTCTATTGGTAATTAGCTGAGCTGAACTGGCATTATCTGATTGTGTAGTTAAATTTAACAGCTGACAGATATTCAACATAAATCATGTGTGAGACAGTCTAACTGAAGGACGGACTAAACCAGTGAAGGGGTTCCTCACATGAGAACATCATATTCATGTGTCTGTGGCATCAGGGAGTTTGAGAACCCTTTCCTAGACAACACTGGTATGCATGTAGTGTGTAGTGTGCACTAGGTGGCGCTGTTACACTGAACACAGTTAGTGAGTGCTCGAGTTTGTCTGTGACGGATGTGAAAGGTTAAATACTGAAGACTAATATCCACACAAATCGTGCAGTGCTTTTTAAACACAGATCGTTTCACACTATTCTCATACATTAGTTCTTTTTTTGTTTTAAACAGCAGACTTAATATTTATCCATTTCTGATCATAATTTGGAGATAATGATCATATGAGTCGTTGTGCCGCTGCTAATATTGATCACACAGTAAAAATGGGCAAAACCAGTCGTGTGTGGATGAGCGTCTGAAGCAGCACTGGAGGACCGTCGTCCTGCTCCACTCCACACACGCAGAAGAGGAGGATTATAGGAGGACGAGACACTCGTTTATACCACACTTTATTCAGCAGGAGATTACGCTATTTCTACGTCCTTACGCTATTTCTACATCATTACGCTATTTCTACATCATTGCACTATTTCTACGTCATTACGCTTTTTCTACATCATTGCACTATTTCTACATCATTGCACTATTTCTACATCATTGCACTATTTTTACATCATTACGCTATTTCTACGTCATTACGCTATTTCTACATCATTGCACTATTTCTACATCATTACGCTATTTCTACATCATTACGGCATTTCTACGTCATTACGCTATTTCTACATCATTACGCTATTTCTACGTCATTACGCTATTTCTACATCATTGCACTATTTCTACATCATTGCACTATTTCTACATCATTGCACTATTTCTACATCATTACGCTATTTCTACGTCATTACGCTATTTCTACATCATTACGCTATTTCTACGTCATTACGCTATTTCTACATCATTGCGCTATTTCTACATCATTGCGCTATTTCTACATCATTACGCTATTTCTACGTCATTACGCTATTTCTACGTCATTACGCTATTTCTACGTCATTACGCTATTTCTACATCATTACGCTATTACTACATCATTACGCTATTTCTACGTCATTACGCTATTTCTACGTCATTACGCTATTTCTACGTCATTGCGCTATTTCTACGTCATTGCGCTATTTCTACATCATTACGCTATTTCTACGTCATTACGCTATTTCTACGTCATTACGCTATTTCTACGTCATTACGCTATTACTACATCATTGCGCTATTTCTACATCATTACGTTATTTCTACATCATTGCGCTATTTCTACATCATACGCTATTTCTACGTCATTAAGCTATTTCTACGTCATTACGCTATTTCTACGTCATTACGCTATTTCTACATCATTACGCTATTTCTACGTCATTACGCTATTTCTACGTCATTACGCTATTTCTACGTCATTGCGCTATTTCTACATCATTACGCTATTTCTACATCATTACGCTATTTCTACGTCATTACGCTATTTCTACATCATTACGCTATTTCTACGTCATTACGTGTTCACTAGTGACCCTGATGTGTTAACTAGTGACCCTGATGTGTTCACTAGTGACCCTGATGTGTTCACTAATGACCCTGATGTGTTCACTAATGACCCTGATGTGTTCACTAGTGACCCTGATGTGTTCACTAATCAAGTCAAGTGACTAATGACCCTGATGTGTTCACTTGTGACCCTGATGTGTTCACTAATGACCCTGATGTGTTCACTAGTGACCCTAATGTGTTCACTAATGACCCTGATGTGTTCACTAGTGATCCTGATGTGTTCACTAGTGACCCTGATGTGTTCACTAGTGACCCTGATGTGTTCACTAATGACCCTGATGTGTTCACTAATGACCCTGATGTGTTCACTAGTGACCCTGATGTGTTCACTAGTGACCCTGATGTGTTCACTAGTGACCCTGATGTGTTCACTAATGACCCTGATGTGTTCATTAATGACCCTGATGTGTTCACTAGTGACCCTGATGTGTTCACTAGTGACCCTGATGTGTTAACTAGTGACCCTGACACTAGTGACCCTGATGTGTTCACTAGTGACCCTGATGTGTTCACTAGTGACTCTGATGTGTTCACTAGTGACTCTGATGTATTCATTAATGACCCTGATGTGTTCACCAGTGACCCTGATGTATTCATTAATGACCCTGATGTGTTCACTAGTGACCCTGACATTAGTGACCCTGATGTGTCCACTAATGACCCTGATGTGTTCACTAGTGACCCGGACCCGGACACTAGTGACCCTGGTGTGTTCACTAGTGACCCTGATGTGTTCACTAGTGACCCTTGATGTGTTCACTAATGACCCTGATGCGTTCACTAGTGACCCTGATGTGTTCACTAATGACCCTGATGTGTTCACTAATGACCCTGATGTGTTCACTAGTGACCCTGATGTGTTCACTAATGACCCTGATGTGTTCACTAGTGACCCTGATGTGTTCACTAGTGACCCTGATGTGTTCACTAATGACCCTGACACTAGTGACCCTGATGTGTTCACTAGTGACCCTGATGTGTTCACTGGTGACCCTGATGTGTTCACTAATGACCCTGACACTAGTGACCCTGATGTGTTCACTAGTGACCCTGATGTGTTCACTAGTGACCCTGATGTGTTCACTAGTGGCCCTGATGTGTTCACTAATGACCTGATGTGTTCACTAGTGACCCTGATGTGTTCACTAATGACCCTGACACTAGTGACCCTGGTGTGTTCACTAGTGACCCTGATGTGTTCACTAGTGACCCTGATGTGTTCACTAGTGACCCTGATGTATTCACTAGTGACCCTGATGTATTCACTAATGACCCTGACATCAGTGACCCTGATGTATTCACTAATGACCCTAATGTGTTCACTAATGACCCTGATGTGTTCACTAGTGTCTCTGATGTGTTCACTAGTGACCCTGATGTGTTCACAGTGACCCTGATGTATTCACTAGTGACCCTGACACAAGTGAACACATCAGGGTCATTAGTGAACACATCAGGGTCACTAGTGAACACATTAGTGAACATAGTAGGGACACTAGTGAACATCAGGGTCATTAGTGAACACATCAGGGTCACTAGTGAACACATCAGAGTCACTAGTGAACACATCAGGGTCTCTAGTGAACACATCAGGGTCATTAGTGAACACATCAGGGTCATTAGTGAACACATCAGGGTCACTAGTGAACACATCAGGGTCACTAGTGAATACATCAGGATCGAATCAAATCGTAAATCGAGTTTTTTATGAAAAAATCGTAGATTTTTTTAGGGGGGAAAATCGCCCAGCTCTATTGGTAATTAGCTGAGCTGAACTGGTATTATCTGATTGTGTAGTTAAATTTAACAGCTGACAGATATTCAACATAAATCATGTGTGAGACAGTCTAACTGAAGGACGGACTAAACCAGTGAAGGGGTTCCTCACATGAGAACATCATATTCATGTGTCTGTGGCATCAGGGAGTTTGAGAACCCTTTCCTAGACAACACTGGTATGCATGTAGTGTGTAGTGTGCACTAGGTGGCGCTGTTACACTGAACACAGTTAGTGAGTGCTCGAGTTTGTCTGTGACGGATGTGAAAGGTTAAATACTGAAGACTAATATCCACACAAATCGTGCAGTGCTTTTTAAACACAGATCGTTTCACACTATTCTCATACATTAGTTCTTTTTTTGTTTTAAACAGCAGACTTAATATTTATCCATTTCTGATCATAATTTGGAGATAATGATCATATGAGTCGTTGTGCCGCTGCTAATATTGATCACACAGTAAAAATGGGCAAAACCAGTCGTGTGTGGATGAGCGTCTGAAGCAGCACTGGAGGACCGTCGTCCTGCTCCACTCCACACACGCAGAAGAGGAGGATTATAGGAGGACGAGACACTCGTTTATACCACACTTTATTCAGCAGGAGATTACGCTATTTCTACGTCCTTACGCTATTTCTACATCATTACGCTATTTCTACATCATTGCACTATTTCTACGTCATTACGCTATTTCTACATCATTGGACTATTTCTACATCATTGCACTATTTCTACATCATTACGCTATTTCTACGTCATTACGCTATTTCTACGTCATTACGCTATTTCTACGTCATTACGCTATTTCTACATCATTACGCTATTTCTACGTCATTACGCTATTTCTACGTCATTACGCTATTTCTACATCATTACGCTATTTCTACGTCATTACACTATTTCTACGTCATTACG
The DNA here is from genome assembly GCF_964197995.2 of Scardinius erythrophthalmus. Lineage (NCBI taxonomy): Eukaryota > Metazoa > Chordata > Actinopteri > Cypriniformes > Leuciscidae > Scardinius > Scardinius erythrophthalmus. Next base: position 431,964 of record NC_138225.1, read on the forward strand.
CTATTTCTACATCATTACGCTATTTCTACATCATTACGCTATTACTACATCATTGCACTATTTCTACATCATTGCGCTATTTCTACATCATTGCGCTATTTCTACATCATTGCGCTATTTCTACGTCATTACGCTATTTCTACGTCATTACGCTATTTCTACATCATTGCGCTATTTCTACATCATTGCGCTATTTCTACATCATTACGCTATTTCTACATCATTACGCTATTTCTACGTCATTACGCTATTTCTACGTCATTACGCTATTTCTACATCATTACGCTATTTCTACGTCATTACGCTATTTCTACGTCATTACGCTATTTCTACATCATTACGCTATTACTACATCATTGCGCTATTTCTACATCATTGCGCTATTTCTACATCATTGCGCTATTTCTACATCATTACGCTATTTCTACGTCATTACGCTATTTCTACGTCATTACGCTATTTCTACATCATTACGCTATTTCTACGTCATTACGCTATTTCTACGTCATTTCTACGTCATTACGCTATTTCTACGTCATTACGCTATTTCTACGTCATTACGCTATTTCTACATCATTACGCTATTACTACATCATTACGCTATTTCTACATCATTACGCTATTTCTACATCATTACGCTATTTCTACAGCTATTACTACATCATTACGGTATTTCTACATCATTACGCTATTTCTACATCATTACGCTATTTCTACAGCTATTTCTACATCATTACGCTATTTCTACATCATTGCACTATTTCTATGTCATTGCGCTATTCTTCGTGTGTTTCAGATGTGTGTGTTTCAGATGTGAGAGTAACGTGTGTGTTTGTTTCAGATGTGTGTGTTCAGATGTGAGAGTAACGTGTGTGAGTTTCAGATGTGTGTGTGTTCAGATGTGAGAGTGACGTGTGTGTGTTCAGATGTGAGAGTAACGTGTGTGTGTGTTTCAGATGTCTGGTGTTCAGATGTGAGAGTAAGGTGTGTGTGTTTCAGATGTGTGTGTGTTCAGATGTGAGAGTAACGTGTGTGTGTGTGTGTTCAGATGTGTGTGTGTTCAGATGTGAGAGTACCGTGTGTGTGTTCAGATGTGAGAGTAACGCGTGTGTGTTTCAGATGTGTGTGTGTTCAGATGTGAGAGTACCGTGTGTGTGTTTCAGACGTGTGTGTGTTCAGATGTGAGAGTAACGTGTGTGTGTGTGTGTGTGTTTCAGATGTGTGTTTCAGATGTGTGAGTAACGTGTGTGTGTTTCAGATGTCTGGTGTTCAGATGTGAGAGTAACGTGTGTGTGTTCAGATGTGAGAGTAACGTGTGTGTGTTTCAGATGTGTGTGTGTGTTCAGATGTGAGAGTAATGTGTGTGTGTTTCAGATGTGAGAGTAACGTGTGTGTGTTTCAGACGTGTGTTCAGATGTGAGAGTAACGTGTGTGTGTTTCAGATGTGTGTGTGTTCAGATGTGAGAGTAACGTGTCTGTGTTTCAGACGTGTGTGTGTTCAGATGTGAGAGTAATGTGTGTGTGTTCAGATGTGAGAGTGACGTGTGTGTGTTCAGATGTGTGTGTGTTCAGATGTGAGAGTGACGTGTGTGTGTGTGTGTGTGTGTTTCAGACGTGTGTGTGTTCAGATGTGAGAGTGACGTGTGTGTGTTTCAGACGTGTGTTCAGATGTGAGAGTAACGTGTGTGTGTTTCAGATGTGTGTGTGTTCAGATGTGAGAGTAACGTGTGTGTGTTTCAGACGTGTGTGTGTTCAGATGTGAGAGTAACGTGTGTGTGTGTTTCAGATGTGTGTGTGTTCAGATGTGAGAGTGACGTGTGTGTGTGTGTGTTTCAGACGTGTGTGTGTTCAGATGTGAGAGTGACGTGTGTGTGTTTCAGACGTGTGTTCAGATGTGAGAGTAACGTGTGTGTGTTTCAGATGTGTGTGTGTTCAGATGTGAGAGTAACGTGTGTGTGTTTCAGATGTGTGTGTGTTCAGATGTGAGAGTAACGTGTGTGTGTTTCAGACGTGTGTGTGTTCAGATGTGAGAGTAATGTGTGTGTGTTCAGATGTGAGAGTGACGTGTGTGTGTGTGTTTCAGACGTGTGTGTGTTCAGATGTGAGAGTGACGTGTGTGTGTTTCAGACGTGTGTTCAGATGTGAGAGTAACGTGTGTGTGTTTCAGACGTGTGTGTGTTCAGATGTGAGAGTAATGTGTGTGTGTTTCAGACGTGTGTGTGTTCAGATGTGAGAATAACGTGTGTGTGTTTCAGATGTGTGTGTGTTCAGATGTGAGAGTAACGTGTGTGTGTTTCAGATGTGTGTGTGTTCAGATGTGAGAGTAACGTGTGTGTGTTTCAGATGTGTGTGTGTTCAGATGTGAGAGTGACGTGTGTGTGTTTCAGATGTGTGTGTGTTCAGATGTGAGAGTGACGTGTGTGTGTGTGTTTCAGACGTGTGTGTGTTCAGATGTGAGAGTGACGTGTGTGTGTTTCAGACGTGTGTTCAGATGTGAGAGTAACGTGTGTGTGTTTCAGATGTGTGTGTGTTCAGATGTGAGAGTAACGTGTGTGTGTTTCAGATGTGTGTGTGTTCAGATGTGAGAGTAACGTGTGTGTGTTTCAGACGTGTGTGTGTTCAGATGTGAGAGTAATGTGTGTGTGTTCAGATGTGAGAGTGACGTGTGTGTGTGTGTTTCAGACGTGTGTGTGTTCAGATGTGAGAGTGACGTGTGTGTGTTTCAGACGTGTGTTCAGATGTGAGAGTAACGTGTGTGTGTTTCAGATGTGTGTGTGTTCAGATGTGAGAGTAATGTGTGTGTGTTCAGATGTGAGAATAACGTGTGTGTGTTTCAGATGTGTGTGTGTTCAGATGTGAGAGTGACGTGTGTGTGTGTTTCGGATGTGTGTGTGTTCAGATGTGAGAGTAATGTGTGTGTGTTTCAGACGTGTGTTCAGATGTGAGAGTAACGTGTGTGTGTTTCAGATGTGTGTGTGTTCAGATGTGAGAGTAATGTGTGTGTGTTCAGATGTGAGAGTGACGTGTGTGTGTTTCAGATGTGTGTGTGTTCAGATGTGAGAGTGACGTGTGTGTGTGTGTTTCAGACGTGTGTGTGTTCAGATGTGAGAGTGACGTGTGTGTGTTTCAGACGTGTGTTCAGATGTGAGAGTAACGTGTGTGTGTTTCAGATGTGTGTGTGTTCAGATGTGAGAGTAACGTGTGTGTGTTTCAGACGTGTGTGTGTTCAGATGTGAGAGTAACGTGTGTGTGTGTGTTTCAGACGTGTGTGTGTTCAGATGTGAGAGTGACGTGTGTGTGTTTCAGACGTGTGTTCAGATGTGAGAGTAACGTGTGTGTGTTTCAGATGTGTGTGTGTTCAGATGTGAGAGTAACGTGTGTGTGTTTCAGACGTGTGTGTGTGTTCAGATATGAGAGTAATGTGTGTGTGTTCAGATGTGAGAGTGACGTGTGTGTGTGTGTTTCAGACGTGTGTGTGTTCAGATGTGAGAGTGACGTGTGTGTGTTTCAGACGTGTGTTCAGATGTGAGAGTAACCTGTGTGTGTTTCAGATGTGTGTGTGTGTTCAGATGTGAGAGTAACGTGTGTGTGTTTCAGACGTGTGTGTGTTCAGATGTGAGAGTAACGTGTGTGTGTTTCAGATGTGTGTGTGTTCAGATGTGAGAGTAATGTGTGTGTGTTCAGATGTGAGAGTGACGTGTGTGTGTTTCAGACGTGTGTGTGTGTTTCAGACGTGTGTGTGTTCAGATGTGAGAGTAACGTGTGTGTGTTCAGATGTGAGAGTAACGTGTGTGTGTTCAGATGTGAGAGTAACGTGTGTGTGTTCAGATGTGAGAGTAACGTGTGTGTGTTCAGATGTGAGAGTAACGTGTGTGTGTGTTCAGATGTGAGAGTAACGTGTGTGTGTTCAGATGTGAGAGTAACGTGTGTGTGTTCAGATGTGAGAGTAACGTGTGTGTGTGTTCAGATGTGAGAGTAACGTGTGTGTGTTCAGATGTGAGAGTAACGTGTGTGTGTTTCAGACGTGTGTGTGTTCAGATGTGAGAGTAACGTGTGTGTGTTCAGATGTGAGAGTAACGTGTGTGTGTTCAGATGTGAGAGTAACGTGTGTGTGTTTCAGACGTGTGTGTGTTCAGATGTGAGAGTAACGTGTGTGTGTTCAGATGTGAGAGTAACGTGTGTGTGTTCAGATGTGAGAGTAACATGTGTGTGTTCAGATGTGAGAGTAACGTGTGTGTGTTCAGATGTGAGAGTAACGTGTGTGTGTTCAGATGTGAGAGTAACGTGTGTGTTTCAGACGTGTGTGTGTTCAGATGTGAGAGTAACGTGTGTGTGTTCAGATGTGAGAGTAACGTGTGTGTGTGTTCAGATGTGAGAGTAACGTGTGTTTCAGATGTGTGTGTGTTCAGATGTGAGAGTAACGTGTGTGTGTTCAGATGTGAGAGTAACGTGTGTGTGTTCAGATGTGAGAGTAACATGTGTGTTTCAGACCTGTGTGTGTTCAGATGTGAGAGTAATGTGTGTGTGTTCAGATGTGAGAGTAACGTGTGTGTGTTCAGATGTGAGAGTAAAGTGTGTGTGTTCAGATGTGAGAGTAACGTATATGTGTTCAGATGTGAGAGTAACGTGTGTGTGTTCAGATGTGAGAGTAACGTGTGTGTGTGTTTCAGATGTGAGAGTAACGTGTGTGTGTTCAGATGTGAGAGTAACGTGTGTGTGTTCAGATGTGAGAGTAACGTGTGTGTGTTCAGATGTGAGAGTAACGTGTGTGTGTGTTCAGATGTGAGAGTAACGTGTGTGTGTTCAGATGTGAGAGTAACGTGTGTGTGTTCAGATGTGAGAGTAACGTGTGTGTGTTCAGATGTGAGAGTAACGTGTGTGTGTTCAGATGTGAGAGTAACGTGTGTGTGTGTGTTCAGATGTGAGAGTAACGTGTGTGTTTCAGACGTGTGTGTGTTCAGATGTGAGAGTAATGTGTGTGTGTTCAGATGTGAGAGTAACGTGTGTGTGTTCAGATGTGAGAGTAACGTGTGTGTGTGTGTTTCAGATGTGAGAGTAACGTGTGTGTGTTTCAGACGTGTGTGTGTTCAGATGTGAGAGTAACGTGTGTGTGTTTCAGATGTGTGTGTGTTCAGATGTGAGAGTAACGTGTGTGTGTTCAGATGTGAGAGTAACGTGTGTGTGTTCAGATGTGAGAGTAACGTGTGTGTGTTCAGATGTGAGAGTAACGTGTGTGTGTTCAGATGTGAGAGTAACGTGTGTGTGTGTTCAGATGTGAGAGTAACGTGTGTGTTTCAGACGTGTGTGTGTTCAGATGTGAGAGTAATGTGTGTGTGTTCAGATGTGAGAGTAACGTGTGTGTGTTCAGATGTGAGAGTAACGTGTGTGTGTGTTCAGATGTGAGAGTAACGTGTGTGTGTTCAGATGTGAAAGTAACGTGTGTGTGTGTGTTTCAGATGTGAGAGTAACGTGTGTGTGTTTCAGACGTGTGTGTGTTCAGATGTGAGAGTAACGTGTGTGTGTTTCAGATGTGTGTGTGTTCAGATGTGAGAGTAACGTGTGTGTGTTTCAGACGTGTGTGTGTTCAGATGTGAGAGTAATGTGTGTGTTCAGATGTGAGAGTAATGTGTGTGTGTTCAGATGTGAGAGTGACGTGTGTGTTCAGATGTGAGAGTGACTTGTGTGTGTGTGTTTCAGACGTGTGTGTGTTCAGATGTGAGAGTGACGTGTGTGTGTTTCAGACGTGTGTTCAGATGTGAGTAACGTGTGTGTGTGTTTCAGATGTGTGTGTGTTCAGATGTGAGAGTGACGTGTGTGTGTTTCAGACGTGTGTTCAGATGTGAGAGTAACGTGTGTGTGTGTGTTTCAGACGTGTGTGTGTTCAGATGTGAGAGTAATGTGTGTGTGTTCAGATGTGAGAGTGACGTGTGTGTGTTTCAGATGTGTGTGTGTTCAGATGTGAGAGTGACGTGTGTGTGTTTCAGACGTGTGTTCAGATGTGAGAGTAACGTGTGTGTGTTTCAGATGTGTGTGTGTTCAGATGTGAGAGTAATGTGTGTGTGTTTCAGACGTGTGTGTGTTCAGATGTGAGAGTAACGTGTGTGTGTTTCAGATGTGTGTGTGTTCAGATGTGAGAGTGACGTGTGTTTTTCAGACGTGTGTGTGTTCAGATGTGAGAGTAACGTGTGTGTGTTTCAGACGTGTGTGTGTTCAGATGTGAGAGTGACGTGTGTGTGTTTCAGACGTGTGTGTGTTCAGATGTGAGAGTAACGTGTGTGTGTTCAGATGTGAGAGTAATGTGTGTGTGTTCAGATGTGAGAGTAACGTGTGTGTGTTCAGATGTGAGAGTAACGTGTGTGTGTTTCAGACGTGTGTGTGTTCAGATGTGAGAGTAACGTGTGTGTTCAGATGTGAGAGTAACGTGTGTGTGTTCAGATGTGAGAGTAACGTGTGTGTGTTTCAGATGTGAGAGTAACGTGTGTGTGTTCAGATGTGAGAGTAACGTGTGTGTGTGTGTGTTCAGATGTGAGAGTAACGTGTGTGTGTTCAGATGTGAGTAACGTGTGTGTTTCAGACGTGTGTGTTCAGATGTGAGAGTAACATGTGTGTTTCAGACGTGAGAGTAATGTGTGTGTGTTCAGATGTGAGTGTAACGTGTGTGTGTTCAGATGTGAGAGTAACGTGTGTGTGTTCAGATGTGAGAGTAACGTGTGTGTGTGTTCAGATGTGAGAGTAACGTGTGTGTTTCAGACGTGTGTGTGTTCAGATGTGAGAGTAATGTGTGTGTGTTCAGATGTGAGAGTAACGTGTGTGTGTTCAGATGTGAGAGTAACGTGTGTGTGTGTGTGTGTTTCAGACGTGTGTGTGTGTGTTCAGATGTGAGAGTAACGTGTGTGTGTGTTTCAGATGTGAGAGTAACGTGTGTGTTCAGATGTGAGAGTAACGTGTGTGTGTTCAGATGTGAGAGTAACGTGTGTGTGTTCAGATGTGAGAGTAACGTGTGTGTGTTCAGATGTGAGAGTAACGTGTGTGTGTTCAGATGTGAGAGTAACGTGTGTGTGTTTCAGACGTGTGTGTTTCAGACGTGTGTGTGTTCAGATGTGAGAGTAACGTGTGTGTGTTCAGATGTGAGAGTAACGTGTGTGTGTTCAGATGTGAGAGTAACGTGTTTGTGTTTCAGATGTGAGAGTAACGTGTGTGTGTTTCAGACGTGTGTGTTTCAGACGTGTGTGTGTTCAGATGTGAGAGTAACGTGTGTGTGTTCAGATGTGAGAGTAACGTGTGTGTGTTCAGATGTGAGAGTAATGTGTGTGTGTGTTCAGATGTGAGAGTAACGTGTGTGTGTTCAGATGTGAGAGTAACGTGTGTGTGTTCAGATGTGAGAGTAACGTGTGTGTGTTCAGATGTGAGAGTAACGTGTGTGTGTTCAGATGTGAGAGTAACGTGTGTGTGTTCAGATGTGAGAGTAACGTGTGTGTGTTCAGATGTGAGAGTAACGTGTGTGTGTTCAGATGTGAGAGTAACGTGTTTGTGTTTCAGATGTGAGAGTAACGTGTGTGTGTTTCAGACGTGTGTGTTTCAGACGTGTGTGTGTTCAGATGTGAGAGTAACGTGTGTGTGTTCAGATGTGAGAGTAACGTGTGTGTGTTTCAGACGTGTGTGTGTTCAGATGTGAGAGTAACGTGTGTGTGTTCAGATGTGAGAGTAACGTGTGTGTGTTCAGATGTGAGAGTAATGTGTGTGTGTGTTCAGATGCGTGTGTTTGTTCAGATGTGAGAGTAACGTGTGTGTGTGTGTGTGTGTTCAGATGTGAGAGTAACGTGTGTGTGTTCAGATGTGAGAGTAACGTGTGTGTGTGTTCAGATGTGAGAGTAACGTGTGTGTGTTCAGATGTGAGAGTAACGTGTGTGTGTTCAGATGTGAGTAACGTGTGTGTGTTCAGATGTGAGAGTAACGTGTGTGTTCAGATGTGAGAATAACGTGTGTGTGTTCAGATGTGAGAGTAATGTGTGTGTTCAGACGTGTGTGTGTTCAGATGTGAGAGTAACGTGTGTGTTCAGATGTGAGAGTAACGTGTGTGTGTTCAGATGCGTGTGTGTTCAGATGTGTGTGTGTGTGTTCAGATGTGAGAGTAACGTGTGTGTTTCAGACGTGTGTGTGTTCAGATGTGAGAGTAACGTGTGTGTGTTCAGATGTAAGAGTAACGTGTGTTTCAGACGTGTGTGTGTTCAGATGTGAGAGTAACGTGTGTGTTCATATGTGAGAGTAACGTGTGTGTGTTCAGATGTGAGAGTAACGTGTGTTTCAGACGTGTGTGTGTTCAGATGTGAGAGTAACGTGTGTGTTCATATGTGAGAGTAACGTGTGTGTGTTCATATGTGAGAGTAACGTGTGTGTTTCAGACGTGTGTGTGTTCAGATGTGAGAGTAACGTGTGTGTGTTCAGATGTGAGAGTAACGTGTGTTTCAGACGTTTGTGTTCAGATGTGAGAGTAACGTGTGTGTGTTCATATGTGAGAGTAACGTGTGTGTGTTCAGATGTGAGAGTAACGTGTGTGTGTTCAGATGTGAGAGTAACGTGTGTGTGTTCAGATGTGTGAGTAACGTGTGTGTGTGTTTCAGACGTGTGTGTGTTCAGATGTGTGAGTAACGTGTGTGTGTGTTTCAGACGTGTGTGTGTTCAGATGTGAGAGTAACGTGTGTGTGTTCAGATGTGAGAGTAACGTGTGTGTGTTCAGATGTGAGAGTAACGTGTGTGTGTTCAGATGTGAGAGTAACGTGTGTGTGTTTCAGACGTGTGTGTGTTCAGATGTGTGAGTAACGTGTGTGTGTGTGTGTTTCAGACGTGTGTGTGTTCAGATGTGTGAGTAACGTGTGTGTGTGTGTTTCAGACGTGTGTGTTCAGATGTGTGAGTAACGTGTGTGTTTCAGACGTGTGTGTGTTCAGATGTGAGAGTAACGTGTGTGTGTGTTCAGATGTGAGAGTAACGTGTGTGTGTTCAGATGTGAGAGTAACGTGTGTGTGTTCAGATGTGAGAGTAACCTGTGTGTTTCAGACGTGTGTGTGTTCAGATGTGAGAGTAACGTGTGTGTGTTCAGATGTGAGAGTAACGTGTGTGTTTCAGACGTGTGTGTGTTCAGATGTGAGAGTAACCTGTGTGTTTCAGACGTGTGTGTGTTCAGATGTGAGAGTAACGTGTGTGTGTGTTCAGATGTGAGAGTAACGTGTGTGTGTTCAGATGTGAGAGTAACGTGTGTGTTTCAGATGTGTGTGTGTTCAGATGTGAGAGTAACCTGTGTGTTTCAGACGTGTGTGTTCAGATGTGAGAGTAACGTGTGTGTGTTTCAGACGTGTGTGTTTCAGACGTGTGTGTGTTCAGATGTGAGAGTAACGTGTGTGTGTGTTTCAGACGTGTGTGTTTCAGACGTGTGTGTGTTCAGATGTGAGAGTAACCTGTGTGTTTCAGACGTGTGTGTGTTCAGATGTGTGAGTAACGTGTGTGTGTGTGTTTCAGACGTGTGTGTGTTCAGATGTGTGAGTAACGTGTGTGTGTGTGTTTCAGACGTGTGTGTGTTCAGATGTGTGAGTAACGTGTGTGTGTTTCAGGGAATGGCTCTGCAGAAGAAGGCGGCTGAGGACCGGTTGGCCGGCACCGGGTCGGGTCAGTCGTTCCTGGCCCGGCAGAGACAGGCCACCAGCACCAGACGGGCCTATCCGGGTCACGTCCAGCCCACGGCAGCCAGGTAGAGCATCGCCACGGCAACCAATCAGGACCCGCCTCCATCCCATAATGCCCTCTTCCTCCATCAGCCCATCTGATGAACCCGGGTCTCTGGACGCTGCTTAATTACATCAGCATTAATTAATCCACACACTCCTGAACCAACGTGTCACTTCCCGTCGGACACCTCTTTTTAAAGGAGGCTTTGCAGTATTTTAAGGGTTGTTGTTACTGACGCACAGAAACGTTTGAGTGTTTTTATTGGCTCTGCTGGGCGTGTTTCTAAAGTTACGTCGAGTCTTTATAACCTGTCGTCTTTATCTTCTGTTGATATCTATGCATTGAAAGAGCTGAATGTGTGCATCTCGTGTAGGTCGTCAGGACGCTTGTGTGAAGGCGCTTCATAATTTTGTTCTTCCTGTTTTTTGTTTAGTTGATTAATTCCCGATGCCTTAAAACAGACTCACAGCTGCTGTCAATCACTGTCACTCGAGTCGCGCGTTAGTCCTTCACTCCTGCTAATGATGGTCTTCCTCAGAAAACATGAACTCTCCAGTCTCTAATATCTCCAGTAAATCTGTCCTGATTTAAGAATGTTTTGATAAAGTCACAATTATCTTTTAAAATGTTTTATTCTGTGGCGGAAACAAGCCTTTAGATATTTGTTCTTGTTTTAATCATAAACTCACTTAATTACGATACATTTTTCATCAAGAAAGTCTTAATATCTTCAGTCATTGCTGCTTCTCCAGTAAATGTGTCCTGATTTAAGAATGTTTAGATATTAGTGCTGGAGAACGAGACAGAAACACAATCAGGAGAAAATAAAAGCATGACGTTGAACGAGGAACCGCGACTCTAGTGACGCTAGACTGAATCTGTGACTGACACCTGTCAATCTCTCTCTTTCACAGTGATGTTAAAGCATGAGCGGCATGGGGCGGGGCTTCATGACATCAGGGGGCGGGGCTTGCGTGATTGACAGTTTAACCCTTCGCTGCACACTAACTAACCCATCAGCGTCTGTGTGCTGTCCCAGAATGCTCTGGTCAGAAGTGGGCGGGGCCGGCGCGTGTCAATCATCAGGCAGAAGAGCGTGAGCTTTATTTACTGTTAAAGACGGATGAAACTCCATCATCAAACCCTGATGTTCCTCACGTCGGTGTAGTTGCATTGATCATTGTCTCAGTATTTTCTGTAGTTTATGATCCGTATGATTGATAATGAGCTTCAGTAGAGTCAGTGTGTGAATGCCGGATCTGTTACTGATAGTGTTGCACTCGCTTCTCTTCTATTTATTTAATGCTGAATCAGTAAGTGCTTCTGATGATCCTGACCCAAACTACAGCAGTGAATATTCTGACACTTCAGCTGCTCTTCTTCATAATCACCAAACGAGATCGTGTCTGCGATCAATATCTGCTTTAGTGTTGTTTAACAGGCGATTGATTGAATGTTTGAGGCTTTCTGATCACTGTGGACTGAGTTCAGAGGTCAAACGTCTCTCACAACCGTCCAGAGCAGAGAAACGCCTCAAACGCAGGACAACGCTGATGAACTCTGCAGTCTGAGCCTGTGACTGCGGTGCGAGTCTGTGTTTATCAGAACTTTCATCTGAAGTAGCAAACATTCGCTCCATTTGCCAAGTTTTATATTGCTTGTATACAATATGTACATACTGTATGTGTGCGCCGCGGGAGGAGCGATCAGCAGAGCAGATGCGTTTCGTAATGCGTCTTCATTGATGAACTCGTGCTTCCAACGCTGCAAAACTGTACAGTTGTTAATCAAGTTGTAAATAAAGCTTGTATAAAACATTCATGTTTCAAAATCACGGCTGTTCTTTGTTTTGTTTGGTTTGTGGATCTACTATTGTTCTCCTGACGCAGGGATGTTCATTACACTCTCATTTCTGTTTTAGTTTAAATGTGCGTCAGATCAGCGCAGGGTTATTAACTAAAACTATATCAGTCACTTCTGATCATGTTTCTGCAGCTTCACTGCTCTTCACTGTATCGTAAAGCTCAAATGAATCGTGACCTTTGACCCCTGTGACAGGTGAGGGGGGAGGGGCATGTGAAAGCGGCTTGACCTTTGACCTATTGGCGTGAGCGCTGACCGAACGTTTCTTACAACGAATCAGAAAACTTGAGCTCAGACTTGCAACTGGAAACCTCCAGAAACTCGTTTCATCGCGATAAACGTTCACTTTTCAACAACGAGATGCTTCAGTGTTCCTACATTAGATGACGATAAAACATTTGGCATGAGTGTAAAACACGATCTATCACAATCGTTTGGAAACTTGAAAACTATAGGTTTGTGTTTATCAATGGAAGTTACAAAGTCTATGGAAGCTTGTTTTCTGCCACAATAAAAAATAAAAAAGGTAATTGCGACTTTTTATCTCACAGTTCTGACTTTATATCTCAAAATTCTGACTTTATATCTCGAAATTCTGACTATATTATGCAATTCTGACTTTATATCTCGAAATTCTGACTATATCTCGCAATTCTGACTATATCTCGAAATTCTGACTTTATATCACACAGTTCTGACTTTATATTACACAGTTCTGACTTTATATCTCGCAATTCTGACTTTATATCTCGAAATTCTGACTTAATGTCTCGAAATTCTGACTTTATATCTCACAATTCTGACTTTATATCTCGCAATTCTGACTTTATATCTCGAAATTCTGACTTTATATCACACAGTTCTGACTTTATATCTCGAAATTCTGACTTTATATCTCACAATTCTGACTTAATATCTCACAATTCTGACTTTTATATCTCACAATTCTGACTTTATATCTCGAAATTCTGACTTTATATCACAATTCTGACTATATCATGCAATTCTGACTATATCTCGCAATTCTGACTATATCATGCAATTCTGACTTTATATCTCGAAATTCTGACTATATCATACAATTCTGACTTTATATCTCGCAATTCTGACTTTATATCTCGAAATTCTGACTTTATATCACACAGTTCTGACTTTATATCTCGAAATTCTGACTATATCATGCAATTCTGACTTTATATCTCGAAATTCTGACTATATCATGCAATTCTGACTTTATATCTCGCAATTCTGACTTTATATCTCGAAATTCTGACTTTATATCTCACAATTCTGACTTTATATCTCTCAATTCTGACTTTATATCTCGAAATTCTGACTTTATATCTCACAATTCTGACTTTATATCTTGCAATTCTGACTATATCATGCAATTCTGACTTTATATCTCGAAATTCTGACTTAATACCTCGAAATTCTGACTTTATATCTCACAATTCTGACTTTATATCTCGCTATTCTGACTTTATATCTCGCAATTCTGACTTTATATCTCACAATTCTGACTTTATATCTCGCAATTCTGACTTTATATCTCACAATTCTGACTTTATACCTCGAAATTCTGACTTTATATCTCACAATTCTGACTTTATATCTCGCTATTCTGACTTTATATCTCACAATTCTGACTTTATATCTCGCTATTCTGACTTTATATCTCACAATTCTGACTTTATATCTCACAATTCTGACTTTATATCTCGCTATTCTGACTTTATATCTCGCAATTCTGACTTTATATCTCGCAATTCTGACTTTATATCTCACAATTCTGACTTTATACCTCGAAATTCTGACTTTATATCTCACAATTCTGACTTTATATCTCGCTATTCTGACTTTATACCTCGAAATTCTGACTTTATATCTCACAATTCTGACTTTATATCTCACTATTCTGACTTTATATCTCGCAATTCTGACTTTATATCTCACTATTCTGACTTTATATCTCGCAATTCTGACTTTATATCTCGAAATACTGACTTTATATCACACAGTTCTTACTTTATATCACACAGTTCTGACTTTATATCTCGCAATTCTGACTTTGTATCTCGCAATTCTGATTTTATATCTCGAAATTCTGACTTTATATCTCGTAATTCTGACTATATCATGCAATTCTGACTTTATATCTCGAAATTCTGACTTTATATCTCGAAATTCTGACTTTATATCTCACAAGTCTGACTTTATATCTTGCAATTCTGACTATATCATGCAATTCTGACTTTATATCTCAAAATTCTGACTTTATATCTCGAAATTCTGACTTTATATCTCGCTATTCTGACTTTATATCTCGCAATTCTGACTTTATATCTCGAAATTCTGACTTTATATCTCGCAATTCTGACTTTATATCTCGAAATTCTGACTTTATCTCACAATTCTGGCTTTATATCTCACAATTCTGACTTTATATCTCGCAATTCTGACTTTATATCTCGAAATTCTGACTTTATATCTTACAATTCTGACTTTATGTATCACAATTCTGACTTTATATCTCGAAATTCTGACTTTTTATCTTACAATTCTGACTATATCTTGAAATTCTGACTTTATATCTCGAAATTCTGACTTTATCTCACAGTTCTGACTTTGTATCACAATTCTGACTTTATATCTCACAATTCTGACTTTGTATCTCACAATTCTGACTTTATATCTCGCAATTCTGACTTTGTATCTCACAATTCTGACTTTATATATCACAATTCTGACTTTATATCTCGAAATGCTGACTTTATATCTCACAATTCTGACTTTATATCTCACAATTCTGACTTTATATCTCGAAATTCTGACTTTATATCTCACAATTCTGACTTTATATCTCACAATTCTGACTTTATATCTCACAATTCTGACTTTATCTCACAATTCTGACTTTATATCTCGAAATTCTGACTTTATATCTCACAATTCTGACTTTATATCTCGAAATTCTGACTTTGTATCTCACAATTCTGACTTTATATATCACAATTCTGACTTTATATCTCGAAATTCTGACTTTATATCTCACAATTCTGACTTTATATCTCGAAATTCTGACTTTATATCTCACAATTCTGACTTTATCTCACAATTCTGACTTTATATCTCACAATTCTGACTTTATCTCACAATTCTGACTTTATATCTCACAATTCTGACTTTATATCTCGAAATTCTGACTTTGTATCTCACAATTCTGACTTTATATATCACAATTCTGACTTTATATCTCGAAATTCTAACTTTATATCTCGAAATTCTGACTTTATCTTACAATTCTGACTATATCTCGAAATTCTGACTTTATATCTCGAAATTCTGACTTTATATCTCACAATTCTGACTTTATATCTCGAAATTCTGAGTTTATATCTCACAGTTCTGACTTTATATCTCACAATTCTGACTATATCTCGAAATTCTGACTTTATATCTCACAATTCTGACTTTATATCTCACAAGTCTGACTTTATATATCACAATTCTGACTTTTTATCTCACAATTCTTACTTTATATCTCGCAATTCTGACTTTATATCTCGCAATTCTGACTTTATAACACAATTGTGTGTTATAAAGTTAGAATTGCGAGATATAAACATGCATTTCTGAGAAATAAAGTCAGAATTGCTTGATGTAAACCCATAATAGTGAGATATAAAGTCGCAATTGTTTTATTCTGTGGTGGAAACAAGCTTCCATAGATATCAGACATCCAGCACGTGAGATCCTACCAAGGTCAATACAATAGAGAGAATAATCATCGTCTATCTGTTCATCACTGGATCCCCTGGACCTCTGGCTGTTCCGCTTATATGATGCTCCATGAAGTTTGTTTTCTCTGTTCATTAAACTTAAACTCTCTCGGCGTGTCGTCACAGGTGTTTCATTACTGATAAAACACATTCTGACATGCTCTTATATTCCTACGAGTTTACAAGCTCCGGGAGATTGAGACTCGTTCAGCTAATGATGGTTCTGTCATCGTTTACCCTTTCCTTTGAGGAAACACAAGACGAGTGTTCAACAGTTTTCATGCTGCTTTTTCCATTCAACATCCACTGATCGTGACTGTCAAGCCCCAAAGATGATGAACGGAGCAAGTCGAGTCTCCTTCATTTATACAGCGCTTTTTACAAGTACAGAGTGTTTCAGAGCAGCTTTACAGAGATAACAGGGAAATAATGCAACAAAGTTTGTTTCTAGAAGAAAATAGTGTCACAGTCCAGCTTAAGTAAGTTCAGTGATGGTTCATTTTTGTTGTTAAAAAAAGTTATATGTGAAAGCGGCTTGGCCTTTGACCTATCGGCTGTGAGCGCTGACTGAACGTTTGTTACAACCAAGAAAATCAGAATCAGAAAAGTGCATCAGAACAGACTTACGGCCTGGAAACTTCCAGCGCATCTGAGTTTGTTCTGCAGAACATGAGTATTAGAGAGCCCTTTCCCAGGCTAGCGGACACGCGCGCTCCCAGGCTAGCGGACACACGCGCTCGCCCTCAGGCGTTAACTCTCCTCCTCTAATCCACACTCGGCTGATGTCATTTCAGAAACACTCCAAACAAATTAGTGCCGTCATTCAAAGCGTGGCCGAGTAATTATTCTGATCAGTCGAGCCTCAGGAAAACCGGCCTCACAATGTGTGCATTTATGAAACGCTTGATTTTCATTTCTAATGAGCTGTGGCCGACGACAACACACAGCTCTCATTGACGACCTCAGCTCACTGTAATGAGAAACACAGGTGTGTGAGACGCACACACACCGGCTCTGTGTTCTGCGCGATTCAACTCATTCTAGTTCATCTGATCATTAATGTAATCTGATGTTCAAACCAAATGCATCAGCTCTTCAGATTCTACAGGAAGTGATGTCATTAACATTAATGGAGTTCAGTAAACTCGGTTTCGTGCTGATGTAGATGTTAAATGTGATTTCTGTGGGACTGTGAAAGAAAATTATGTCCACTTATTAGGGGTTCAAGCATGAAATGCTGAAACCCTATTGTAATTGTAAGGATTTGTAAAACTGATCGTGCAGGACAAACCGTAAGGCCTAGAGACTTGAAACCTGGCCAGATGGTAGGCCTCAATTTGGGGACAACCTATCAGTGTATGACCCAAGTACAAAATCGCTCATAACTCTTAGCCTGTTTGACCTAGACTCAAGTGTCTTACACCACTGTGACCCCTGGCTCGAGGCGGATCTCCGATTTCGATTTTGGATTTTGTCCAAAACCTACTTTTGCGAACTAGTCCTAGGTTTTTCACCCGATCAAAACCAAACCAATGCAGAAATATTCTCTGGAGACTGAATATCAATAATTATTGAAAAAAAGTTGAAATTTCGATACACGGGGCGGATACTAAGGGGCGCTCAAACGTTCGAAGTAGGCGGAGCTGCTTTTACCAAAATGGCTATAACTCCAGAAGTAAATGAGATATCTTCACCAAACTCGCGACGATTGAACACTAGGTGGCGCTATAACATGAAAAAAACATGAAAAGGGCTATAACCACCTGACCGTTAGTCCTATTGACTTGAAAATTGGTATGCAGTGTCTTGGTCCAAGGTGCCATGTATGTCTATGAGGACATTGGCGTATCGCAAAAAACATGGCCGCCATCGGCCAATGAAGTTTGAGCACCTATTAGACAAGGTTAACGGTGGCCGATCGGTACAAAACTCGATGGGCATGTTCGACTCGTGGCCCTAGAGGTCTGTAAGAATTTTGAAAGAAATCGGCCACTAGTTGGCGCTAACGAGTTTTACGGATCAGTAATCACGTGATGCCTATCATTTGATAGATCTCCTCATACTGACCAACTTTGCCTCAAGAACCACTGCTGTCAATCAAATCGTTCATCAAATATTCACTATTATGTTAAAAACCTACTTTTGCGAACTAGTCCTAGGTTTTTTGCCCGATCGTAACTAAACCAGTGCAGTACAATTCTCTGGACTCTCTAGATCAATAATTAAATAGAAAACCTAAACTTTACCCTTTGGGTAGCCAAAACAGGATAATTTAGAGAATGGGTATGGCAAAAACCACTCAAAAGCCTGTAAATCCTAAATGAAAACTCAGACAACTCACTAAATTGCCTTATGTGCATAATGGCCTCAAATGCTTGAACCCCGCTAAATGCTGCTTGCAGCTTTAAGTTTGTATTGCATTTATAGCTAAAGGTTTTGGGTCGATTTGGAATGTTTTCTTTGTCAATGCTTAGGGATGAAAGTTTATTTTTCTGAAAAATAGTTTTTTATTTTATTTTATTAGACAAAGATTACCTCCAAATGTGGCCTTTATTGCTAATCTTTGTTTGATTATGGGGAAATACCAAATACATAAACAAAAATGGACAAAAGGAAAACCCAACTTTTTGTTATTTCAGAAAGATATGAAAAATTATTTTGAGTTATACTTGGGTTGAAAAATAGTAAAGCAAAACGCACTGATCTCTGAGACTTGTATGATATTTATATGATGATGATCTCATCATACCTGTTCTTTTTTCAGTTTATATTAATTTCTTTCTTTTTGTTCTTTTTTAACTTCTATTATTAATTTATATATAACACTATATTTTCTTTTCTTATTTGTTGTAGTCTTCATTTTTTACACTATATGTTGGATTATTGTCATGTTTATTATTTGTCAAGTCACCTTCATTTCTATAGCATTTCTATATTCTACTTACAGTCGAATGTCTGTTGAGGAGCATCACAATAAAGAGTTAGCAGATAGTCGACTAATACTCTAATGAGAGTTTACATTTGGCAGACGCTTTTATCCAAAGTGACTTACATTGCATTTCAAGCTACACATTTACAGTCATATCAGTTCTTGCTTTCCCTGGGAATCAAACCCATGACCTTGGCGTTGCAAGCGCCAGCGCTCTACTGTTAGAGCTACAGGAAAGAGTTAGTTGACATGTAGTTGCAAAGTTAGTTATAGTCAACAGAATGTTCTAAAGGGACCATCAGAATAAAGTGTAACGAACAGAGTTCATCCGCAGCTGAAGCCATGTGATGAAGGAGTTTCACCTCATCATCTTCGTCTGTTCACGGGTGGTTCTCCGAGGTTCTCCGAGGAACTCGTTCTGGCTCCAGACTCACGCTAGTGTGGATGAACGTGGGAAACGAAGGGTTTAGTGGCCCGGTTCTGTCTGGTGGAAGCGAGGGAGTCGAGGAAAGATGAGTGCGTTCTGTGGACGACACGGGTCTGATGTGCTGATCCTTCATCTGATGAAGAGGTGTCCGTCCTCAGCTGGAACATCTGCTCGTCCTCGGAGGGTAATGACAACATTAGCATTGTTCTCTCAGTGAACACTGATGCTAAACAGCTGAGTTTATTAAAGTCATTTATTACTCAGTGATACTCAAGCATCTCAGGATACAAATATTGTTTTCTGTTATTATAGATCATTTTGGTTATTTGTGGGCTTTACAGAACATACATTTTGTGACCCATTCATATATATTTCAATTCATCTTTTTAAAAATGAAAGTATAAAAAACTTTGGTAACACTTTACAATAAGGTTTATTAGTTAGCATTATTTAACTACCTTAGTTAACATGAACTAAGAATGAACAATACTTCTACAGCATTTATAAATCTCAGTTTATATTAAGTTCAACATTTACTAATGCATTATTAAAATCAAAGTTTGTATTTGTGAACATTAGTATTGTTCATTGTTAGCTAATGTTAGTAAATACAGTGTTACCAAAACTATGCGTGATTTACGATGCCGTTGACCATTTAAACGTGTCATCACAGTTCTGGAACAACACTCTGACAATGATAATCTCAGGTACTGATTATGTGCTTTATTTACTGTTAAAATCATTGAATGTGAATTTGAATTCACAATCATTGAAAGTGACTGTGGATAATTCACTTCAGATCTTGAAAATAAATGAAAGGAAACTGACATTCAAACTGTGAACAAACAAGTGTTTCCTGACAAAGGTTGTTTCAGTCACCCAGTATTTATTTTTCATTAACATTAAAATGGTTCAATATTTATTATTGTATGAACATTTGGTTGCGCTTGCAGAGAGGCTCCGCCCACACGCTCTTCTGATTGGCTGCTGCTTGTGATTGATTATGTGGCATCTGGTGTGAACAGTTGCTGGAATCTTATCAGATTGCGGTTAGAAACATGGAACAGTTATTGTCCGATTCTGTTTCTGATTTGAAAGTTATTTAAATAAGTGAGTGTGGCATTCTGATCAAGATCCTGCAGAGCTTCCAGAAACCCAAAGAGAAAACCTCCAGAGAGTAAACCAGTGCTGTCCTTCCTGACTCTGATCTGGGTTTACTCCAACAGTTTGTGAAGTTGAGGATGAAGGTTAAACACAATCTCCAAATAAAAGCAGAAACAAGAGCAGAAGAATCCGACAGATCAGTGTAGATGTGTTCAAGATGATCATAAAATTCCTGGGGAGAAACCTGCATCCGTTTGAAGAACACTTGAAGAACAGTATGTTGTTTAGGGATGCGATGCTTTTCCTAGTGGGATCTTCTGATCTCCGCCTGTGTCTAATGGCTCCGGGTCTAACCTGAAAGCAGACTTCACCAGAGGACATCAGTGCTCCCGTCCACAGCTTCAGATCTTCAGGATCTCAGGAGGAAGAAGCGGTGAGTGAGATCTCACTCTGTCTCTCTCTGGTTTGTAAAAGGATTGCTCATTTCCATTGATTATGTGGAGTGTCTTTATCCTCTCTGGGTTATGACGTGCGCTCTGTGTTTTTGTTTGGGCATCTTGGCATATCTGTTGTTTAGTCTTTACAGCAGTGGTTCTTCGATTGCTTGATTTACTAGTTGATTGAATTTACAGTCAGATCAGAGCCCGTCTGTGGAGAGCCTGGCCACTCCCTATTGAGTCCTATTATACCGAATTTGGTTGTAGTTCCACCAGAGTTCCACTGGGGGCGATCGCCCATGAGTGCAGAATGAATGGGAGTCTATGGAGCTAGACGGCTAAATGTGTCTCTTTCACCCGATTGCCGTTGAGAAATCTCAGATTTGATTGTAGGTTTTGCAAGTTCAACATGGGTTATAGGTCGAAAGTTGAATGAACGAGTACTTGTGTCCTTTCGGTTACTTACAGGTTGAGTTGTTGTTGCCCATAACACGCTAGCATTCTGCTAATGAACGCTGATTGGTCAGTGAAGGACTGATTACGACCAGAGATACCGCTTGATGGTATTTTACCATTGTCTTTTACCACACACAATACCGCTTGACAGCTGTGTTGTGTGTTTCCCTGTGTCAGCTGTGTTGTGTGTTTGCCTGTGTCAGCTGTGTTGTGTGTTTGCCTGTGTCAGCTGTGTTGTGTGTTTCCCTGTGTCAGCTGTGTTGTGTGTTTGCCTGTGTCAGCTGTGTTGTGTGTTTGCCTGTGTCAGCTGTGTTGTGTGTTTGCCTGTGTCAGCTGTGTTGTGTGTTTGCCTGTGTCAGCTGTGTTGTGTTTCCCTGTGTCAGCTGTGTTGTGTGTTTGCCTGTGTCAGCTGTGTTGTGTGTTTGCCTGTGTCAGCTGTGTTGTGTGTTTGCCTGTGTCAGCTGTGTTGTGTGTTTCCCTGTGTCAGCTGTGTTGTGTGTTTGCCTGTGTCAGCTGTGTTGTGTGTTTCCCTGTGTCAGCTGTGTTGTGTGTTTGCCTGTGTCAGCTGTGTTGTGTGTTTGCCTGTGTCAGCTGTGTTGTGTGTTTGCCTGTGTCAGCTGTGTTGTGTGTTTGCCTGTGTCAGCTGTGTTGTGTGTTTGCCTGTGTCAGCTGTGTTGTGTGTTTGCCTGTGTCAGCTGTGTTGTGTGTTTGCCTGTGTCAGCTGTGTTGTGTGTTTGCCTGTGTCAGCTGTGTTGTGTGTTTCCCTGTGTCAGCTGTGTTGTGTGTTTGCCTGTGTCAGCTGTGTTGTGTGTTTGCCTGTGTCAGCTGTGTTGTGTGTTTGCCTGTGTCAGCTGTGTTGTGTGTTTCCCTGTGTCAGCTGTGTTGTGTGTTTCCCTGTGTCAGCTGTGTTGTGTGTTTGCCTGTGTCAGCTGTGTTGTGTGTTTGCCTGTGTCGGCTGTGTTGTGTGTTTGCCTGTGTCGGCTGTGTTGTGTGTTTGCCTGTGTCAGCTGTGTTGTGTGTTTCCCTGTGTCAGCTGTGTTGTGTGTTTCCCTGTGTCAGCTGTGTTGTGTGTTTGCCTGTGTCAGCTGTGTTGTGTGTTTGCCTGTGTCAGCTGTGTTGTGTTTGCCTGTGTCAGCTGTGTTGTGTTTCCCTGTGTCAGCTGTGTTGTGTGTTTGCCTGTGTCAGCTGTGTTGTGTGTTTGCCTGTGTCAGCTATGTTGTGTGTTTACCTGTCAGCTGTGTTGTGTGTTTGCCTGTGTCAGCTGTGTTGTGTTTCCCTGTGTCAGCTCTGTTGTGTGTTTGCCTGTGTCAGCTGTGTTGTGTTTGCCTGTGTCAGTTGTGTTGTGTTTCCCTGTGTCAGCTGTGTTGTGTGTTTCCCTGTGTCAGCTGTGTTGTGTGTTTGCCTGTGTCAGCTGTGTTGTGTGTTTGCCTGTGTCGGCTGTGTCAGCTGTGTTGTGTGTTTGCCTGTGTCAGCTTTGTTGTGTGTTTCCGTGTGTTTCCCTGTCAGCTGTGTTGTGTGTTTCCCTGTGTCAGCTGTGTTGTGTGTTTGCCTGTGTCAGCTGTGTTTGCCTGTGTCAGCTGTGTTGTGTGTTTCCCTGTGTCAGCTGTGTTGTGTTTCCCTGTGTCAGCTGTGTTGTGTGTTTACCTGTGTCAGCTTTGTTGTGTGTTTACCTGTGTCAGCTGTGTTGTGTGTTTGCCTGTGTCAGCTGTGTTGTGTGTTTGCCTGTGTCAGCTGTGTTGTGTGTTTGCCTGTGTCAGCTGTGTTGTGTGTTTGCCTGTGTCAGCTGTGTTGTGTGTTTGCCTGTGTCAGCTGTGTTGTGTGTTTGCCTGTGTCAGCTGTGTTGTGTGTTTACCTGTGTCAGCTGTGTTGTGTGTTTCCCTGTGTCAGCTGTGTTGTGTGTTTGCCTGTGTCAGCTGTGTTGTGTGTTTGCCTGTGTCGGCTGTGTTGTGTGTTTACCTGTGTCAGCTGTGTTGTGTGTTTGCCTGTGTCAGCTGTGTTGTGTGTTTGCCTGTGTCAGCTGTGTTGTGTGTTTCCCTGTGTCAGCTGTGTTGTGTGTTTCCCTGTGTCAGCTGTGTTGTGTGTTTGCCTGTGTCGGCTGTGTTGTGTGTTTACCTGTGTCAGCTGTGTTGTGTGTTTGCCTGTGTCAGCTGTGTTGTGTGTTTCCCTGTGTCAGCTGTGTTGTGTGTTTCCCTGTGTCAGCTGTGTTGTGTGTTTCCCTGTGTCAGCTGTGTTGTGTTTCCCTGTGTCAGCTGTGTTGTGTGTTTACCTGTGTCAGCTGTGTTGTGTGTTTGCCTGTGTCAGCTGTGTTGTGTGTTTGCCTGTGTCAGCTGTGTTGTGTGTTTGCCTGTGTCAGCTGTGTTGTGTGTTTGCCTGTGTCAGCTGTGTTGTGTGTTTACCTGTGTCAGCTGTGTTGTGTGTTTCCCTGTGTCAGCTGTGTTGTGTGTTTGCCTGTGTCGGCTGTGTTGTGTGTTTGCCTGTGTCGGCTGTGTTGTGTGTTTACCTGTGTCAGCTGTGTTGTGTGTTTGCCTGTGTCAGCTGTGTTGTGTGTTTGCCTGTGTCAGCTGTGTTGTGTGTTTCCCTGTGTCAGCTGTGTTGTGTGTTTCCCTGTGTCAGCTGTGTTGTGTGTTTGCCTGTGTCGGCTGTGTTGTGTGTTTACCTGTGTCAGCTGTGTTGTGTGTTTGCCTGTGTCAGCTGTGTTGTGTGTTTCCCTGTGTCAGCTGTGTTGTGTGTTTCCCTGTGTCAGCTGTGTTGTGTGTTTCCCTGTGTCAGCTGTGTTGTGTTTCCCTGTGTCAGCTGTGTTGTGTGTTTACCTGTGTCAGCTGTGTTGTGTGTTTGCCTGTGTCAGCTGTGTTGTGTGTTTCCCTGTGTTGGCTGTGTTGTGTGTTTGCCTGTGTCAGCTGTGTTGTGTGTTTCCCTGTGTCGGCTGTGTTGTGTGTTTGCCTGTGTCAGCTGTGTTGTGTGTTTGCCTGTGTCAGCTGGGTTGTGTGTTTGCCTGTGTCAGCTGGGTTGTGTGTTTACCTGTGTCAGCTGTGTCGTGTGTTTGCCTGTCAGCTGTGTTGTGTGTTTGCCTGTGTCAGCTGTGTTGTGTGTTTGCTTGTGTCAGCTGTGTTGTGTGTTTCCCTGTGTCAGCTGTGTTGTGTGTTTGCCTGTGTCAGCTGTGTTGTGTGTTTACCTGTGTCAGCTGTGTTGTGTGTTTGCCTGTGTCAGCTGTGTTGTGTGTTTACCTGTGTCAGTTGTGTTGTGTGTTTGCCTGTGTCAGCTGTGTTGTGTGTTTGCCTGTGTCAGCTGTGTTGTGTGTTTCCCTGTGTCAGCTGTGTTGTGTGTTTACCTGTGTCAGCTGTGTTGTGTGTTTGCCTGTGTCAGCTGTGTTGTGTGTTTGCCTGTGTCAGCTGTGTTGTGTGTTTACCTGTGTCAGCTGTGTTGTGTGTTTGCCTGTGTCAGCTGTGTTGTGTGTTTGCCTGTGTCAGCTGTGTTGTGTGTTTACCTGTGTCAGTTGTGTTGTAGAAAAGAAAGTGCAGAGCGCGAACGCACCAGAGTGACTGAAGGATTGCCGTAAAGCAGTATCTCTGGTCGTACGATGTGTATGACGTCATTGACATTTTAAAAGACTTTTCAAAGCAAATAAGTGACTCTAAAAAATCTAACACCCAGCAGTGTGTAATTTCTTTGCCTCTCCTTTCGAATACAACATTCAAATTACTAGACAAAAAAAAAATATCCTGAGTAAAGTGGATTTTGAGGGGTATAGCGCCATAGACCTCCATTCATTCTGCACTCGTCCTGTGAGCGCCCTCATGTGGAGCCAGAGTGGAACTGCAACCAGTTCAGAAGCCGGAAGTTTACTGAGAGTGGAAGCTCTCCCCTTATTAGACATTCTCTGGTCAAACCAACATTTATTCAGACTCCTTATCGAGACATTTCTCACATTATCAGTATATTCACTGTAGTTTAGAAAATGGTAATAAAATATGAGCAAAACTCAGCTGATATTTGACGGGTTTTGTCCGTCCTTCTGTTAGACTGTCTCACACATGAATTATGTTGAATATCTGTCAGCTGTTAAATTTAACTACACAATTAGATAATACCAGTTTAGCTCAACCAATCACCAAGCAATGCTTCATTGTGTTCAGTCTGTGTGTAAAAAGAGCATTAGCAATTAAAGACAACACACTTCAGCAAAACATGATCAGCTCAAAGTGAATGAATCATTTTTGGTCCCACATGTTTATAAATGTCACTGAATGAAGAATTGTTGGGTATAATATCTCACAGTTTACTTTATTCCGCTCTCCTCACTTCATAAATGAACTATAGTGTCCTGATCACACTAGTGAAACAATATCAATAATGAAATCTGGTGTCTGAATAATGTTTGGTTAGAGTGTAACTGGGATGCGTTTGCTCCGGTTCTTCAACAGGCTCAGAGATGATCTGATATAACTGGAGTATGAGGTAATAAGATGAATTATGCGTCTGTAATCTAGATTTAAACTGGGAGAGTGAGTCTGAGTCCCGAACATTATCAGGAAGGCTATTCCAGAGTTTAGGAGCCAAATGTGGAAATGCTCTCCCTCCTTTAGAGGACTTAGATATTCTAGGTATTATCAGAAGCCCAGAGTTTCGTGAGCTTAAAGAGCGTGATGGATTGATTATTAGTTAAACACACATGAGCTAACCCATTTAGGGCCTTATAGGTCAGTAGCAACACTTTTGTAACTGATACTGAAGGTAACCGGTGTAGAGATGATAAAACTGGTGTTATGATCTTATTATTTTTGGCCTATAAGAACTGATTTTGGACTAATTGTATCTTGTTTATCGAGGATGAAGAACAACCAGATAGTAATGATCACAGTAATCTAGTCTAGAGATGCTGAAGGCATGCACTAACTCTGCTTCAGAAACAGAAGCGTGTTCTTGTAGAAGAAGATGATGTTTTTGTAACATATGAAATATGATTTTCGAAAGACAAGTTGCTGTCTAATTTAACGCCCAGCTCTTTAAAGTTACAGTACATCCGTCCAAATGCAAATTATATTCTAAGAGATTCTGTGTGCAGGTTTTTGGTCCAGTAATAATACCTCAGTCTTGGCTGAATTTAATAGAAGAAAATTCAATATTTTATATCCGGATAGCATGATCTGTAGCTTAGCAATGTTTCTGAGGTGGAAGAAGACAGAGCGTTTGTGTTTGTGCTTATTATCAGTCCAGTTTTGAGTTATGGTTCTGACTTTAATTAATATATGACCGTTGCTGGAACATTTCTATCATAACTGGATGTTACAGGCTCTTCATGGAACCATCGATCAGCAGCTGAACACATAATACACCGTTCACCGCTCTCTCACAGAGTCACATGTTTGAAGTTTACACGGAGATGATCACTTTAATTTTTCTTTTCAAAACTTGCATCTTAACCTGTTTCAAAGGCGCTATATAAATGAAGATTACTTGACTATTTATAAGTGTGCTTTTATAATGAGTTATACTTTGAAAAGTAGTATTTTTGATAGTAGAACAGTAAATAGTTTGTTTGTACAGTTTGTTTGATCGTCATTCATTTGTGATAATTTTCCTTCATGATTATTGCATATTTGTGGTTCTGTAGTTGTCTCCACGTCTCTTGTCACATCAGTGTCTGACTGAACTAAGAGCGATCGGCGTCTCTGCGTGTGTGTAGTGTGTTTAACGTGTGTGAAGTGTGTTTAACTCCGTGTTGACTCACAGGAGCGGTGGTACACTAATGCTCCTTCAGTTACTGGTCCAGAAACAGTCATGGCCTCAGGAATCCAGGCGTGTGATGCGGTCACATGATCCGTGTGATGTGGTCACATGATCGTCCGGCTCGACTGATTCAGGCTGAGGATTACTGGAACTTTTCTTTCATGTGGTCGCCTCGGACATTTCTTCACGCATAACACTTCATTTGTCCGTGTGAGCAATATTTCAGATATGTTTTGCTATTATACGAACCCGAAGCCTTTAATGACGAGCCTCCGTTACATTCCTGGCGCTCAGATCAAGAGTTTCCATCTCAGACGTTTCTTCAAGTCTCTGCATGAGTGTGTTAATATTCATCTGCGGGTCAGTGAATATCCTCTGTGTCATGCTGAGCTTTTCCACTGCTCCTCTCTTCTTCTTCTTCTTCTTCTTCAAGCCTAACTTCTGGAGCGAAGGGTTAACTGGGATCACTGTGGGAATAATCCCATCGCTCCTCTGAAGTCTGAGATTTTCAACAGCATTGATCAGATCAGATGAGATGTTTTCACTCCATGTCTTCAGCTTTGAGCGCATCCATATGTGAGTGAACTAGTGATCGTTAACTTAGTTATGTTTTCACTTCACAAATGGCTAAACTTGGAGAAATGATGACAGAAACACATTACTGTTGTACGTACCATAAAATGTACTTCAGCAATAATGATAGTTTATTAAAACGTTTAAGGAACATTTTTCATTAAATTTCAGTTTTTATTTAAACCTAAGCACTGAAAGGAGTTGTACTCATTTAATATGATTACATTTTAATAGATTAATTTTATGTGTTCATTTTATTGCCACCATTTCTTTCTTAAATCATAAAACACAAAATCCAGAAAAATTTAAAGAGCACAGCATTTTTGAAAAAAATTAAAAAACATATTTCATAATGCACTTTTATTGTTAAAGTTAAGTTTCATAAACCAATTAATTAGACATCTTTTTGGATTATTAGAATGTAAGTAAACCAGTTAAATGAAATGGAAAACACAGAAGAAAAAAAGCCTTATTAACCCCTAACATGTGCATATTAGTACCAATACAGCACTACTTTAAATAAGGAGGAAAGCTTTGGGTTAGGGTTACAGTGAGATATTGTACTCCTAAAACTATCGATTAACAAACGATTGTGTGTGTTTAAAGTCCTCGACTGAGTGAGCGAGCGAGCGTGCGTGTGTGTATGTGTGTGTGAGCGAGTTAGTGAGTGAGTGAGAGTTAGTGAGTGAGAGTGAGAGTGTGTGTGTGTGTGAGAGAGAGAGAGAGTGAGAGAGAGAGAGAGAGAGAGAGAGAGAGAGTGTGTGTGTGTGTGTGAAGTCAAGTCACCTTTATTTATGTGAAGTTCTCAACTTAATTTCGGGAGGAGTGAACCCTTCTAATCTTTCGATTAACCGCGGGAGTGTATAAGCCGCTCGACCCCCTCGCTCGGGTCCCTCCTCCTCCCCAGCTCCACCTGCATTATTCAGGCTCCTGCTACTGTCCTCCTCATCCAGCGTCAGTGTTCCTCTGGAGGGTTTACCTCAGCTTCCTCGATCCCCTCCACTGCGCACAGCAAGCCAAACACACTTAACCTTATTAGCTTACAGATTATATATAACTCGTGAAATATAGCTTTTTACTTTACAGATTGTTTCAAAGCAGCTTATGAAAATACAGGCGGGTCGGACCGAATGCAATGATTAGATGAACATTTGAAGGTCCTGCTACAGAAGATATATACATATAACATATAAATACATTTAGAGCTCTTAGTGATTGCTGTCAGGAACAAGCCCTGCCTTTACTGTTAGAATAATGATGAACTGAAGCGCTGAGCTGAGTGATGTGACCATTAATATTAATATTTCAGCTTTCATCTCGTGCACCTGCAGCGACAGACGTGTTTCTTTGTGAAGTTTCTCTTCACACGTGTGTTTGAACACACAGATGTTTCCGACCAGAGGAATCAGTCAAAGCTTCGTTCTGATCAGTCACAGTAATCAAACCATTTTGACAAAAGATAAAAAAAATCTCATTCCATTAATTTGCAATCAGTCTTTTAAAAATATATAATTTATGAAATATATAATTTTACACACACACACACACACACACACACACACACACACACACACACACACACACACACACACACACACACACACACACACACACACACACAACACAAACAAACAAACAAACAAACAAACAAACAAACAAACACACACACACATATATATAAATATACATATATATAGTTTATATTTAATATGTCTTGACAAATCTGACTGTACTGGAAATGGACAGTTTATACTTTGCAGGTTTAAATTGAACTACATTTCAGTTCAGTTTCCAGACTCCAGCTCTGCATTAATGAAGTGAAAATCATGTGAAATATGAATCATTGAGAGCAACGAGGAGAAACACTCACATCAGTGTATAAACCAGCATTTGATTCATTAGCCTGTTTCTAAATGACTTCAGTTTAACATCTTTGCTCTTCCTTTAAGATCCAACTAAAACTAAATGTCACTTTTTGAGGGTGAGCAAAAAAAGTTAGAAAAGTCTAATCATAATCATCAACCACCCCTTAATATTCACTCGATAACTAACTATATCATTGTAGGACAGCAAACCTAACTGGCTTTTATAGGGGAGGAGGACAAACATTCTGTTCTGTTACTGATGTCATCGATCGCTTCATTATTTGGCATATAATAATATAATCTTTGTTTCATGTATTTGGCTGGTAGTTTATGCATTTACTGCCAGTTTTCATGTCATGTTAAAAGTTTCATGCAACTGATAGTAATATATAGTAATATCTGTGAAATCATCAGTGAAGGACAGTGAAGTAATGGGAACTGAGAAATAAGAGAACATAACATACAGTGGGGAGAACCAGTATTTGATACACTGCCGATTTTGCAGGTTTTCCCACTTACAAAGCATGTAGAAGTCTGTAATTTTGATCATAGGTACTCTTCAACTGTGAGTGACGGAATCTAAAACAAAAATCCAGAAAATCACATTGTATGATTTTTAAGTAATTAATTTGCATTTTATTGCATGACATAAGTATTTGATACATCAGAAAAGCAGAACTTAATATTTGGTACAGAAACCTTTGTTTGCAATTACAGAGATCATCCGTTTCCTGTAGTTCTTGACCAGGTTTGCACACACTGCAGTGATTCTGGCCCACTCCTCCATACAGACCTTCTCCAGATCCTTCAGGTTTCGGGACTGTCGCTGGGCAATACGGACTTTCAGCTCCTCCAAAGATTTTCTATTGGGTTCGGGTCTGGAGACTGGCTAGGCCACTCCAGGACCTTGAGATGCTTCTTACGGAGCCACTCCTTAGTTGCCCTGGCTGTGTGTTTCGGGTCGTTGTCATGCTGGAAGACCCAGCCACGACCCATCTTCAATGCTCTAACTGAGGGAAGGAGGTTGTTGGCCAAGATCTCGCGATACATGGCCCCATCCATCCTCCCCTCAATACGGTGCAGTCGTCCTGTCCCCTTTGCAGAAAAGCATCCTTAAAAAACGATGTTTCCACCTCCATGCTTCACGGTTGGGATGGTGTTCTTGGGGTTGTACTCATCCTTCTTCTTCCTCCAAACACGGCGAGTGGAGTTTAGACCAAAAAGCTCTATTTTTGTCTCATCAGACCACATGACCTTCTCCCATTCCTCCTCTGGATCATCCAGATGGTCATTGGCAAACTTCAGACGGGTCTGGACGTTGGCTTGAGAAGGGGGACCTTGCGTGCGCTGCAGGATTTTAATCCACGACGGCGTAGTGTGTTACTACTGGTTTTCTTTGAGACTGTGGTCCAGCTCTCTTCAGATCATTGACCAGGTTCTGCCTGTAGTTCTGGGCTGATCCCTCACCTTCCTCATGATCATTGATGCCCCACGAGGTGAGATCTTGCATGGTGCCCCAGACCGAGGGAGATTGACCGTCATCTTGAACTTCTTCCATTTACTAATAATTGCACCAACAGTTGTTTCCTTCTCACCAAGCTGCGTGCCTATTGTCCTGTAGCCCATCCCAGCCTTGTGCAGGTCTACAGTTTTATCCCTGATGTCCTTACACAGCTCTCTGGTCTTGGCCATTGTGGAGAGGTTGGAGTCTGTTTGATTGAGTGTGTGGACAGGTGTCTTTTATACAGGTAACGAGTTCAAACAGGTGCAGTTAATACAGGTAATGAGTGGAGAACAGGAGGGCTTCTTAAAGAAAAACTAACAGGTCTGTGAGAGCCGGAATACTTACTGGTTGGTAGGTGATCAAATACTTATGTCATGCAATAAAATGCAAATTAATTATTTAATTATTTTACACACACACACACACACACACACACACACACACACTTCCTCGCCAGCGTCTGCTCGGTAATAACGGCACATCAACAACTGCGATCAGGAACTTTTGTAACACATTCATGTGGAAACAGAAACTAAACTCATGATTCTGTATTTATTTGAGATGATGCATTCTGGGATTACGCTGGACAAATAACACCCGTGTAACGCGCCGTGACTTCAGCGAGCCGAGAACACACACGAGCCGAGAACACACAAGTTGTTCACACACACACACACACACACACACACACACACACACACACACACACACACAGACACAGACACAGTAAATGATCATTCAGATATTCATCTAACTGTATTCTGTTTGTATCTGAAATGCTTTAGATGCTCTCTCAGCACAAACTACGTTTGATAGTTATTGTTAGTGAAAGATGATTCATAAAAACATCTTTCACACATTTCACTGGAAACCAGCAGTCAGACGCCAGACGTTCTGCCATGACCGACACAGATGTGAAGGTTTCTCTCTGTAAAACACCTATTCATCTTCATCTGGAGGACCTTCAGCTAGATAAATACTTTATTTGTAAGATCATAGACAAACACATTACTGTAACGTCACATACACCGGATATCAGGAATATGATGTGTCAAAACAAACACGTTTAGAGCAACTAAAACTATCTATTCAATAAATTAAATGAATAATTTCTATGTCATACACAAATTTAAACAATCATCAATGCTTGACGTTGACAGATAGAAAAGACAGAAACGCAACAGGCCTCATTCATGAAACTCACTTATGCACAAAACGTTATTAAATCTGCTCATATAAACTGTGTCACTGAACCGAAGGATATTATCTGTGATTTCTAAGATTTTACCAAAACTTTACAGAGATTCGCTCTGCTGCTGTTTCATGATTACGGCCAGTTAAGCTGTTAGTAGCTGATTTACTCACAAAAATATAATGACAACTATATATATATATATATATATATATATATATATAAGTAAACAAACAGAAAACGCTTTATTAAAAACTCTAAATTACATCTATGATACATCTGATATTTACATGGAAATGATTCTTCTAGAAATGAAGAAACAAATTGAAGTTTTTAGATTTCAGTTTCCTGCATTTGTCCCGAATGAACCAGGAAGTGTTCCAGGATCAGTGTGTGTGTTCCAGGATCAGTGTGTGTGACTCCAGACATTATAAGAGCAGGCGTGTGAGAATCTGAACGCTCAGAGCCGTGAGGGCGGGGCTTGTCCACGAGGAGGAGGAGCCTGAGAACGTCCTGTCGTGATTGGCTCTGCCGTGCTCCTGTGGGTGTGTCTGCACAGTGATGTAACCGTTGATGATGCGGACGAGAGGGGGCGGAGCTTCGGCCGTCACACTGACAGAGAGAGAGAGAGAGAGAGAGAGAGAGAGAGAGAGAGAGATCAGTGTTATGATGGAATGAACTGATGAACCACAGAAAAATTACTGACTAGTATCCAAAATACACTGCAAAAATTATGCTTTTCATCAGTCTCTTGTTTTCCAGTACAACTATCTAAACATTCTTAAATTCATATGCTTAAAACGAGAACAAATATGGTTTAGAAAAATAAACTCAATTCAAGGTGAAAACGAGAGTATTTTTCTGACTCCATTGACAGATATTTATGGACGCTTGTTTCCACCACAGAATAATAATTAAAAAAGGTAATTGTGACTTTTTATCTCGCAATTCTGATGTTTTTTTCCTCACAATTGCAAGTTTTAAAGTCAGAATTGTGAGAAACTCGCAATTGTCTTTTAAAATGTCTTATTCTGTGGCAGAAACAAGTTTCCATAGATATTTGTTGTTCTTTTAATCATAAACTCACTTAATTATGATACATTTTTCATTAAACAAGTCATATTATCTTCAGTCATGTTGCTTCTCCAGTAAATGTGTCTTGATTTAAGAAAGTTTAGATATTAGTGCTGGAGAACGAGAGAAACACTGAGGAAGAACATGATGTTTGCAGTGCATGGAATCATGGAGCAAAAACACAAGCCTTCATCATCATAATCATCTAATAATTCATTCATCTATTTTATAACGTTTGGCAAATATCTCATTCTGAACAGGGAAATGTTCTGGAATCGGTTCTGGACCAAAACTCAGACAGAAACGTGACTCTGCTAAAACATCAGATGTGTGTGTGTGTGTGTGTGTGTGTGTGTGTGTGTTCAGGAGAATTCCTCTGAGTCACATGTGGTTTCGCTCAAACACCACGAGTGTGTGTAGAGTCTTCAGTCACGTGACCGGCCGAAATCTGCACGTTTATGAAATATGAATCCGCACTAAACGCCCGTCTCTTCCGTGAAGGAGGGAAAATAAATGGAGGTTTAGAGTCTGTCAGAACTTAGGAGACGGACGGGAAACATAAATAAAGTTTCATTCACGTCCTCCATCTGTGTCAACACTCGAAGATCTCTGTGTGTGTGTGCGCGCGTGTGTGTGTGTGTGTGTGTGTGTGTGTGCGCGCGTGCGTGTGCCAGGGCCCGTTTCCCTCCACGGGTCAGAGTAAATGAAGTCTATATATGCAGGACCTTCTGTTTGTTTTGAGCGTCTGGATCTGAACCGCCACTCGCTACGCTTTCATAAACTGTTTATTAAAGAAATATTTTTGTTCCTCAGGATTACGTGGGCGACTGTGGACATAAATTCAAGCAAATTTCCAGAACATGGCTCAGGCTCGGCAGAGAACATGTCATCTGATGTAAAGAATCTGCTAGACGCTACAAAACTGTGACACTGATCCATGAAACACTGAGTAACTCAAACACACTCGAGATCGAGGTTTTCTGTTATTCAGGGAACAGGACCAGTTAATATCGCTGACTAACTCAAACCAGACAAAACATTCCCATTACTTCAGATAAAATAAACATTTACTGTGATTTCAGCTAGTGGATAAAGTTGAAGTACTTAAAACTAAATCTAACTAAAACTACAACTTAATACAAACTATATATATATATATATATAAATGTTTTAAGAAAAAGTTGACACTTCACCATAATGAACCTGAACTAACATTTACTAACAATGAACTGTTATTTTTATTAACTAACCTTAACAAACATTAATTAATACGGTAACAAATGCATTGTTCATTGTGAGTTAATGCATGAACTAACATTAAAAGCACAACTTTAATGAAAAAATAAAAAAAATCTAATGAAAAAATAATCTCATTCAAAATATAATATATAAACCATTAAAATATTTTCATTACTTGAAATAAACAAGAATTGAAATAAAATAAAATATAAAAATATAATTGTTAAGTCTAATTTAACTTAATTCAACTTAAGTACTAAAATAACCTAAACGAAATAAATGAACTAAAAACTATATACTCATATTTCGAAAAACAATAAAAACTAGAAGAAACTATTGCGCTTTATATTGAAAAACTTTTTTTTTCCTTTTTCCTCGTGTGTGTGTGTGTGTGTGTGTGTGTGTGTGTGTGTAAGAGAGAGTGAGTGAGTGAGTGAGTGAGAGTGAGAGTGTGTGTGTGTGTGTGTGTGTGTGTGAGAGAGAGAGAGAGAGAGAGTGAGAGTGTGTGTGTGTGAGAGAGAGAGAGAGAGAGAGAGAGACTTGAGTTCAAACTAATAACAATTACAAAAACAACAAAATTGACTAAAACTTTAAAATTAAAAAAATATATAAAAATAAAATCTAATTCAAAATATATATTAAAAAAAGACTACTATAACTTAAATTAATTTAAAATATTAACAAAATATCTCAATAGTCTGAAATCCTCGTATGCGTTTTTCCGTATTGGTCATTCGGTGGCTCTGGACTGGCAGAACTCTCTGAACGCCCGAGATACGGATGCGGAAAACACAGAAAATCAAACCCGATCCGAATGTTTAAATGACGGATGAAAGTTTCAGAGGCAGTGGACGAGAACTGGACGAGAATTTTGGACTCGGTGTGCAAACCTTAATTCTCTGGCTCTGGTCGTGTGCCGTGTTGCAGAGCGACACACACTGCTAACTCTATTAGCGTGATGTGTGTGTGATCTGTGTGTGTGATCTATGTGTGTGATCTGTGATCTGTGTGTGATCTGTGTGTCTCACCTGTCCTCCATCCGCACCCAGAGGTCGTTGAACTGCCGATGGCTCTGCTTCTGCTTCTTCTGCTTGTTCCTGCGCTTCTTCTTCAGCTTGTGCTCCACCTTCTCCATCAGCTCCAGCCTCTCCATCAGAAGCTCCTCGTCCTCCTGAAGACTCTCGTGGAGGAAAGGCTCCAGCTCCACCTCTCCTGCCCTCCAGCTGGACCTCCTGCACACACACACATGCATGCACACACACACACACACACACACACACACACACACACACACACACACACACACACACACACACTGCTTTACCATGCAGACCTGGACCTGAGAGGGTCAACATTACTCTCAGCACAGGTATTTATCAAAATATAATATATATAAAATATATAACTGCTTGCACCAGAACCTGTTTCAGAGTGTGTGTTCTCGAGCTCAAACACTGTGTGTGAATGAACGGCCAGAACACATGAAAAGTTTCTGTTTTCAGTTAGAACGGTGTGTGTTAGCAGCCCCTAAGTTAATAACGTCTCAGGTTACGACTGTAACCCTTGTTCCCTGAGAAGGGAACGAGAACTGCGTCGAATGACACTTTGGGGGAACGCCCCTCAGCGTAACGCGTCTGAAGTATGAATGAAACTAAGCCAATCCTGATTGGTGTTGCATCATGATGTAATGTGTGATGGCACACAGGGAAGCTACAAAAGGATGCCAGCACACAACAGCATCAGCTTCTGCGATGAAGCAAACGCTCCCAGGCAGGGGGAGGCGTGGCGGAGGGACGCAGTTCTCGTTCCCTTTCTCAGGGAACAAGGGTTACAGTCGTAACCCGAGACGTTTCCTTTCGAGGGAACTCAAACTGCGTCGAATGACACTTTGGGGGAACGAGTACCCACTATGCCACAATGAGCCCTGCCTGTCCTAGTGTGAAGCTGCGCACAGGCACACTAAGGACGAGAGCACAAGGGTGCCAGGTGTAGATGGAATGTCCAGGCTATAAAATCTAATGAAAGTGTGAGGGGTGGCCCATCCTGCTGCATCGCAGACTTCCTGGATCGGGGCCCCTGAGAGGAGGGCTCTAGAGGATGCCATGCCTCTGGTAGAGTGAGCCCTAACGGCCAGAGGTGAAAGCAAATTGCGCACCTGGTAGGCCATAGATATAGCTTGGACAATCCAGTTGCTAATGGTCTGTTTGGAAGCGGGAAGCCCCTTCTTGGGCGACCCGAAACACACTAACAACTGGTCTGACTTCCGCCATGAGGAGGACCTCTGGATATATATTTTGAGAGCTCTGACAGGGCAGAGCAGGTGAAGTCTCTCCTCATCCGCCGTCACGTGAGGTGGAGGATGAAAAGCCTGCAGAACCATAGGCCGTGCCACATTAGATGGCACCTTGGGCAAATAGCCCGGCCTAGGATGTAGTATGGCTTTGATGTTGCCTGGAGCAAACTCCAGGCACCCGTTGGATATAGAGAGCGCCAGGAGATCTCCTACCCTCCTCAGAGAAGTAATGGCCAACAAGAAAGCCACCTTTATGGAAAGGTTCTTGGCCTTCCAGTGGTTCGAAGGGGGCCTCAACCAACCCTTCGAGAACAGGTCTCATCCTCCGAGCCCCACGGAGGAAACGTACGACCAACTGCTGTCTCCCCAGAGGCCCATCACTCAGAGGAGCGTGGAAAAACATTTCCAGGCAGTTTATATGCCAGGAGGAATGACGGTCCTGCCATAGGCCTCTCATAAAGCGGCCGTCCATGACCGCGCCCCAGCCCGTGAGGAAGGCGTCTGTCGAAACGGCTTTCCGGCGACATGACGCTCCCAGCACGGGACCTTGGGACAGAAACCAAGCTTTCTTCCACATAGATAGGGAACGAAGGCATCTGCGCGTAACCCTGATCATGCAAAATGGGTTTCCCCTCAGGGAGAAATGGGTTTCACCACTGCAGGGGCCTCATGTGCAGGAGACCGAATGGAATGATGTTGGAAGCTGCTGCCATGAGCCCTAACACTCTCTGAAAATGTTTTACAGTGATGGCCTGGCCTAGCTTTATCCTGGTCACCGTGGCCAGGATGGATTCGATCCGTGCAGGAGACAATTGTGCCCGCATCGTGACCGAATCCCCCACCACTCCCAGGAACGTGGTTCTCTGGGCTGGTGCCAATACGCTCTTTTTCATGTTGAGTCTCAACCCCAGGCTCATGATGTGGGCAAGGACGATTACATCATCGATATAATTGAGGACCCTGATACCCTGAAGCCTCAGCGGTGCTAGAGCTGCGTCCATACATTTCGTAAATGTGCGAGGGGAGAGAGCTAGGCCGAACGGAAGAACCCGATATTGGTACGCTTCGCCCCCGAAAGCGAACCTCAGGAACTTCCTGTGAGACGGAAGGATGGAAATGTGGAAGTATGCGTCCTTCAGATCTATCGTGACAAACCAATCCTCGGATTGAATTTGGTTCACGATAATGGGAATAGTGAGCATCTTGAACCTGAATCTCCTCAGAGACCGATTCAAGTGCCTGAGACCTATTATTGGACGCAACCCCCCATCCTTCTTGGGAACTATGAAGTAGCGGCTGTAAAACCCAGACTCCCTGTCTGGAGGAGGAATACGTTCTATAACCTCTTTTACCAGCAGGGAGTTTACTTCTTGTTCCAATACCCGACTCTGCTCTGGGTCGACTACAGTCCAGACCACCCCGTTGAACTTTGGTGGGCGGGAACCGAACTGTAGTCTGTACCCCTTTTGAATGGTGCACAGTGCCCAAGGCAAATATTCGTGAGATTTTTCCATGCATCAAATACTCTAAGGGAAACTTCGGGTATTAATCAGGATTCGCTCTTGGCCCCCTGAAGTGGATCTCCGGCAGGGCTCGACCGAAAATGATTCTCGATGTGCGGACGCGAGTGCTGCCTGGCCGCAAGCCTGTGGGGCGGACGGTGCAGGGCGCTTTTGCTGGAAACCGATGCGCCCCGAAGCGCACTTGGCGGCGGGAAGTTGACATCGATTTCCTGCGGGCCCCGTGGAGGAGGCGACCTCAATTGCTCCCTCACGGGTGGGGGTGCCCGCAGAGGATCTAGGCTGGCTAGGACCTCTTTGTCGAAGCCTTCTTTGCATGCAGGACGGCCCTCAGGTCGCCCTGCTTAGGCTGAGGCTTCGGCTGCCCCCAGGCTGCTTGAGGGGGGGCTCTAGAAGAGACGCTCTCCTTTTGCGCCTGTCTGTAGGCGGAGGAGCTGGTGGATGGCTGCGGCTGCCCGCTGGCTTCTTAGACTTCGAGCGGCAAGGGAGGTATTGTCTGAATTGTCTGATTGCACGGGCCGTTTCCTTGGTGACTCGGAGAGACAGGTCTGCAGCCTTCCTCAACTCCGCAATGTCCTCCGGAGTTGGACCCTCGCCCTCATCGATGTCTTTAAGAAGGTTGGCCTGGTACGCTTGAAGTACTGCCATAGGGTGCAGACTAGCGCCAGCCCGACCCGAAGCCATATAAGCCCACTAATGAAGATGTATCTCAGCATGGTTTGCGCATGCGTCGCGTCTGAACGCGTTGTTGTCTTTGGAGCTCTATCGATTTGATTTATAATTCTTTATTTTACTCTTTAAACTTACTTACAACAAACATTTTCTACTTTTCCTCACTGAGAAGCACTACTGCTCAAACCTCATAGTTAGAACGCGGACTGTTGAGCAGACGTGTCTCAAGCCTGTTAGTGATTCTACGCTGGATACTCTTATAGGTTACTCCCGGGGATCACGGCTGAACGCGTCTTCTCAACACTCACTTACAAACATTTTTCACCTATCGTGCGTCTACTCTACACCCGTACCACTTAAAAGACGGATTATATCTAAGACGCTTGTCAGAAATTAGTATTAATTGATAGCATCACTGGTAGTGTCGTTGCTAACTTACTGTCCATCTGTTAAAATGGCGAATATATCAGATGCAAGTAGTCTACCTTTTGGTGCAGGTGAGGACACATTTGAGCTGCACGTGGTACAGTCTGAGCTGGAAGCTGTTGAGAAACAGATCCACGACCTTTTAGTGAGACAGGCCGAGCTGAGAGACCGGCGTTTGGCTCTTGAAACATCACGCGCTGATGCTCACAAATCAGAGATTAATGTTACTAACCGGCTGACTCCGACCTCGTCTACTCCGTGCGTTACTCGGCATCGGTCCCGAGCGCCAAGGTCGCGATCAGCCATGGTCTCGTTCACTCCGGCTCCAACACGCCACCACGAAGCCTGGAT
Organism: Scardinius erythrophthalmus; assembly: GCF_964197995.2. Lineage (NCBI taxonomy): Eukaryota > Metazoa > Chordata > Actinopteri > Cypriniformes > Leuciscidae > Scardinius > Scardinius erythrophthalmus. The sequence continues at coordinate 471,119 of NC_138225.1, forward strand.
ATTTCCGCAGTGGAAGACGCGAGTCAGGTCTAGACCAAGACCCTCTCCGACCCTCCCGGTTTTCGAGTTATCCACACAAAACCGCTTCTCCGTTCTTCGCGAAACAGAACGCGATGCTGTGATCATCGGTGATTCCATTGTTCGGCACGTCCATGCTACATCAGGTAAAAATAAGGTGCACAGTCACTGCTTTCCTGGTGCTCGTGTTTCTGAAATCGCTGCTCGCGTTCCCGAGATTCTGAACGATAACGAGCGCGTCGGAACTTTGGTATTGCACGTGGGAGTGAACGACATCAGGCTGCGCCAGACGGAAGTTCTGAAGAAAGACTTCAGGAATCTGATCGATACGGTACGCAGCACATCGCCTGATATAACGATCATTGTGTCAGGACCGCTTCCCACGTACCGTCTAGGACATGACAAGTTTAGTAGATTATTCGCGCTAAATGAATGGTTAACGTCATGGTGCAATGAGCAGAAACTGCTCTTTGTAAATAATTGGAATCTGTTTTGGGAGCGTCCTAGGCTATACCGTGCTGATGGCTTACACCCAAACAGATTCGGATCGGATCTTCTGTCAGATAACATCTCCAAAATGTTAAATACCTTTTGACTAGTAACCAAAAGTCCAAATCATAGTCTCTGCTGCACCAAATTAACTGATATAAATACTAGTGTAGAACATTGCATAGAAACTGTGTCTATTCCTCGTTTAGTGCGATCAAATAATAAATCTACTGCAGGATCTAGGAAAAATCTAATTGTTATTAAAACAGAAAATGTTGCTATTAGTAAACAAAAACAATTTCTAAAGCTAGGTCTTTTAAACATTAGATCACTCACACCTAAGGCAGTTATTGTAAATGAAATAGTCACAGATAATAGCATAGATGTACTTTGCCTTACTGAAACCTGGCTTAAACCAAATGATTATTTCGGTCTAAATGAGTCTACTCCATCAGGATACTCCTATAAGCACGAGCCCCTTCTGATTGGTCGTGGCGGCGGTATTGCAACTATCTATAGAGATATTCTCAATGTTACTCAGAAAACGGGTTATAAGTTTATTTCATTTGAAGTACTTGTACTAAATGTTACGCTCTTAGATGATAGAAAAACATCCCTATTATCTTTAGCCTTGGCTACCGTATATAGACCACCAGGGCCTTACGCTGATTTCCTAAAAGAATTTGCAAATTTTCTCTCAGATCTATTGGTCAATGTCGATAAAATATTAATTGTTGGAGATTTTAACATACACGTAGATAATCAAAATGATACGTTAGGGGCTGCGTTTATAGACTTATTAAACTCCTTTGGGGTTAAGCAAAACGTTACCGGACCAACTCATCGTTTTAATCATACACTCGATTTAATTATATCACATGGAACCGATCCAACCGATATAGATATCATTCCGCAAAGTGATGATGTAACTGACCATTACATGGTAACTTGCATATTACGTACCCCGGTAATATATCATGCTGCGCCGCGTTATCGATTAGGCAGAACAATCCTTCCATCCACCATAGATAATTTTTCAAATTGCTTATCGGATCTGTCTCAGCTGCTGCCTGAACCTAAACAAACAGATGAACTAGACGAACTAACCAGCACTATGAGCACCGTTCTCTCTGGAAAATGGGATATTGTTGCACCTATGAGACTAAAAAAGGTCAGAGAGAAAATTAAAGCACCATGGTACAACAATACTACTCGTGTTCTAAAGAGAGAAACCCGTAATTTAGAGCGTAAATGGAAACAAACTAATTTAGAGGTTTTTAGAATCGCTTGGAAAGACAGTACGTCACGCTATAAAAAGGCCCTAAAAGCGGCCAGGGCTGAGCATCTCCGCAAACTAATAGAAAATAACCAAAACAATCCTAGGTTCTTATTTAACACCGTGGCTAGACTAACAAATAAACAAGCGTCACCTGAACAAAATATTCCGTTACAGTTTAGTAGTAATGATTTCATGAATTTTTTCACTGAGAAAATAGAAAACATCAGATCCACAATTGTAAACGTTCAATCTTCAATCGCGCCTTATAATTCAGCCTCGATTATCACCCCGCAAGAACAATTACAGTGCTTTACAACTATAGAACAAAAAGAGTTAAATAAATTTATCATTTCCTCTAAAACAACAACATGTTTATTAGATCCCATACCAACTAAACTATTGAAAGAAGTGTTACCTATAGTGGAAGAGCCTCTCCTCAATATTATTAACTCGTCTTTATCTTTAGGTCATGTTCCAAGAACATTTAAATTGGCAGTTATAAAACCACTCATTAAGAAACCACAATTAGACCCAAATAACCTAGCAAATTATAGACCCATTTCAAATCTTCCTTTTATGTCCAAAATATTAGAAAAAGTTGTGTCTGCCCAACTGGGCTCTTTCTTGCAAGAAAATGACACCTATGAAAAGTTTCAGTCTGGGTTCAGGCCGCATCATAGCACTGAAACTGCGCTCGTTAAAATCACAAATGATTTACTCTTAGCTTCTGACCAAGGCTGTATCTCAATACTAGTTTTACTTGATCTTAGTGCTGCATTCGATACTATAGATCACACAATACTCTTAGATCGGCTACAAAACTATACCGGTGTTCAAGGACAAGCATTAAGCTGGTTCAGATCATACCTATCTGACCGCTACCATTTTGTCTATTTAAACGGAGAAAAATCGATCATAACTCCAGTAAACTATGGAGTGCCGCAAGGATCTGTGTTAGGCCCTCTATTATTCTCAATATATATGCTGCCACTTGGAAATATTATAAGGAAACATGGAATTAGTTTCCATTGTTATGCTGATGACACTCAACTATATATTTCATCACGGCCGGATGAAAACGCTAAATTATCCAAATTGACAGAGTGTGTTAAAGATATAAAAGATTGGATGACGCACAATTTTCTTTTATTAAATCCAGATAAGACAGAGGTAATACTTATCGGTTCAAAAAACCGCCCACAAAACCTCTCACAATACAACTTTAACATAGTAGGGTGTCCTGTTACTTTATCCTCTACAGTAAAAGACCTGGGTGTTATATTAGATTGTAACTTGTCTTTTGAAAATCATATTTCATATGTTACAAAAACAGCATTTTTTCACCTTAGAAATATTGCTAAATTACGTAACATGCTATCTGTCTCTGATGCAGAAAAGCTAGTTCATGCATTCATGACCTCGAGACTAGATTACTGTAATGCTTTATTAGCTGGTTGTCCTGCATCCTCAATAAACAAGCTACAGTTAGTCCAAAATGCCGCCGCTAGAGTTCTTACTAGATCAAGAAAGTTTGACCATATAACACCAATTTTATCATCACTACATTGGTTACCTATAAAGTTCCGTATTAATTACAAGGTATTGCTACTGACTTATAAAGCCCTAAACGGCTTAGCTCCAGTTTATTTAACGGATCTTC
>NC_138225.1:479564-489564 GCF_964197995.2 Scardinius erythrophthalmus
ATCTGCCCTCGTTCTGGAGCGTCTGTAATCTGCTCTCGTTCTGGAGCGTCTGTAATCTGCCCTCGTTCTGGAGCGTCTGTAATCTGCCCTCGTTCTGGAGCGTCTGCCCTCGTTCTGGAACGTCTGTAATCTGCCCTCGTTCTGGAACGTCTGTAATCTGCCCTCGTTCTGGAGCGTCTGTAATCTGCTCTCGTTCTGGAGCGTCTGTAATCTGCCCTCGTTCTGGAGCGTCTGTAATCTGCCCTCGTTCTGGAGCGTCTGTAATCTGCCCTCGTTCTGGAGCGTCTGTAATCTGCCCTCGTTCTGGAGCGTCTGTAATCTGCTCTCGTTCTGGAGCGTCTGTAATCTGCCCTCGTTCTGGAGCGTCTGTAATCTGCTCTCGTTCTGGAGCCTCTATAATCTGCCCTCGTTCTGGAGTGTCTGTAATCTGCCCTCGTTCTGGAGCGTCTGTAATCTGCTCTCGTTCTGGAGCGTCTGTAATCTGCCCTCGTTCTGGAGCGTCTGTAATCTGCTCTCGTTCTGGAGCGTCTGTAATCTGCCCTCGTTCTGGAGCTTCTGCCCTCGTTCTGGAACGTCTGTAATCTGCCCTCGTTCTGGAGCGTCTGTAATCTGCTCTCATTCTGGAGCGTCTGTAATCTGCCCTCGTTCTGGAGCGTCTGCCCTCGTTCTGGAGCGTCTGTAATCTGCCCTCATTCTGGAGCGTCTGTAATCTGCTCTCGTTCTGGAGCGTCTGTAATCTGCCCTCGTTCTGGAGCGTCTGTAATCTGCTCTCGTTCTGGAGCGTCTGTAATCTGCCCTCGTTCTGGAGCTTCTGCCCTCGTTCTGGAACGTCTGTAATCTGCCCTCGTTCTGGAGCGTCTGTAATCTGCTCTCGTTCTGGAGCGTCTGTAATCTGCCCTCGTTCTGGAGCGTCTGCCCTCGTTCTGGAACGTCTGTAATCTGCCCTCGTTCTGGAGCGTCTGTAATCTGCCCTCGTTCTGGAGCGTCTGTAATCTGCCCTCGTTCTGGAGCTTCTGCCCTCGTTCTGGAACGTCTGTAATCTGCCCTCGTTCTGGAGCGTCTGTAATCTGCTCTCGTTCTGGAGCGTCTGTAATCTGCCCTCGTTCTGGAGCGTCTGCCCTCGTTCTGGAGCGTCTGTAATCTGCCCTCGTTCTGGAGCGTCTGCCCTCGTTCTGGAGCGTCTGTAATCTGCCCTCGTTCTGGAGCGTCTGCCCTCGTTCTGGAGCGTCTGTAATCTGCCCTCGTTCTAGAGCGTCTGTAATCTGCCCTCGTTCTGGAGCGTCTGTAATCTGCCCTCGTTCTGGAGCGTCTGTAATCTGCCCTCGTTCTGGAACGTCTGTAATCTGCCCTCGTTCTGGAGAGTCTGTAATCTGCCCTCGTTCTGGAGCGTCTGCCCTCGTTCTGGAACGTCTGTAATCTGCTCTCGTTCTGGAGCGTCTGTAATCTGCCCTCGTTCTGGAGCGTCTGTAATCTGCCCTCGTTCTGGAGCGTCTTTAATCTGCCCTCGTTCTGGAGCGTCTGTAATCTGCTCTCGTTCTGGAGCGTCTGTAATCTGCCCTCGTTCTGGAGCGTCTGTAGTCTGCCCTCATTCTGGAGCGTCTGTAATCTGCCCTCGTTCTGGAGCGTCTGTAATCTGCCCTCGTTCTGGAGCGTCTGTAATCTGCTCTCGTTCTGGAGCGTCTGCCCTCGTTCTGGAGCGTCTGTAATCTGCCCTCGTTCTGGAGCGTCTGCCCTCGTTCTGGAGCGTCTGCCCTCGTTCTGGAGCGTCTGTAATCTGCTCTCGTTCTGGAGCGTCTGCCCTCGTTCTGGAGCGTCTGCCCTCGTTCTGGAGCGTCTGTAATCTGCCCTCGTTCTGGAGCGTCTGTAATCTGCCCTCGTTCTGGAGCGTCTGTAATCTGCCCTCGTTCTGGAGCGTCTGTAATCTGCTCTCGTTCTGGAGCGTATGTAATCTGCCCTCGTTCTGGAGCGTCTGCCCTCGTTCTGGAGCGTCTGCCCTCGTTCTGGAGCGTCTGTAATCTGCTCTCGTTCTGGAGCGTCTGCCCTCGTTCTGGAAACCGAGATGTCATCGTCCAGCTCAGTTCAGTTCTCATATAATGCTGTCAATGCAGGAGATCAATAACATTGTGGAATAATAAATGAAATGTCCTCAACTAATGAAGCCAGAGGCGACAGTGGCAACAACACAAACTCCATCAGTGACAGAATGGAGAAAAGCCCCTTGAGTGAAACCAGACTCAGTCTCAGTTCTCCTCTGGCCAACGAACAGTGTGTGATTATGATCCAGGCATTACAGGTCAGAGGTCAGATTGGATCAGAACATTCAGAATATTCTCCAGTTCATCAGGTTGAGGATCGGAGTCATCACGCGGGCTGTAGGGAAACACACCCCTGAATGGCCGTATTGATCGGTGAGAGAGTTGTTGAGTCGCGTGTCGATGATGGACGGCTGAGATAAGCCTAAAACACCCTAAAAGCTTTTATTCAAAACTTCCTGAGCTCAGGCTTTTAGCGCTTGTTTTCTTAAGGGGCCGTTGGCTCGGCGTTATACTGAGCGCATTCATGCTGACACACACACACACACACGGCCTTTCAGAGTCCAGAAAGACGCCTGTGTCCTTCAGCCTTCACTCCAATTATTAGAGCAAATGCACAGCTTCTTTTCCATACGCCATCATATTTATATTAGAGAAGTTGAGCTGGAGCGGAGAGGTGCGTGCTGGGTAAATAAACGCGCCGGTGTGTGGAAATCTCCCTGAACACACACATCTGCTGATGAACACAGTGATTGACAACATTAACTACACTCTAAAAAATGCTATGTGTTTCAACCCAAATTTGGGTCAAATATGGACAAACAAGATTCAAGATTCTTTATTGTCACTACACTGCAAAAAATTATATTCTTACTTAGTATTTTTGTCTTGTATCCAGTCCAAATATCTAAACATTATTAAACAAAATGCATTTACTAGATGAGAAAGAGACCATAAGATATTATTTTTTGTTTTCTGGGGAGTTTTTGCCTAAAACAAGTAAAATGATCTGCCAAGAAAAATAATCTTGTTTCCATTTGAATTAAGATCATTTTTCTTATCTCATTGTCAGAAAATGTTGCTTGTTTTAAGCAAAAACTCACTTAATTTGGATTTTTTTTTTTTTTTTTTTTTTTTTTTTTTTTTTTAGAAAACAAGACATAATATCTTATGGCATTTTACTACTTTAGGAACTGGAAACAAGGCAAAAATACTGAGTGAGAAAAGCATTTTTTTGTAGTGATATACGAAGGTATAGCGAAATTGGAGCAATCCTTACAGTGCCATCACATATAACTTTGTGCAAACTAAACTTCTAATTTAAATAAATACAATTTAAGTTGAATTTTAAAGAAACAAATATGATGATAACCAATATACAGTACAATCAGTTTCAGTAACAGTTCTTCCTCAGTGTTTCTGTCTCGTTTTCCAGCACAAATATCTAAACATTCTTAAATCAAGACACATTTACTGGAGAAGAAGCAAAATGACAAGACTTCATAATCAAATTCATCACGTCATCATCAAAAAAAAAAACATCAAAATGAAGTTTGGGCTTAAAGCAAGAACAAATATCTGCCAGTGCAGTAAAAAAAAAAAAATCTTAATTCAAAGGGAAAACAAGATTCGATTGCTGTCATTTTGCTTCTCCTGTAAATGTATTCTCATGTAAGAATGTTTAGATATTAGTGCTGGAAAACGAGACAGAAACACTGAGGAAGAACATGATTTGAAACCTGTTGCTCAGACAGTCTCAACTAGTAATTAAGCAGAATATTAATATTAATATTAGGCAGATGCTGCTGTCTTCAATAAGAGAAATAAAGCAGTGATCTGTTTCATTCCCCCGCAGAAACCTCAGACTCAGAAACCAGAGTGGACGTTTCCAGCTAATGCTCGTCTCACGTCTCATTGGTCTTAGATTTATCCTCCGCTCAAGGGCAGATTATGGACTTACTAAACCACGGGCGTCATTTGTCTTCGTCCACAGACACGGATTTACATTAACATGTATTCATTTAGCAGTATTCAGCAGTACGCTTTAATGCAAAGTGAGGAACACAACAAGCGATTCATGTGGAATTAAACTCACTGAAGAACAAGAAGAGGAAGCGTATGATTACACATTATTACACACTCTATTACTATCATTAGCCTGTAACTATTATCTGATGCCATCAGTTAACAAACCCCAAAACTCAGTAAAGGTGGTAATTATGTTGAAAATGTTCAGACTCGCCAGTGTCTGAGAGAATGAGCTTTGGTATTTACCATCCCGGACATCCCGGCTCCGGCGCTAACCTTTGACTGACCCGAGATCAGGATAAACCAGAGCAAACTAAAGACTATAGGGCAAAGTGACTGTACACTGCAAAAAATAAAATAAAAAATGCTTTCTTACTTAGAATTTTGGTCTTGTTTCCAGTCCAAATATCTAAAAAATTATTAAATAAAGATGCATTTACTAGATGAGTAAAATGCCATTAGACAGTTATTATGTCTTGTTTTTTGGGGAAATAAATCAAAATTAAGTGAGCTGTTGCTTATAAAATGCTAAATTATCTGACAATTGGTTAAGAAAAAAAATGTTAATTCAAACAGAAACAAGATTATTGGTAGATAATTTTGCATGTTTTATGCAAAAACTCACTTATTTGTGGTTTATTTCCCCCAGAAAACAAGACATACCTTATGGCATTTTACTATTTTAGTAAATGCATCTTGATTTAAGAATTTTTTGATATTTGGACTGGAAACTAGACAAAAATTCTAAGTAAGAAAAGCATTTTTTGCCTTGGGAGATGTTAATGTTCCAGGACCAGAGATGAACCCGGTGAAATAATCATTTACTGCCACATCAGAGCAAATAAAACTAAAAATGGGCATTTTGACTGTTAATCCTAGGGAAACTGTTAATCCTAAAATATTCTTGTCCTGGAGTTTATATATTTTCAGAACTGAGACTCATAAAGTCATCTGAACGCATTTCTAGAGTTACCTGCATTGGAAAAAGGCTGTATGTCTAATGTTATTCCCATTAAAAATGCACTAGAAAAATGCATGGATGCACAAGTCGGAAATATGTTCGACACAAAGAGCGTCCAAGGACACACCCTGGATCTTTAATAAGGTGAAATGAATGGTTAGTTGTTGTTGGACGCTGGAGTTTAGGCTTTTTTTCTCTTCCTATTAGTTGTGGTGCTGGAGGTAAACGCTGAATAAAGTCCAACAAAGAAGCGAAGCCAAATAAAATCTCCCAGTGTTATTTCAGCGCTCTCATTAATACTCGCTCCGTCCAAATCTGAAGTCATGAAGGAAACTTCATAAGTCACAGGGAATTCAAAATCTTGTTATTGCTGAAGGCGACTTGAAAACCTCTTTAGATCGTCTGAGACTCGAGATCAGCTGATAAGTGGGCGACCGGCTCACAACAACTTCAACACGTTTTTACAATTCTGTGGTATTTTTGTTGGAATTGTTGGCGAGTCGTATCCGCGGAGGAATGTTTACTGGCGGTTAACATCCTTTAACACGAAGAGCTTGAGAGCTGAGAGATCAGTCCTGCGTTCGCTGAAAAACGACCCGCTGTCAGTCTGTAAAATAAACGTTCTGGAGTGACTTGAGTTCCAGAAGGAGAAGCAGAGACTCAAGAACATCCGCTGAACACAACAGCACATCATTAACTCACAGTTGTGTTGGTCAATCCAGCGTTTTATATACACACACACAGGACTGAAAATGAACACTCGCCAAGCACCAAAGTATATGAAACAGTGTCAACATTTTTATGAGTTAACAATGCAAGCTTGTGAGAACATCAATGTAAACAAAAGTGAAGGACACGTGGGCCAGCGCTGCATCCTCACGGAAGTTTCAGCCTTGACAATTTAAATATTCAGGCGTAAGAGACACGAAAGGAGCTCGTTTCGTTATTCGCGCACGGTGTGTGTCCAAACACCTGAAGCGTCTCTGAACTGAGCTCTCTTTCCATCACTGAACTTAAGCTGGACTGTGACGCTATTTTCTTCTAGATCAGAAACAAACTTTGTTGCATTATTTTCCTGTTATCTCTGTAAAGCTGCTTTGAAACAATCTGTGTTGTAAAAAGCGCTATATAAATAAATGTGACTTGACTTGCACATCCTCTGGCATTTGTATAGACATATTCAAACAAAATTGTCAAAATGCCCGTCTTGGCAATTATACACGTATACAGTCAGTTATGTCCAAGTGAAGGTAAACAGTTGAGAAAGAAAATGCATGTGTATCAGTATACTGGATCTGTGCATTGTGTCTTAAAGTGACAGCAGCCTAATATTCCTGCTGTCTGTTTTTAAAGGGTCATGAAACCCCAAAACACATTTTTTGAGATGTGAACAGATAAGTACAGGATGCACATCACTGAAAACACTAAATGCACTCATAAATGTTATCTACAAGTGGAAATTATTATTTTATTTTTCCAATTTCCAATTTCGATCTTCCGGGTTGAAAAGCAAAGTCAAAGCAGTGTCAGGGAATGTGAGGTAGAAACGAGCCTTCGGAGTGTGTGATTGGCTGTGGCACGATTCTACGTCAGCTGACCCTCGAGATAATCTCTGCATTTATTCATGAGAAAGAGCTTGTTCAATCCAATCACTGCGCTGGATTACGCATGAGATCATCGCATTACAGTGGAGAATACAAACAACATGAGAGCGGATGAGTTCAACAACGCTCGCAATGCGGATCATATCGTTCATATACAAAAAATTTTATCAGCAATGGATAAAAAGTAACTAAGCCTTTTATTCTTTCTGTGTTAAACTGATGCGTCATTTGTTCAGAGACTGTAGTGCTCGTAAATGTAATGAAATATTATTATTAGACCTTTTAAATGTTCTTCCGCGTTTCTCCCTCGTTTTGGCAGTTTGTTTTATAGGGTTAGATTTTAACCTTCAACTCAGTTTTTTTTTCTCTCCTAGGTCATATTTTAATATTCATGTGTCTGTATAATGAGTGTGTGTTGCAGGTCTGTGTTTTATTTGTTGTTGTCTCCCTTTTTCCACCCTCTACACTCCCACTTTCCACAGCTTTACATTTTGTTAGTCTTTTTCCAACTCTGAGGTGAACGACCAGCATAAAACAGGGGGGTTTCATGACACTTCAATGTAAATAAATCAACAAAAGACAAAGAAAAATCATTCACTGCTCTTAACTTTTCTTACTTTTATAAGGATTAATCTCTGTTTCATGGCTGGTCCATTTTAAGTCACTGGCCATTGGCAGGTGTGGTAAAAAGTTAGTTTCAGGCCCTGTATACACATTTACTAGTGCGGCTTGAGTTATTAAAATAGTAGCAGCTCCCTTAATAAAACATTATCCGCACTCAAAGAGCCGAACCAGAACCTGATTTAAGTTCATTCCCAAACGCGTCAGCTCCCAAACAGCAAATATTAAACAGTGAGCTGCAAGTAAATATTATAAAATGGACAATTCATTAGAACAACAAGAGCACATTAAAATCCACTGCTTTGCAGATAATTAAAAAAAATGAATCTACATACAAAACCATGTAAAACTTGAACTATGACAGAAATCCTGCCGATCTCTCCCTGTCTGAACACACACCAGATGTTTTCCTCACACATGAGGGCAGATACACAGATAACATCTGACAGCAGATTCGCTCCACACTCCTCTATAAAGACGGCAAACCTGCGTGATGCCGAATTATAATGAAAGAGAGAATTCCAGAGTCTATAGAAGAGCATTCATTCGTCAGAATCTACCGGTTAAACACACTGATGGAGTTCAAAACACTGATGTAGTTTATCTCGAGGGTGAAAGAGTGAGATCTACCACCTGCATCTCTACAGAAGAATGGAGAATCACAACAGTCGGGATCTGGACACACACAAGTCTTGAGATGCCAGAGTGTGAAACGCAGAGATGTGAAACGCTGAGATGTGAAACGCTGAGATGTGAAACGCTGAGATGTGAAACGCTGAGATGTGAAACTCTGAGATGTGAAACGCTGAGATGTGAAACGCTGAGATGTGAAACGCTGAGTAGTGAAACGCTGAGATGTGAAACTCTGAGATGTGAAACTCTGAGATGTGAAACTCTGAGATGTGAAACTCTGAGATGTGAAACGCTGAGATGTGAAACGCTGAGATGTGAAACGCAGAGATGTGAAACGCTGAGATGTGAAACGCTGAGATGTGAAACGCAGAGATGTGAAACGCAGAGATGTGAAACGCTGAGATGTGAAACGCTGAGATGTGAAACGCTGAGATGTGAAACGCTGAGATGTGAAACGCAGAGATGTGAAACGCAGAGATGTGAAACGCAGAGATGTGAAACGCTGAGATGTGAAACGCTGAGATGTGAAACGCTGAGATGTGAAACGCTGAGATGTGAAACGCTGAGATGTGAAACGCTGAGATGTGAAACTCTGAGATGTGAAACTCTGAGATGTGAAACGCTGAGATGTGAAACGCAGAGATGTGAAACGCTGAGATGTGAAACGCTGAGATGTGAAACGCTGAGTAATGAAACGCTGAGATGTGAAACTCTGAGATGTGAAACTCTGAGATGTGAAACGCAGAGATGTGAAACGCAGAGATGTGAAACTCTGAGATGTGAAACGCAGAGATGTGAAACGCTGAGATGTGAAACGCAGAGATGTGAAACTCTGAGATGTGAAACGCAGAGATGTGAAACGCAGAGATGTGAAACTCTGAGATGTGAAACGCAGAGATGTGAAACGCAGAGATGTGAAACGCAGAGATGTGAAACTCTGAGATGTGAAACTCTGAGATGTGAAACTCTGAGATGTGAAACGCAGAGATGTGAAACGCAGAGATGTGAAACTCTGAGATGTGAAACGCAGAGATGTGAAACGCAGAGATGTGAAACGCAGAGATGTGAAACTCTGAGATGTGAAACGCAGAGATGTGAAACTCTGAGATGTGAAACTCTGAGATGTGAAACGCAGAGATGTGAAACGCAGAGATGTGAAACGCTGAGATGTGAAACGCAGAGATGTGAAACGCAGAGATGTGAAACGCTGAGATGTGAAACGCTGAGATGTGAAACGCAGAGATGTGAAACGCTGAGATGTGAAACTCTGAGATGTGAAACTCTGAGATGTGAAACGCTGAGATGTGAAACGCTGAGATGTGAAACGCTGAGATGTGAAACGCAGAGATGTGAAACGCTGAGATGTGAAACGCTGAGATGTGAAACGCTGAGATGTGAAACGCTGAGATGTGAAACGCAGAGATGTGAAACTCTGAGATGTGAAACTCTGAGATGTGAAACTCTGAGATGTGAAACTCTGAGATGTGAAACGCTGAGATGTGAAACTCTGAGATGTGAAACTCTGAGATGTGAAACGCAGAGATGTGAAACGCAGAGATGTGAAACTCTGAGATGTGAAACGCAGAGATGTGAAACGCTGAGATGTGAAACTCTGAGATGTGAAACGCAGAGATGTGAAACTCTGAGATGTGAAACTCTGAGATGTGAAACGCAGAGATGTGAAACGCAGAGATGTGAAACGCAGAGATGTGAAACGCAGAGATGTGAAACGCTGAGATGTGAAACGCAGAGATGTGAAACGCAGAGATGTGAAACGCTGAGATGTGAAACTCTGAGATGTGAAACGCTGAGATGTGAAACGCTGAGATGTGAAACTCTGAGATGTGAAACGCTGAGATGTGAAACGCTGAGATGTGAAACGCTGAGATGTGAAACGCAGAGATGTGAAACTCTGAGATGTGAAACGCTGAGATGTGAAACGCTGAGATGTGAAACGCAGAGATGTGAAACTCTGAGATGTGAAACTCTGAGATGTGAAACGCAGAGATGTGAAACGCAGAGATGTGAAACGCTGAGATGTGAAACGCTGAGATGTGAAACGCTGAGATGTGAAACGCAGAGATGTGAAACTCTGAGATGTGAAACTCTGAGATGTGAAA
>NC_138225.1:494564-526943 GCF_964197995.2 Scardinius erythrophthalmus
ACACACACAGACACACACACACACACCTGAAGGGGTTTATTCTGAGATCACACACAGACACACACACAGACACACACACACAAGCTCTTGAAGCTCCGCCCTCTGCGCCGGGAGCAGCAGCTCATTTGCATTTAAAGGGACAGACAAAAACTGCGTTTTTGCTCACCCTCAAAAATGTAAAATTTTAACATGCTATATGAAAATATCTGTGGGGTATTTTGAGCTAAAACTTCACACACACACACACACACACACACACACACACTCTGGGGACATCAAAGATTAATTTTACATCTTGTGAAAAGGACATTATACCACCCCTTTAAAGCTCCTCTAGTGTTCCTGAAGAACTGCTGACTAAATATATGAGTTTCTGAGTAGATCGGTGAAAAAACTCAACAAACACATCAGACTTTCCCCAGATCTGAGTTTACAGAAGCTCAAATACAAACCGACCTTCTCAACGCGTCTCATGAGTTCATTTACAAAGGAAAACTTAATTGTGTGTGAAAACCAGAGAGAAAAAAATGTAAACTCAGAGTTTAACTACCACAGTCCCAGAGTCTCCTGCCACAGATATTTAAATGCGTGGTTTCTGGGTTGAAAAACGGAGGCAACTCAATCTCTCTTCCTCCTGCTGAGAAGCGCATGTTTCAGTGACACATACACACATCGCTTTATTGGGAAAATAATGATGGAGGAGCTGAGTTTAGTTTCTGATCATCTCCAGATGTTGTGCATCATATTCCCGCAATCATTTCATCAGTAATAAACAGCAGCTTGCTCCTCCTAATCTTTTCCTTTAATGATGAGAAGTGAATTCATTTAATATATCGGCCGAATAATCAAAAGTGTGAAATCAGTTCTTGTTTTTCCAAATATTAACTTTTTTTCATTTTTCTCAAATTCCATGTTTTCCATTTATTTATTTTTTAATTTTTTTATTTCAATTTTAACAATCAAAAAGGATGTCTAATCAATTAAATTCATAAAACTTTAATAATGTAGTGGTTTATTAAAATGGTAACAATAATATTACCCTATGATTTTTTTTATTATTATTATTATTTTAAATCTGTGTTGTCTGTTTTCATTTTTTTTATTATAGGGTTATGCAAATTATTATCTGAAATGGTGGAAGTCAAATTAAAAACTTTAGCAATTTAATAATTTTTTATGTAATAACATTAGAAAAATTCCTTTAATTTTTGGGCAAACAAAGAGCTGCACAACATAGGTTTACTATTTAAATTAAAACATTGATGAAAAATTGTGTGATATAACTTAAAAAATAATGTTGTAAACCATGTTATTATTATAGTAATATATTTCTGTCATCATTTCTTCAAGTTAAACTGAGCTTTTATTCCGGCAGGATGTCGTGAAGAGCTTCCCCACGTGTTTTTAATTCTGTTTGTTCATTATGGTTTATATATACATTTTTCAGTTTTATGTCTAATTGGTTGAGAATTTATTGTACATACCAGAAAATAACCAGGCATAATTAGTCGAAATCAGTGATTGTTTTGGTGGTGCAGAATATCATTGAACTGAAGTCAAGTCAAGTCAAGTCAAGTGTATTTGTATAGCGCTTTTCACAATACAGATTGTATCAAAGCAGCTTCACAGTATTAAATCAAAATAACACAACAGGGTGTTCAGATTCAGGGAATTCAAGGAATTCAGATTCAGATCCAGATCATCCTGTGTGTGTTACGATCAGATAATTTCCATAATGACCAACACAATCTAACAACGGCAGCGCAAATTAGCGTATGGTTTAATAACATGCTTTTTTGGGCGCTAAATAATGGCCCAAACACCAGTCAAATACCGAGCGAAACCTTAATAAATCACCTTGCATGTTTAATATAAATCCCCTCCTCCCACAAATACTGTGTCTGAAAGGGAAACTCCTAAATTCATATGCAATAAGATCAGCCGCAGAAATAACCCTGTCCTCACCTTTTCAGCGCTAGTTTTACATGTGTCTTTAGTAAATCCTGACAGTAGTTTTTGAACACCAAAAGAGTGTTTGCGCTGGAGAAGCTGTTAGTTAATCTGCTCTTAGACTCGGATGAGGCTTCGGCCCCCAGAACCAGGAGAACGAGTTGAGGACCGAATTAGAATCACTTACACACTCCTCTCTGACGGCGTCTAGTGAAATACAGCCCTTGTTAGTGTGTGTAGAGCTGCAGTCATCTCTGCTTTCACTCACTCACTCACTCACTCACTCACTCACTCACACACACACACACACACACACACACACACACACACACACACACACACACACACACACACACACGCATCTCTGCTTTCACTCACTCACTTCCTGTAGACACACACACACACTCAGCAGACTGTGACCATCTGCTTCAACCTCTGCACCCCGACACACACACACACACACACACACACACTCCAGCCTGCCAGTTATAGAAGGCATGAAACACTTTACAATAAGGGTACGTGAATAATCATGTACTAATACCTACATGAGTAGTTACTTAAACATGAACTCATGATGAGTGAAAATATGAACTTCATTATGAAATTATTAGTTATTAGTACATGATTATTCATGTCCTGTTATTGTAAAGTGTTACCGGCATTATAAACTAGTTTAAATATAAAACTGCTTTGAAACAAGTATGCAATAAGTAAACAATAGCATATAGCCGTAGCAAACAGCACTACTAAAACAAAGCGTTAGTGTTCATAATGCAGCGCTGGAGTGGAGCAGAAACACGTTCACAGTCAAAGCGTTTTACTCCAGTCTGAAACACACCAGAACAGAGTCATCAGAGCACTTGAGAAGTCACGTCTCCTCCTGTTTCCCAATCAGGAGTTAAATGAAGCAGAATATGATTAGATGTGATTCTATAAGTCGAATAGTCCAGCTTCTCTAAACCAGCAGAACCATCATTCTGGCCTGTACAGATCCTGCGGTCGCTACTCGAATGAGAAGAATTTGAGTCATTTGTTCTAAGTAGCTTTAATCAGATTTCCACTTCAGTTGATGTAACGCCGCTGATCTACACATGACCTCACGCTGAACCACAGAGGGTTTATTCTGATGGACGGCGGAATAATCACAGCTACAAACTTCTCTTCTGAGGAAAAATCCATTTCTCAGGGCTTTAAAAAGTCAAGATTCATTTCTAGAAAGAGCATAATCTCATTTAATCTCGCGGCATGAGCACACGATTACACTTATGCATTTGGCAGACGCTTTTATCCAAAGCGACTTACATTGCATTTCAAGGTACACATTTACAGTCATATCAGTTCTTGCTTTCCCTGGGAATCGAACCCATGACCTTGGCGTTGCAAGCGCCAACCCTCTACTGTTTGAGCAACAGTAAAGACGTTTTTTTATTATTATTAGAAGCAGTGTTTGCGTTTGAGCCGCGAGAGGAAAGCTGGTGAACGCTGGCGGATATTCACATCCCGAGGTCAGAGAGAATCCGCATCAGAGAGTCTCGTACCTGAGCTGGAAACATTTCATTACATTACTAACCCTACAAACCTGAGAGAGAAAGTGCAGATGACAAGAGGGAACAATCTTCCCGAGGAAACCTGACCTGCTCCGAAGGCGAAGAAGAAGCTCCTGTCGGGCTGTTCCTGGAGCAGTGCTTTAACCCGTCTCCCCATCCTCTCGTTACGCTTGTAGATCAGCTCCTGACGGAAGTATCTGTCGATCTCCTGCGCCGTCTCCTGATCACTCGCCGGGAGAGACACGTTCCTGAAGTTCGGCACCTGATTATACGGAGAAAGATTCAAAACAGTTTAATCAAGATTCCTTCTCATCTGAAAACAACATGAATTCTGTTTAAGGGATGTTTAGATATTTACACACACACACACACACACACACACACACACACACACACACACACATATACACACACTCGTACACACACACTCAGAAACAGACTCACACACACACACTCACACACTTTCACACAGACACACACACATCTTGTTTTAAGGATGTTTAGATATTTTTACTGAAAAATGAGACTCGTAATGATTGTGTAAGAAAACTTGTTTCAGCAGTGTGTTATCAATCAGTGATTGGTCACAGCATTAGTGATTTCAGTGCACTATAGCCGATTCCAGTGCACTACAGCTGATTCCAGTGCACTACAGCTGATTCCAGTGCACTACAGCTGATTCCAGTGCAGTACAGCTGATTCCAGTGCACTACAGCTGATTCCAGTGCACTACAGCTGATTCCAGTGCACTACAGCTGATTCCAGTGCAGTACAGCTGATTCCAGTGCACTAGCGGCTGATTCCAGTTCACTACAGCTGATTCCAGTGCACTACAGCTGATTCCAGTGCACTACAGCTGATTCCAGTGCAGTACAGCTGATTCCAGTTCACTAGAGCTGATTCCAGTGCACTACAGCTGATTCCAGTTCACTAGAACTGATTCCAGTGCACTACAGCTGATTCCAGTTCACTACAGCTGATTCCAGTGCACTACAGCTGATTCCAGTGCAGTACAGCTGATTCAAGTTCACTACAGCTGATTCCAGTGCACTACAGCTGATTCCAGTTCACTACAGCTGATTCCAGTTCACTACAGCTGATTCCAGTGCACTACAGCTGATTCCAGTGCAGTACAGCTGATTCCAGTTCACTAGAGCTGATTCCAGTGCACTACAGCTGATTCCAGTTCACTAGAACTGATTCCAGTTCACTACAGCTGATTCCAGTTCACTACAGCTGATTCCAGTGCACTACAGCTGATTCCAGTGCAGTACAGCTGATTCCAGTGCACTAGCGGCTGATTCCGGTTCACTACAGCTGATTCCAGTGCACTACAGCTGATTCCAGTTCACTAGAGCTGATTCCAGTTCACTAGAGCTGATTCCGGTTCACTACAGCTGATTCCAGTGCACTACAGCTGATTCCAGTTCACTAGAGCTGATTCCAGTTCACTAGAGCTGATTCCAGTGCACTACAGCTGATTTCAGTTCACTAGAACTGATTCCAGTTCACTACAGCTGATTCCAGTTCACTACAGCTGATTCCAGTGCACTACAGCTGATTCCAGTGCAGTACAGCTGATTCCAGTGCACTAACGGCTGATTCCAGTGCACTACAGCTGATCCCAGTTACCTAGAACTGATTCCAGTGCACTATAGCTTATTCCAGTTCACTAGAGCTGATTCCAGTTCACTACAGCTGATTCCAGTTCACTACAGCTGATTCCAGTGCAGTACAGCTGATTCCAGTGCACTAGCGGCTGATTCCAGTTCACTACAGCTGATTCCAGTGCACTACAGCTGATTCCAGTGCAGTACAGCTGATTCCAGTTCACTAGAGCTGATTCCAGTGCACTACAGCTGATTCCAGTTCACTAGAACTGATTCCAGTGCAGTACAGCTGATTCCAGTGCACTAACGGCTGATTCCAGTGCACTACAGCTGATCCCAGTTACCAAGAACTGATGCCAGTGCACTATAGCTTATTCCAGTTCACTAGAGCTGATTCCAGTGCACTACAGCTGATTCCAGTGCACTACAGCTGATTCCAGTGCACTAACGACTGATTCCAGAGCACTACAGCTGATTCCAGAGCACTACAGCTGATTCCAGTGCACTAGCGGCTGATTCCAGAGCACTACAGCTGATTCCAGTTCACTAGCGACTGATTCCAGTGCACAGCTGATTCCAGTGCACTAGCGACTGATTCCAGTGCACTAGCGGCTGATTCCAGTGCACTACAGCTGATTCCAGTGCATTACAGCTGATTCCAGTTCACTAGAGCTGATTCCAGTGCACTACAGCTGATTCCAGTTCACTAGAGCTGATTCCAGGGCACTACAGCTGATTCCAATGCACTACAGCTGATTCCAGTGCACTACAGCTGATTCCAGTTCACTACAGCTGATTCCAGTGCACTACAGCTGATTCCAGTGCAGTACAGCTGATTCCAGTGCACTATAGCTGATTCCAGTTCACTAGAGCTGATTCCAGTGCACTACAGCTGATTCCAATGCACTACAGCTGATTCCAGTTCACTACAGCTGATTCCAGTTCACTAGAGCTGATTCCAGTGCACTTCAGCTGATTCCAGTTCACTACAGCTGATTCCAGTGCACTACAGCTGATTCCAGTGCACTATAGCTGTTTCCAGTTCACTACAGCTGATTCCAGTGCACTACAGCTGATTCCAGTGCACTATAGCTGATTCCAGTGCACTAGCGGCTGATTCCAGTGCAGTACAGCTGATTCCAGTGCACTAGCGGCTGATTCCAATTCACTACAGCTGATTCCAGTGTAGTACAGCTGATTCCAGTGCACTAGCAGCTGATTCCAGTGCACTAGCGGCTGATTCCAGTTCACTAGAGCTGATTCCAGTTCACTACAGCTGATTCCAGTTCACTACAGCTGATTCCAGTGCACTAGCGGCTGATTCCAATTCACTACAGCTGATTCCAGTGTAGTACAGCTGATTCCAGTGCACTAGCAGCTGATTCCAGTGCACTAGCGGCTGATTCCAGTTCACTAGAGCTGATTCCAGTTCACTACAGCTGATTCCAGTTCACTACAGCTGATTCCAGTGCACTACAGCTGATTCCAGTGCACTATAGCTGATTCCAGTGCACTAGCGGCTGATTCCAGTGCAGTACAGCTGATTCCAGTGCACTAGCGGCTGATTCCAATTCACTACAGCTGATTCCAGTGTAGTACAGCTGATTCCAGTGCACTAGCGGCTGATTCCAGTTCACTAGAGCTGATTCCAGTTCACTACAGCTGATTTCAGTGCACTATAGCTGATTCCAGTGCACTACAGCTGATTCCAGTGTAGTACAGCTGATTCCAGTGCACTAGCGGCTGATTCCAGTTCACTACAGCTGATTCCAGTGTAGTACAGCTGATTCCAGTGCACTAGCGGCTGATTCCAGTGCAGTACAGCTGATTCCAGTGCACTACAGCTGATTCCAGTTCACTACAGCTGATTCCAGTTCACTACAGCTGATTCCAGTTCACTACAGCTGATTCCAGTGCACTACAGCTGATTCCAGTGCAGTACAGCTGATTCCAGTGCACTAACGGCTGATTCCAGTGCACTACAGCTGATTCCAGTTCACTAGAGCTGATTCCAGTGCACTATAGCTGATTCCAGTTCACTAGAGCTGATTCCAGTGCACTACAGCTGATTCCAATGCACTACAGCTGATTCCAGTGCAGTACAGCTGATTCCAGTGCACTAGCGGCTGATTCCAGTGCACTACAGCTGATTCCAGTTCACTAGAGCTGATTCAGTGCACTTCAGCTGATTCCAGTTCACTACAGCTGATTCCAGTGCACTACAGCTGATTCCAGTGCACTAGTGGCTGATTCCAGTGCAGTACAGCTGATTCCAGTGCACTAGCTGCTGATTCCAGTGCACTACAGCTGATTCCAGTGTAGTACAGCTGATTCCAGTGCACTAGCGGCTGATTTCAGTTCACTAGAACTGATTCCAGTTCACTACAGCTGATTCCAGTTCACTACAGCTGATTCCAGTGCACTACAGCTGATTCCAGTGCAGTACAGCTGATTCCAGTGCACTAACGGCTGATTCCAGTGCACTACAGCTGATCCCAGTTACCTAGAACTGATTCCAGTGCACTATAGCTTATTCCAGTTCACTAGAGCTGATTCCAGTTCACTACAGCTGATTCCAGTTCACTACAGCTGATTCCAGTGCAGTACAGCTGATTCCAGTGCACTAGCGGCTGATTCCAGTTCACTACAGCTGATTCCAGTGCACTACAGCTGATTCCAGTGCAGTACAGCTGATTCCAGTTCACTAGAGCTGATTCCAGTGCACTACAGCTGATTCCAGTTCACTAGAACTGATTCCAGTGCAGTACAGCTGATTCCAGTGCACTAACGGCTGATTCCAGTGCACTACAGCTGATCCCAGTTACCAAGAACTGATGCCAGTGCACTATAGCTTATTCCAGTTCACTAGAGCTGATTCCAGTGCACTACAGCTGATTCCAGTGCACTACAGCTGATTCCAGTGCACTAACGACTGATTCCAGAGCACTACAGCTGATTCCAGAGCACTACAGCTGATTCCAGTGCACTAGCGGCTGATTCCAGAGCACTACAGCTGATTCCAGTTCACTAGCGACTGATTCCAGTGCACAGCTGATTCCAGTGCACTAGCGACTGATTCCAGTGCACTAGCGGCTGATTCCAGTGCACTACAGCTGATTCCAGTGCATTACAGCTGATTCCAGTTCACTAGAGCTGATTCCAGTGCACTACAGCTGATTCCAGTTCACTAGAGCTGATTCCAGGGCACTACAGCTGATTCCAATGCACTACAGCTGATTCCAGTGCACTACAGCTGATTCCAGTTCACTACAGCTGATTCCAGTGCACTACAGCTGATTCCAGTGCAGTACAGCTGATTCCAGTGCACTATAGCTGATTCCAGTTCACTAGAGCTGATTCCAGTGCACTACAGCTGATTCCAATGCACTACAGCTGATTCCAGTTCACTACAGCTGATTCCAGTTCACTAGAGCTGATTCCAGTGCACTTCAGCTGATTCCAGTTCACTACAGCTGATTCCAGTGCACTACAGCTGATTCCAGTGCACTATAGCTGTTTCCAGTTCACTACAGCTGATTCCAGTGCACTACAGCTGATTCCAGTGCACTATAGCTGATTCCAGTGCACTAGCGGCTGATTCCAGTGCAGTACAGCTGATTCCAGTGCACTAGCGGCTGATTCCAATTCACTACAGCTGATTCCAGTGTAGTACAGCTGATTCCAGTGCACTAGCAGCTGATTCCAGTGCACTAGCGGCTGATTCCAGTTCACTAGAGCTGATTCCAGTTCACTACAGCTGATTCCAGTTCACTACAGCTGATTCCAGTGCACTAGCGGCTGATTCCAATTCACTACAGCTGATTCCAGTGTAGTACAGCTGATTCCAGTGCACTAGCAGCTGATTCCAGTGCACTAGCGGCTGATTCCAGTTCACTAGAGCTGATTCCAGTTCACTACAGCTGATTCCAGTTCACTACAGCTGATTCCAGTGCACTACAGCTGATTCCAGTGCACTATAGCTGATTCCAGTGCACTAGCGGCTGATTCCAGTGCAGTACAGCTGATTCCAGTGCACTAGCGGCTGATTCCAATTCACTACAGCTGATTCCAGTGTAGTACAGCTGATTCCAGTGCACTAGCGGCTGATTCCAGTTCACTAGAGCTGATTCCAGTTCACTACAGCTGATTTCAGTGCACTATAGCTGATTCCAGTGCACTACAGCTGATTCCAGTGTAGTACAGCTGATTCCAGTGCACTAGCGGCTGATTCCAGTTCACTACAGCTGATTCCAGTGTAGTACAGCTGATTCCAGTGCACTAGCGGCTGATTCCAGTGCAGTACAGCTGATTCCAGTGCACTACAGCTGATTCCAGTTCACTACAGCTGATTCCAGTTCACTACAGCTGATTCCAGTTCACTACAGCTGATTCCAGTGCACTACAGCTGATTCCAGTGCAGTACAGCTGATTCCAGTGCACTAACGGCTGATTCCAGTGCACTACAGCTGATTCCAGTTCACTAGAGCTGATTCCAGTGCACTATAGCTGATTCCAGTTCACTAGAGCTGATTCCAGTGCACTACAGCTGATTCCAATGCACTACAGCTGATTCCAGTGCAGTACAGCTGATTCCAGTGCACTAGCGGCTGATTCCAGTGCACTACAGCTGATTCCAGTTCACTAGAGCTGATTCAGTGCACTTCAGCTGATTCCAGTTCACTACAGCTGATTCCAGTGCACTACAGCTGATTCCAGTGCACTAGTGGCTGATTCCAGTGCAGTACAGCTGATTCCAGTGCACTAGCTGCTGATTCCAGTGCACTACAGCTGATTCCAGTGTAGTACAGCTGATTCCAGTGCACTAGCGGCTGATTCCAGTTCACTACAGCTGATTCCAGTGCACTATAGCTGATTCCAGTGCACTACAGCTGATTCCAGTGTAGTACAGCTGATTCCAGTGCACTAGCGGCTGATTCCAGTTCACTACAGCTGATTCCAGTGCACTAGCGGCTGATTCCAGTTCACTAGAGCTGATTCCAGTGCACTAGCGTCTGATTCCAGTGCACCACAGTTGATTCCAGTTCACTAGCGGCTGATTCCAGTGCACTACAGCTGATTCCAGTGTAGTACAGCTGATTCCAGTGCACTAGCAGCTGATTCCAGTGCAGTACAGCTGATTCCAGTGCACTACAGCTGATTCCAGTGCACTAGCGGCTGAATTCAGTGCACCAGCGGCTGATTCCAGTGCAGTACAGCTGATTCCAGTGCAGTACAGCTGATTCCAGTGCACTAGCGGCTGATTCCAGTGCACTAGCGGCTGATTCCAGTTCACTACAGCTGATTACAGTGTAGTACAGCTGATTCCAGTGCACTAGCGGCTGATTCCAGTTCACTACAGCTGATTCCAGTGCACTACAGCTGATTCCAGTTCATTACAGCTGATTCCAGTGCACTAGCGGCTGATTCCAGTTCACTACAGCTGATTCCAGTGCATTAGCGGCTGATTCCAGTTCACTAGAGCTGATTCCAGTGCACTAGCGTCTGATTCCAGTGCACCACAGCTGATTCCAGTTCACTAGCGGCTGATTCCAGTGCACTACAGCTGATTCCAGTGCACTACAGCTGATTCCAGTTCACTACAGCTGATTCCAGTTCACTACAGCTAATTCCAGTGCACTATAGCTGATTCCAGTGCACTACAGCTGATTCCAGTGCACTAGCGGCTGATTCCAGTTCACTACAGCTGATTCCAGTGCACTAGCGGCTGATTCCAGTTCACTAGAGCTGATTCCAGTGCACTAGCGTCTGATTCCAGTGCACCACAGCTGATTCCAGTTCACTACAGCTGATTCCAGTTCACTACAGCTAATTCCAGTGCACTATAGCTGATTCCAGTGCACTACAGCTGATTCCAGTGCACTAGCGGCTGATTCCAGTTCACTACAGCTGATTCCAGTGCACTAGCGGCTGATTCCAGTTCACTAGAGCTGATTCCAGTGCACTAGCGTCTGATTCCAGTGCACCACAGTTGATTCCAGTTCACTAGCGGCTGATTCCAGTGCACTACAGCTGATTCCAGTGTAGTACAGCTGATTCCAGTGCACTAGCAGCTGATTCCAGTGCAGTACAGCTGATTCCAGTGCACTACAGCTGATTCCAGTGCACTAGTGGCTGATTCCAGTGCACCAGCGGCTGATTCCAGTGCAGTACAGCTGATTCCAGTGCAGTACAGCTGATTCCAGTGCACTAGCGGCTGATTCCAGTGCACTAGCGGCTGATTCCAGTTCACTACAGCTGATTACAGTGTAGTACAGCTGATTCCAGTGCACTAGCGGCTGATTCCAGTTCACTACAGCTGATTCCAGTGCACTACAGCTGATTCCAGTTCATTACAGCTGATTCCAGTACACTAGCGGCTGATTCCAGTTCACTACAGCTGATTCCAGTGCATTAGCGGCTGATTCCAGTTCACTACAGCTGATTCCAGTGCACCACAGCTGATTCCAGTTCACTAGCGGCTGATTCCAGTGCACTTCCAGTTCACTACAGCTAATTCCAGTTCACTACAGCTGATTCCAGTGCACTACAGCTGATTCCAGTGCACTAACGGCTGATTCCAGTGCACTAGCGGCTGATTCCAGTGCACTACAGCTGATTCCAGTGCACTAATGGCTGATTCCAGTGCATTAGCGGCTGATTCCAGTGCACTAACGGCTGATTCCAGTGCACTACAGCTGATTCCAGTGCACTAGCGGCTGATTCCAGTGCACTAGCATGATGAAAAGCTTCACCTGTGAGGAGTCGTGGTTGAAGATGATGGAGTTCAGATCTCCACAGTTGTAGTGCTTGATAAGGTCCTCTGTGGTGTAGGGAACCTGCAAACTCCCGGCCCGAAGACTCTCCTGCTGCAGCAGCGTCTGGTTCAGAGCGAAGATCACCTGCAACACACACACACACTCAGCTGAAACACACACACAAACAGCCATGACTCTGCACATCTGGGGCACGATGTGCAACACTGGCTCTTAAAGGTGACATATTATGCCGCTTTTCACAAGATGTAATATAAATCTATGGTGTCCCCAGAATGTGTCTGTGAAATCTCATCTCAAAATTCCCCTCAAATAATTTTTTATAGCTTGCCAAATTTGCCCCTTTTTGGGTGTGGGCAAAATGCGCCGTTTTTCTGTGTCCCTTTAAATGCAAATGAGCTGCTGCTCCGCCTCCAAAGGGGGCGGAGCCTTTACACGAGCTTCATATACTCCGGTAATAGCATAACAGGCCAATCTCACTCATCCAGAATCCCAGAATAACCAGTAGCGAGTGCAGCCTTACGGAGAGACTCAGGAAGAGTTTCTGAACCTTAGTGGAGACATTTCTGTAGTTGTTGTGGAGTTACACTGATCATCTCATCATCATGTTTAACTTCTCCACAAGTGTCCACAGTTCCTGAGGTCTTTATAAGACAGCGGTGACATGTTCTGGTCAATAGTGTTCAGTGCTCGTCTGTGCTCAACCACAGAACAGCTTCAGGCTCTGCTGGATCTTTATCATTGCGTTAGAACTGGTCTCTGTTGTCGCTTGCGAAACCAAATGTCGGCTGGTGTGCAGATTAAGGGCCGGTAATATTATAATAAGATCCTCTTCATACGTCAGAAATGGAGCGAAATCTGATTGACTTATTTTTTGACATGCTTGCAGAGAAAGGCTCACTAGAACACAGTTACTGGGTTTCACTTTTCATGTTTTCTAGGTTGGTAGAAGCACCGGGGACTCGATTATAGCACTTACACAAAGAAAAAGTTAGATTTTCATGATGTGTCACCTTTAAAGGGACAGTGCGTCCAGAAATCACCATTCTGTCATCATTCAGTCTTACTTTTTGAATTTAAATTAGATCAAATGTTCTTTCTAGACTAAATGAATGAATATAATGAATCCCACTATAATTTATGTTTGTTTTTTACTATTTTTCATTCCTGTTCTGAATTCTGTTAAATTGAAATGATTTGTTGTGGAGTGAGAAGAACTAAAATACACGTTTAGTGTCTATATAATGCACAACCAGCTTTGAAAAAAATTTAATAGTAAACTGTAAGACTAGTCTAAACGGTCACTAAGCACCGGTGCATTGTGGGTCTGAGACCATCTTACAGTTTTTTACAATCACTTTGCTACTATTTTCAGAACCTTGATGTCATTTTTCAAAACTCTAGACACAAAACTCAAAACGGTTATCACTTGTAACACAGGCTATCTAATGTTCAAAACATTGCATTGTGTATTCACATCTTTAAAGAAATCTTGCACTTGCACAATCATTGGTTCAAAAAACTAATTTACTGTGAAATACCGTTGAGACATAACTATAGATCACCCACACACAAGCAACTGATAGTTTCATTGTGTCATTGTTCGTACAATCATTAAATATTGTAGAACAAAATAGGTGATACAGGTTTCATTATGGCACTACATGTACAGTAAATACATCTCTGTAAAGGCACTGCAGTAGTAGAGAGAATACTACAGTGGAATCATTGAACAAAGTTTGTAATATATTGATGCAAAACACTACAGTACAATCACAACATAGGTTTATTTGAATCAAAGCAAAAAATAATTAGCTATGAAATAGAAAAGAAAAGACAGTACTGTAAAACATCAAATGCAGTGTTGCTCAACTTGCTTGCTTGTACTGTAAGAAACAGAACAGGAGTGATGATCTATACAGTGCAGTGCTGTCAATACTGTACATAGTCTGAAAAGGTAGTACAGTGTTTGGGACCATAGACACAGTGTCTGATGAAGCAGTATGATCAAATATTAGGCTACATCCATGGATATTGTAGTCTAATTGGTTCATGCTCCATGCTAATTGGTGACAATGAATATCGTTATCTTGAAACTTTCATGATTTAGTAAACATGGAAGATTGTTTGTCTGTTTCCATACAACTATGCATTCAGAGTAATGCAATAGTTTCTTATCATTTTGAGCAGTTGTATCAATTGATAGTTAGATCAATGTAAGGAAATGAATAGACACTCATTTGAAATGTAATGTGTGAATTGCCTTTTGAAATAGTAGTACTTTGATGTTAAGTTGTGTCATATTGAACAGGTGATTTTTGTTGAATGAACAAATGATCTAAGTTTTATGTGTATTGTATCCAAGCAATTGAGAAAAGGGTTAGAGTTTTGAAAAATGTGCATTTTGATCATTGGTTGTGAGTTTTGTGTCTAGAGTTGTGAAAAATGACATCAAGGTTCTGAAAATAGTAACAAAGTGATTGTAAAAAACTGTAAACCAGCATGAATGTACAGGCTGATTTGAGGCGCTTTTATAAAGTTTGTCCTGGTTTTTAAACTTTACTCTGTTTATGCTCTTTTAAGATATATTCATGAATGATGCATCTGCAACGAAACTGCAATGAACACATTGAAATTGTTTTACAGTGTAGACTTTTACTTGATCAGAAAATGGATATGAGTTCTATGTGGTTTCTTACCATAAGATCACAACAACACACACGTGATTTGATGTCTGGAGCACAAAAAAGCTGCACTAACACACTCAGCTGTGAGACTATAAGATGACTGACTCGTGAACAGCAGATCTCAACACAAGCGCAGTGTTTCTGCCTGATGTTCCTGAATGGAGGCTCTTCTGAAGCGCGAGTGAATCTCAACAGATCAAAGGCTCAGCGGAGAGTTTCTCTCAATTAGTTCTAGCTGACGCTTTTTGTTGCTTCTGCTGCTGCAGCTCACTATTGTGTTACCATGAAATTCCCCAGTATTTACTCACACACACACACACACACACACACACACACACACACACACACACACACACACACACACTCTGACTCTCACTCACACACACTCTCTCTCACACACACTCACATGCTCTCACACACACACACTCATACACATACACATACATTCTTGTGCACACTCTCACTCACACACACTCTCACATACATACATACACACATTCTTGTACACATGCACACACACACACACACACACACACACACACACACACATACTCTCATACACACACACACACACACTCTCACTCACACACACTCTCTCTCACACACACTCACATGCTCTCACACACACTCATACACATACACACACATTCTTGTGCACACTCTCACTCACACACACACACACACTCTCATACACACACACACACACACACTCACACACACATTCTCACTCACACACACATTCTCGCACACACACACACACACACACACACACACATACACGCACACACTCACACACACACTTGAGCTCTTTTCATCCGTGCCGATGACACTCTGGCCGTCCCTCATTGTTTGCGGGGCTCGTCTGAGAGAGGAGGGCGGATACTTCATGTGTGGGACAAAGAGCCGTCGCTTTCATCCCGTGCTCATCAAAGCCTCTGCTCTGCATCTGAAAGCTCTCCGGCTTTATGCTGCTCAAATTAGCCTATCGCCACCCCGCTAGCTTCACAAACCCCACGGCACTAACCTCCCTCCATCTGCTGAGTTCGAGCAGCTTCAGCTCAGCACCCCCTCCTCCAGCCTTTCAGACCCTTAAATCACGGCACGGAGGAGAATGAAAGAGCGCCTAAAGTGAGAAGGAAGAAAGACGGGGCTAAACGAATGCTGTGACGCGGCTCCGTTGTGTCCGTTCTGTGGGTCACTGGCCACATTCACACACGGGAACCAGAGTGAGTTCATATCAAAGCACTGCGGCCCTATGAAAGTCAATAACTCTGCTTTGTGATGTAAATTACCCCGATATGTCATGATGGAGGAACAGAAAACACTCTGAGGTATTTAACAGTCTCTGCGATTTCTGCACCGAACAGGATCACAAAAATAATAATGATAATGGAATTCAAACAAGCACTTAGAAAACTACAGACCTGTATCCCTTCGTCCATTCATTGCTAAAACACAAGAATGAGTCGGTTTCAAACAAATCTCTGCCTTTCTTACACAGAACAACCTGCTGGACAACAACCAGTCTGGTTTCAGAAGCGCCACTCAACTGAGACGGTCCTGCGGTTACTGAAGCTCTGAGACTCAAGAGCAGCTTCCCAATCCTCAGTCCTCATCCTGCTGGATCTGCTGCGTTTGACACAGTTAATCATCAGATCCTTCTGTCAACCCTCATGATGAAGGGCATCTCAGCAACTCCAATGGTTCAGGTCTGACCTCTCAGTAAGTCCTTCAGGGTGTTGTGGAGGAGTGAGGTGTCTGAGACCCAACATCTAGCTACTGGAGTGCCTCAGGGCTCAGTGCTGGGACCGCTTCTCTTCTCCATCTACATGTCATCACTAGATCTGTCATTCAGAAACATGGTTTATCCCATCACTGTTATCATCTAGCTACTGGAGTGCCTCAGGGCTCAGTGCTGGGACCGCTTCTCTTCTCCATCTACATGTCATCACTAGGATCTGTCATTCAGGAACATGGTTTTTCCCATCACTGTTATCATCTAGCTACTGGAGTGCCTCAGGGCTCAGTGCTGGGACCGCTTCTCTTCTCCATCTACATGTCATCACTAGATCTGTCATTCAGAAACATGGTTTATCCCATCACTGTTATCATCTAGCTACTGGAGTGCCTCAGGGCTCAGTGCTGGGACCACTTCTCTTCTCCATCTACATGTCATCACTAGGATCTGTCATTCAGGAACATGGTTTTTCCCATCACTGTTATCATCTAGCTACTGGAGTGCCTCAGGGCTCAGTGCTGGGACCGCTTCTCTTCTCCATCTACATGTCATCCCTAGATCTGTCATTCAGAAACATGGTTTATCCCATCACTGTTATCATCTAGCTACTGGAGTGCCTCAGGGCTCAGTGCTGGGACCGCTTCTCTTCTCCATCTACATGTCATCACTAGGATCTGTCATTCAGAAACATGGTTTATCCCATCACTGTTATCATCTAGCTACTGGAGTGCCTCAGGGCTCAGTGCTGGGACCGCTTCTCTTCTCCATCTACATGTCATCACTAGGATCTGTCATTCAGAAACATGGTTTATCCCATCACTGTTATCATCTAGCTACTGGAGTGCCTCAGGGCTCAGTGCTGAGACCGCTTCTCTTCTCCATCTACATGTCATCACTAGGATCTGTCATTCAGAAACATGGTTTATCCCATCACTGTTATCATCTAGCTACTGGAGTGCCTCAGGGCTCAGTGCTGAGACCGCTTCTCTTCTCCATCTACATGTCATCACTAGATCTGTCATTCAGAAACATGTTTTACCCCATCACTGTTATCATCTAGCTACTGGAGTTCCTCAGGGCTCAGTGCTGGGACCACTTCTCTTCTCCATCTACATGACATCACTAGATCTGTCATTCAGAAACATGGTTTATCCCATCACTGTTATCATCTAGCTACTGGAGTGCCTCAGGGCTCAGTGCTGGGAATGCTTCTCTTCTCCATCTACATGACATCACTAGATCTGTCATTCAGAAACATGGTTTATCCCATCACTGTTATCATCTAGCTACTGGAGTTCCTCAGGGCTCAGTGCTGGGACCGCTTCTCTTCTCCATCTACATGACATCACTAGATCTGTCATTCAGAAACATGGTTTATCCCATCACTGTTATCATCTAGCTACTGGAGTTCCTCAGGGCTCAGTGCTGGGACCACTTCTCTTCTCCATCTACATGACATCACTAGATCTGTCATTCCGAAAAATGGTTTATCCCATCACTGTTATCATCTAGCTACTGGAGTGCCTCAGGGCTCAGTGCTGGGACCGCTTCTCTTCTCCATCTACATGACATCACTAGATCTGTCATTCAGAAACATGGTTTATCCCATCACTGTTATCATCTAGCTACTGGAGTGCCTCAGGGCTCAGTGCTGGGACCGCTTCTCTTCTCCATCTACATGACATCACTAGATCTGTCATTCAGAAACATGGTTTATCAAGTCAAGTCAAGTCAAGTCAAGTTTATTTATATAGCGCTTTTCACAACACAGGTTGTATCAAAGCAGCTTCACAGTAATAAATTAGAACAATACATCAATGTTTGTTTCTAGTGGAACGTCTACGTTCGGTAATGCTGATCAATAGTATCGTTGATTGATTAATTAAATTAAATATCCCCAAATATCCCCAACTGAGCAAGCCAAAGGCAACAGTGGCAAGGAACCGAAAAACTCCATCAGGTGACCTAATGGAGAAAAAAAAAAAACCTTGGGAGAACCCGGGCTCAGTCGGGGGCCAGTTCTCCTCTGGCGTTTATGAACTAGAGGTCGGATTTAACTGTAGGATTAAAAGTATTATATGAATGCCTGGCTGAAGAGATGCGTCTTTAATCTAGTTTTAAACTGGGAGAGCGAGTCTGAGCAACGAACAGTATCCGGAAGACTATTCCAGAGTTTTGGTGCTAAATGTGAAAATGCTCTCCCTCCTTTGGTGGACCTAGATATCCTAGGTATGACCAAAAGCCTCGAATTTAGTGACCTTAAGGAGCGCGATGGATTATAGGGCAATAGAAGATCCGTTAAATAGACTGGAGCTAAGCCGTTTAGGGCTTTATAAGTCAGTAGCAATACCTTGTAATTAATACGGGACTTTATAGGTAACCAATGTAGGGATGATAAAATCGGTGTTATATGATCATATTTTCTTGATCTAGTTAGAACTCTAGCGGCGGCATTTTGGACTAACTGTAGCTTGTTTATTGAGGATGCAGGACAACCGGCTAATAACGCATTACAGTAATCTAGTCTCGAGGTCATGAATGCATGAACTAATTTTCTGCGTCAGAAACTGATAGCATATTACGTAGCTTAGCAATGTTTCTAAGGTGGAAAAAGGCTGTTCTTGTAACATATGAAATATGATTTTCAAAAGACAGGTTGCAGTCTAATATAACACCCAGGTCTTTTACTGTAGAGGATGAAGTAACAGGACATCCTACTATGTTAAAGTTGTATTGTGAGAGGTTTTGTGGGTGGTTTTTTGAACCGATAAGTAGTACCTCTGTCTTGTCTGGATTTAATAAAAGAAAATTATGCGTCATCCAATCTTTTATATCTTTAACACACTCTGTCAATTTGGATAATTTAGCGTTTTCATCTGGCCGTGATGAAATATAGATTTGAGTGTCATCAGCATAACAATGGAAACTAATTCCATGTTTCCTTATAATATTTCCAAGTGGCAGCATATATATTGAGAATAATAGAGGGCCTAACACAGATCCCTGCGGCACTCCATAGTTTACTGGAGTTATGATAGATTTTTCTCCATTTAAATAAACAAAATGGTAGCGGTCAGATAAATACGATCTAAACCAGCTTAATGCTTGTCCTTGAACACCAGTATAATTTTGTAGTCGATCTAAGAGTATTGTATGATCTATAGTATCGAACGCAGCACTAAGATCAAGTAAAACTAATATTGAGATACAGCCTTGGTCAGAAGCTAAAAGTAAATCATTTGTGATTTTAACGAGCGCAGTTTCAGTGCTATGATGCGGCCTGAATCCAGACTGAAACTTTTCATAGGTGTCATTTTCTTGTAAGAAAGAGCCCAGTTGAGCGGACACAACTTTTTCTAGTATTTTAGACATAAAAGGTAGATTTGAAATGGGTCTATAATTTACTAGATTATTCGGATCTAATTGTGGTTTCTTAATGAGAGGTTTTATAACTGCCAGTTTAAATGTTTTTGGAACATAACCTAAAGATAAAGACGAGTTAATAATATTGAGGAGAGGCTCTTCCACTACAGGTAACACTTCTTTCAATAGTTTAGTTGGTATGGGATCTAATAAACATGTTGTTGTTTTAGATGAAGTAAAAAGTTTATTTAACTCTTTTTGTTCTATAGTTGTGAAGCACTGTAATTGTTCTTACGGCGTGATAATTGAGGCTGAATTATAAGGCGCGATTGAGGATTGAACGTTTACAATTGTGGTTCTGATGTTTTCTATTTTCTCAGTGAAGAACTTCATGAAATCATTACTACTAAACTGTAATGGAATATTTTGTTCAGGAGACATCTGTTTATTTGTTAGTCTCGCCACGGTGTTAAATAAGAACTTAGGATTGTTATGGTTGTTTTCTATTAGTTTGCGTAGATGCTCAGCCCTGGCCGCTTTTAGGGCCTTTTTATAACGTGACATACTGTCTTTCCATGCGATTCTAAAGACCTCTAAGTTGGTTTGTTTCCATTTACGCTCTAAATTACGGGTTTCTCTCTTTAGAACACGCGTAGTATTGTTGTACCATGGTGCTTTACTTTTCTCTCTGACCTTTTTTAATCTAATGGGCGCAACAATATCCAATGATCCAGAGAGAATGGTGCTCATAGTGCTAGTTAATTCCTCAAGTTCATCTGTTTGTTTGGGTTCACTGAGCAGCTGAGACAGATCCGATAAGCTGTTTGAAAAATTATCTATGGTGGATGGAAGGATTGTTCTGCCTAATCGATAACGCGGCGCAGCATGATATATTACAGGAGTACGTAATATGCAAGTTACCATGTAATGGTCAGTGACATCGTCACTTTGTGGAATGATATCTATATCGGTTGGATCGGTTCCATGTGATATAATTACATCGAGTGTATGATTAAATCGATGAGTCGGTCCGGTAATGTTTTGCTTGACCCCAAAGGAGTTTAATAAATCTGTAAACGCAGCCCCTAACGCATCATTTTGATTATCTACATGGATATTAAAGTCTCCAACAATTAATGCTTTATCGAAGTTAACTAATAGGTCTGAGAGAAAATCTGCAAACTCTTTTAGGAAATCAGCGTAAGGCCCAGGCGGTCTATATACGGTAGCCAAGGCTAGAAATAATAGGGATGTTTTTCGAACATCTAAGAGCGTAACATTTAGTACAAGTACTTCAAATGAAATAAACTTATAACCCGTTTTCTGAGTAACATTGAGAAAATCTCTATAGATTGTTGCAACACCGCCGCCACGACCATTCAGACGGGGCTCGTGCTTATAGGAGTATCCTGCTGGAGTAGACTCATTTAAACCAAAATAATCATTTGGTTTAAGCCAGGTTTCAGTAAGGCAAAGTACATCGAAGCTATTATCTGTGACTATTTCATTTACAATAACTGCCTTAGGTGTGAGTGATCTAATGTTTAGAAGACCTAGCTTTAAAAATTGTTTTTGATTACCAATAGCAACATTTTCTGGTTTAATAACAATTAGATTTTTTCTAGATCCTGCAGTAGATTTATGATTTGATCTCACTAAACGAGGAATAGACACAGTTTCTATGCAATGTTCTACACTATTTATATCAGTTAAATTGGTGCAGCAGAGACTATGATTTGGACTTTTGTTTACTAGTCAAAAGGTATTTAACATTTTGGAGATGTTATCTGACAGAAGATCCGATCCGAATCTGCTTGGGTGTAAGCCATCAGCACGGTAAAGCCTAGGACGCTCCTGTCAGGGTTTTACAGAGGATGCAGACAAGATGGTAAGGTTAATAGTTTATTTTCAGGGAGTGTGGAGATGCAGACAGATGGTGAGTAACAGAAACACAGAATAACAGTGGATGCTTAGCTGGTTGGTAATGTCCTTGTCTTTCTTTCTCTTTGCAGATGATGTCGGGCTGAAGGCAGAACAGGATGGCAGGCAGGACGGATTGGAGAGGATGAAATGACAGGTAGGAATCCAGGTAAGTGTTCGGAAGTCTGTGGGTCATGTGAACATCGACGAGACCAGACAAGGAGTGAAGGGAGAGTGTTGAATATAAAGGGTGGTTAATGAGGGAGTGCAGGTGATGATGATTGGTGATTGGGTGAGTGAGTGCAGGTGTGCGCCATGGAGGATTCTGGGGAATGAAGTGCACACACAGATGAAGGCTGAAGAACGTGACCGTGACATTACTCCCCCCTCCCGTAAGGCGCGTCCCGCGCCGAAGAAGGCAGCATACGGGAGGGGGGGTGGGCACCCTGGAGTCCGTGACGGGAAGGTGGAGCAGGTTCAGGAGTACGGACTCCAGGATGGTGGCAGGACAGACAGAGGAGGTGATCAGGACGGTGCAGGCTGAGCAGGGAACCAAGGTGAAGCAGACTGATCAGGGGACCATGGTGATACAGGCTGAGCAGGGGACCATGGCGGTAAGGACCTTTCTGGTGGCCATGGCGGTGCGGACCCTTCGGGTGGCCATGGCGGAGAGGACTCTTCGGGTGGCCATGGCGGTGAGGACCCTTCGGGTGGCCATGGCGGAGAAGAACCTTCGGGTGGCCATGGCGGAGAAGACCCTTCGGGTGGCCACGGCGGTGAGGACCCTTCAGGTGGCCATGGCGGTGAGGACCCTTCAGGTGGCCATGGCGGAGACGACTGATAGCCCCCCCCCCAAAATTCCTTTGGGGAAATATCAGGCTTTAACACTGGACTGGAAGAGGCAGGGGGCGAAAGCGGCTCTGGGCTGGACAGGACCAGTGATGAAGGCGGCTCTGGACTGGACAGGACCAGCGGCGAAGAGGACTCTGAGCTGGACAAGACCAGCGGCGAAGAGGGCTTGGAGCTGGACTGGTCCAGCGGCGAGGAGGGCTCTGAGCTGGACAGGACCAGCGGCGAGGAGGGCTCTGAGCTGGGCGGAACCAGCGGCGAAGAGGGCTGTGAGCTGGGCGGAACCAGCGGCGAAGAGGGCTCTGAGCTGGGCAGCGATGAGGGCTCTGAGCTGGGCAGCGATGAGGGCTCTGAGCTGGGCAGCGATGAGGGCTCTGTGCTGGGCAGCGATGAGGGCTCTGTGCTGGGCAGCGATGAGGGCTCTGTGCTGGGCAGCGATGAGGGCTCTGTGCTGGGCAGCGATGAGGGCTCTGTGCTGGGCAGCGATGAGGGCTCTGTGCTGGGCAGCGATGAGGGCTCGGTGCTGGGCAGCGATGAGGGCTCGGTGCTGGGCAGCGATGAGGGCTCGGTGCTGGGCAGCGATGAGGGCTCGGTGCTGGGCAGCGATGAGGGCTCTGTGCTGGGCAGGACCAGCTGTGAGGAGGGCGTTGAGCTGGACTGGACCAGCTGTGAGGAGGGCGTTGAGCTGGACAGGACCAGCTGTGAGGAGGGCGTTGAGCTGGACAGGACCCGCTGTGAGGAGGGCGTTGAGCTGGACAGGACCCGCGGTGAAGAGGGCGTTGAGCTGGACAGGACCCGCGGTGAAGAGGGCGTTGAGCTGGACAGGACCAGCTGTGAAGAGGGTGTTGAGCTGAATGGGACCAACAGTGAAGGCCCTGTGCAGGGCAGGACCAGCGGTGAAGGCTCGGTGCTGGGCAGGACCAGCGGTGAAGAGGGCTCTGTACTGGACGGAACCAGCGGTGAAGGGGGCTCAGTGCTGGACGGGACCAGCGGTGAAGAGGGCTCTGTGCTGGACGGGACCAGCGGTGAAGAGGGCTCTGTGCTGGACGGGACCAGCGGTGAAGAGGGCTCTGTGCTGGACGGGACCAGCGGTGAAGGCTCTGTGCTAGGCTCTGTGCTGGACGGGACCAGCGGTGAAAAGGGCTCTGTGCTGGACGGGACCAGCGGTGAAGAGGGCTCTGTGCTGGACGGGACCAGCGGTGAAAAGGGCTCTGTGCTGGACGGGACCAGCGGTGAAGAGGGCTCTGTGCTGGACGGGACCAGCGGCGAAGAAGGCTCTGTGCTGGACGGGACCAGCGATGAGGGCTTTGAGCTGGACGGGACCAGCGATGAGGGCTTTGAGCTGGACGGGACCAGCGATGAGGGCTTTGAGCTGGACGGGACCAGCGATGAGGGCTTTGAGCTGGACGGGACCAGCGATGAGGGCTTTGAGCTGGACGGGACCAGCGATGAGGGCTTTGAGCTGGACGGGACCAGCGATGAGGGCTTTGAGCTGGACGGGACCAGCGATGAGGGCTTTGAGCTGGACGGGACCAGCGATGAAGAGGGATTTGAGCTGGACGGGACCAGCGATGAAGAGGGATTTGAGCTGGACGGAACCAGCGATGAGGGCTTTGTGCTGGACGGGACCAGCGATGAGGGCTTTGAAAACTCTGGCTCTGGCTCGGGGAGAACGACGCTCACTGGCTCTGGCGGGCAGGCGACTGGCTCTGGCTCTGGCGGGCAGGCGACTGGCTCTGGCGGGCAGGCGACTGGCTCTGGCTCTGGCGGGCAGGCGACTGGCTCTGGCTCTGGCGGGCAGGCGACTGGCTCTGGCTCTGGCTCTGGCGGGCAGGCGACTGGCTCTGGCTCTGGCGGGCAGGCGACTGGCTCTGGCGGGCAGGCGACTGGCTCTGGCTCTGGCGGGCAGGCGACGCTGACAGTCACAGGCGCGGCGGGCATGACGCTCATAGACTCAGGGGCGGCGGGCACGACGCCTACTGCCTTGGTCTCGGCAGCTCTGGCGTGAAGTGCGGGCTCGGCTGGACTGGCGTGAAGTGCAGGCTCGGCTGGACTGGCGTCAAATGCAGGCTCGCTAGTGCTGGTGACTGAATTCCGGATGATGATGGGTGGCGTGGTGAAGATGGCTGGAGATGGTGGTTGAGTGGCGATGTCCTCAACCTCACCTACGGTGAACCTTGAGCCACTCAACCACAACACATGATCTAGATACTGGGCAAATGAGCCTGGGATTGCCTCCGCTGGAGCTTGCTGGTACAGATGGTTATCCAGTCCGCCCCAAAATACTGTTTTTAGGACATCATCTGTCCAGCTTACCCCAACAGAAAGCTCCAGAAAGCCGGCGACATATTCCTCGATTGAGCAGCCATCTTGAAAACAATGAATCAGACGATCAGCTGGGGTTAGGGTGAAGTGAGCAACTTCCATGCTTCGTGTGGTCTGGTCTTCTGTCAGGGTTTTACAGAGGATGCAGACAAGATGGTAAGGTTAATAGTTTATTTTCAGGGAGTGTGGAGATGCAGACAGATGGTGAGTAACAGAAACACAGAATAACAGTGGATGCTTAGCTGGTTGGTAATGTCCTTGTCTTTCTTTCTCTTTGCAGATGATGTCGGGCTGAAGGCAGAACAGGATGGCAGGCAGGACGGATTGGAGAGGATGAAATGACAGGTAGGAATCCAGGTAAGTGTTCGGAAGTCTGTGGGTCATGTGAACATCGACGAGACCAGACAAGGAGTGAAGGGAGAGTGTTGAATATAAAGGGTGGTTAATGAGGGAGTGCAGGTGATGATGATTGGTGATTGGGTGAGTGAGTGCAGGTGTGCGCCATGGAGGATTCTGGGGAATGAAGTGCACACACAGATGAAGGCTGAAGAACGTGACCGTGACAGCTCCCAAAACAGATTCCAATTATTTACAAAGAGAAGTTTCTGCTCATTGCACCATGACATTAACCATTCATTAAGCGCAAATAATCTACTAAACTTTTCATGACCTAGTCGGTACGTGGGAAGCGGTCCTGACACAATAATCGTTATATCAGGCGATGTGCTGCGTACCGTATCGATCAGATTCCTGAAGTCTTTCTTCAAAACCTCCGTTTGGCGCAGTCTGATGTCGGCCCCTCCCGCGTGCAGGACAACGGTTCCGACGCGCTCGTTCAGAATCTCGGGAACGTGAGCAGCGATTTCAGAAACACGAGCACCAGGAAAGCAGTGACTATGCACCTTACTTTTATTTAACGTAACGTGTACGTGTCGAACGATGGAATCGCCGATGATCACAGCATCGCGTTCTGTTTCGCGAAGAGGGGAGAAGCGGTTTTGTGTGGATATCTCGAAAACCGGGAGGGTCGGAGAGAGTTTTCTTGGTCTAGACCTGACTCGCGACTTCCGCTGCGGAAAAATCCAGGCTTCGTGATGGCATGTTGGAGCCGGAGTGAACGAGACCATGGCTGATCGCGACCTCGACGTTCGGGACCGATGTTGAGGAACGCACGGAGTAGACGAGGTCGGAGTCAGCGGGTTAGTAACATTAATCTCTGATTTGTGTGCCTCGGCACGTGATGTTTCGAGAGCCAAACGCCGGTCTATCAGCTCGGCTTTTCTTACTAAAAGGTCGTGGATCTGTTTCTCAACAGCTTCCAGCTCAGACTGCACCGCGTGCAGCTCAAATGTGTCCTCACCTGCACCAAAAGGTAGACTACTTACATTTGATATATTCGCCATTTTAACAGATGGACAGTAAGTTAAGTTAGCAACGACGCTACCAGTGGTGCTATCAATATTAATACTAATTTATGGCTTAAGTCTTGGATATAATCCGTCTTTTCAGTGGTA
Organism: Scardinius erythrophthalmus; assembly: GCF_964197995.2. Lineage (NCBI taxonomy): Eukaryota > Metazoa > Chordata > Actinopteri > Cypriniformes > Leuciscidae > Scardinius > Scardinius erythrophthalmus. The sequence goes on from NC_138225.1 coordinate 520,844, forward strand.
CGGGTGTAGAGTAGACGCACGATAGGCGAAAAAATGTTTGTTTGTAACTTAAATGAGTGCGGAGAAGACGCGTTCAGCCGTGATCCACGGACGTAACCTATAAGAGTATCCAGCGTTGGATCACAAGGCTTGAGACGCGTCTGCTCAACAATCCGCGTTATAACTATGAGGTGAGGAAAAGTAGAAAATGTTCGTTGTAAGTGAGTTTAAAGAGAAATCAAGAATTATAAATCAATCGATGGAGCTCCAAAGACAACAACGCGCTCAGACGCGACCTGTCTTTATCCCATCACTGTTATCATCTAGCTACTGGAGTGCCTCAGGGCTCAGTGCTGGGACCGCTTCTCTTCTCCATCTACATGACATCACTAGATCTGTCATTCAGAAACATGGTTTATCCCATCACTGTTATCATCTAGCTACTGGAGTGCCTCAGGGCTCAGTGCTGGGACCACTTCTCTTCTCCATCTACATGTCATCACTAGATCTGTCATTCAGGAACATGGTTTATCCCATCACTGTTATCATCTAGCTACTGGAGTTCCTCAGGGCTCAGTGCTGGGACCGCTTCTCTTCTCCATCTACATGTCATCACTAGATCTGTCATTCAGAAACATGGTTTATCCCATCACTGTTATCATCTAGCTACTGGAGTGCCTCAGGGCTCAGTGCTGGGACCGCTTCTCTTCTCCATCTACATGACATCACTAGGATCTGTCATTCAGAAACATGGTTTATCCCATCATTGTTATCATCTGTTATCACTGTTATCACTGTTTTCATCTGATATCATCACTGCTATACTGATGACACAACTCTACCCCTCATTCCAGCCAGATGATCCAATGAAAGCATCTCAGCCTCTGAAAAGACAGACCTGTTTGTGGTCTTGGCCATCCCACTAGAGGGCTGCATTGGGATTGAGTCCCGCCGGGTCCCGCGGGACCCAACGCAAATCTCGCGGGAGCGGGCGGTTTGAACTTTGCTGCGGGCGGGAATGGGCGGCTAAAAAAAAACACTGCGGGATCGGGAGGTAGCCTTGCAACATGATGGAGATGTCAATAATGGCGCTTTTCCACTACACAGTACCAGCTCGCCTCGGCTCGACTCGACTCGCCTTTGTTTGGTTTTCCACTGTGTAAAAGTTGTAACTGTATCTGCTTCCAGGTACTTTTTTTCGTACCACCTCCGGCGGGGTTCTGGGCAAGCTGAGGCGATACTAAAATGTGATGTGAAAACACGGCAGACTGCTGATTGTTCAGAGAGAAGCATCACTATTCACTGCGTCATCATTGCACGCGCAAGACAGAGTATCCTGAATAAAAAAAACAGCAAAAACGAAAACAAAACCATCCAAAAACAGCACACTCGATTTCCTCCATTATCCTGTATGTGTCCAGTAGGCTATGCCGCCCAGGGAAACGAAACAAACAACCCCATGAATCTCTTTAATAATAGCAATACAAATATGTGTTTTTTCCTGCGGGACGGGAGAAAACACAAAATCAATGCATCTCTATTATTGTGCGGGAATAAATTCTTAGAGTTTTGCGGGTGCGGGCGGGAGTGGACATACATATTGCGGGAGCGGGCGGGAGTGAAACACATACGTTGCGGGAGCGGGCGGTAATGGTCAGAAATTCGGCGGGTGCGGGCGGGAGCGGGATGAAGAAAACAGTCCCGCGCAGGGCTCTACATCCCACCACTTCATAACAACTTCTCCATTCAGCTGTAGGTTTGTCATCCATAACTCCATCTAGGACAGCCAGGAACCTTAGAGTTCTGATTGATGATCAGCTAAACTTCACAGACCACATTACTAGAACCACCGGTCCTGCAGATTTGCTTTATATAACATTAGGAGGTTCAGGTCCTTCCTAGCGGAGTTACACAACTCCTTCTCCAAGCTCTTGTTCTATCCAGACTGGACTATTGTAATGCTCTCTCCTTCCAGCGTCTGTCAAACCTCTGCAGCTGATCAAGATGCTGCACGTCACTCCTCTCCTCATAAACCTGCACTGATGTTTTCCTACAGAACAACCACTGGCTCTGCTCTTCTATACCTAAACTCAGTTCTTCAGATCTATGTGTCTCCAGAAGCTTGTGTTCTGCAAGTGAACGGTGTCTTGTGGTGCATCCTCCCAAAGAGACACTTTCACTGACGTTAACCTGTACTGAGGAATGACCTGCCGAACTCAACCTGACCTGCTGAGTCATTAGCATTTTCAAGAAATGGCTGATGACCAGGTTTGGGCCGATACATCTCTTTTTTTTTTTTGTCTTAACGGCCCATAAAACTCGTACATTGTTTTGTTTTGTTTTGCTTAATTGGCGCCGCTGGGTTAGTGCCGGTGTCATGCACTGGTCAAAATGAAACACGTTGATCAGAGGCCCATTGGTTCTTTTCTTGGTTGACACTGGGCTGGCCCAATCACATCTTTAAACACCTCCCGCTTTGGGCTCTGAGTGAGCATGCAGTGTCAGTGTGCATCTGTCAAAATATTCAGAGAGATGGAGAAGAACCGCAAGGAATGTGCAGAGAAATAGCGTGAAAAATAGATACAGGCCCTTCAAGCAGACGCTGTAAAATGGGTCAAAATAACAGATATGTTATTAAACTGAACATCAGCTCCAGTGATGATAAGGATAGTGAGGAAGATCCGGAGAGAGATGAGAAAGTGTAGAGCCTGCAGTAAGCAGAACTACTTTCAAAACACTTAGGCTATGTCACGAGTCTAGTAACCCATTACCCAGTTACGCATTATTTCCACATCTGTATAGTTGACGATTACCGCAATTTACTAGAGACTTAATGAGACGCGTATGTAAACCATGTTTTCCGCCAAAATAAAAGCTTGATGCAGTAAAATTTTCTTTACTGGGGGTGAGATGGTGAGAAGATGGGTGGTGTTTATGATTATATGAAGTGGGCCAGTCTGGGCCAAAATGCCAGGGCCAATTTTTTGTCCCAGTCCAGCCCTGCTGATGACGCATCTTTTTCGTCAACATTTGATCCATTAATACTAACACTATCTATTCTACTCTATATCTACTTAAAAAAAAATACATATACTGTTAGACTAAACTGGGACTGGTCACAGCATTTACATATTGTTGCCTTATTGTAAGTATAACTGCTTCTATTGTTCTCCTCATTTGTAAGTCGTTTTGGATAAAAGCGTCTGCTAAATGATTAAATGTAAATCATCCGTTCTCTGTTTTCCCACCAGTTAAGAACACAAACCGAGCCAAAGCTCTCAGCGCACTTTAGAAGTTCATGACATCAGCGCTCGCAGTCTTTCTGAATGGACTCTGATAAGCTGGAAACTTTCCCACGATGCCCTGCTTGTGTTTAAACAGCGGAGTAAAGCAGCGCCTGACATGAGCTGAGGCTTCAGACACACGCCGGGATCAAATCACTCATACACCCTTCATGGAGTTGGTTCTGAAACATTTGAGTTTTTCTAACGTTTTTTAAAGGTTGCAACTTGGTTTCAGAACATTCAGAGAACATTCAAAAGTAACGTTCCCATAATGTTTGAAGAATGATACAATGAAATCTTCCTTTAACGTTCACATAACCAGGAAAAAAAACATGAACGTTCAGAGAACATGCAGAAATAACTTAATAGGAATGTTAGCAGAATGTTCTTATAAGGTATATTTGTTAGCTGGGAAGTACATCACGCTTTCCCCTCAAGGTTTTACTCTCTGGTTTTACTCTCATCACATAGTGGGGGAATGATAATGTGATCAAACAAATAAATGAGTAATAAATAAATAAACGTTTGTCTGTGAAATAATTATCAGCACGTCTGAACTTCTACACACACTGACACAAAACGTGAACAGACTGACTTTCATCTAGGATTTCTCTAGGTCTCGCCGTCTGCTTTATTTTCAGCCCCTGTGGAGATTCTTTATCTCAGAGTTTCGTCTCCAGATCAACAACCGTCACTAAGAGCAGCTCAAACTCCGTCTAACAGCCATAAACACTCGTCTGACGCGCGCATTAGCAGCTTCAACATCAACATGCTAAACGTCCTCCTGACAGACCCAGCTCCAGACTCCCTGCAGACCAGCTCTTTAAACACACACACACACACACACACACACACACACACACACACACACACACACACACACACACACACACACACACACACACACACACACACACTCTCTCTCTCTCTCTCTCTCTCTCTGGTTAACTATAACACACACACACGTCTGGTTTACTATCTTTGTGGGGACTCTCCATAGACTTTATGGTTTTTATACTGTACAAACTGTATATTCTATCTCCTTACACTAACCCTACCCCTAAACCTACCCATCACACACACACACACACACACACACACACACTAACCCTACCCCTAAACCTACCCATCACAGAAAACTTTCTGCATTTTTACATTTCGAAAGAAACCCATTCTGTATGATTTATAAGCTTGTTTACCCATGGGGACTTTAGTTTAGGTCCCCACTGTAACACGAGTCCCCATGAGTCTGTGTGCATTCAGGTTGAAGTCCCCACCAGGATAGAAAAACAGGTACACACACACACACACACACACACACACACACACACTCTCTCTCTCTCTCTCTCTCTCTCTCTCTCTCTCTCTCTCTCTCTCACACACATACACTCTCACACACACACACAAACACACACACACACACACACACACACACATATATATACACACACTCTCACACACACACACACACACACACACACACACACACACACACACACACACACACACACACACACACACACACACACACACACACACACACAGTCACATTTGCAGAAGATGTGTCAAAGTCTTGGGCTCTAATGAGATTCTGTGTCTTATCTGATTCTAAGTGGGCGGTTCTTGTCTGGATCTGATTGCGTGTGGTTACACGACTAACAGAGGAATGCAAGGTTGTGTAGTTGTGATGTTGTGTAGTTGTGATGTGTGTGTCCATGTCGCTCCACGTTAGTCTGATATCTTTGTCTTCGGCCTCAGCCTAATATTCAGTATTCCTGCTGTCCGACAGAATCACTGTCACACTAAAGTAAAGCGACTGTGCTTTGATTGACAGCTTCGTCCGGCCCACACATGCCATCTCAGCCAATCAGGTTGCAAGAAAAACAGGATATTATAAAGCAGCTCATGTTCTGGATTCTAAACATATAATAAATGTGTCTAATATTATATACAACGAATATGAGCACATTATCACTGCATGTGATGATCAGATAAAACAAAAAGTGTTTTCAGCGTGTCACACTGCACAACATGTACAATCCTCTAAAGACACACACGTCTGCTTCGCTTCAGCTCAAGCCATAAACGACACACACACACACACACACACACACACACACACACACACACACACACTCACTCACACCACACACACACTGGCCACAGATTCTAAACATATTTGTAACGCAGTTTCTCCTGAAAGCTCCACATGCGTGTGATTAGAGGACAGAAACCGATCGCATGCAAGAGGAAATTAAACAGGAATTCTCATCAACGCTGAAAGAGGAGCATTAGAGGAACAGAAGAACAGAAGAACGGTGAAGAAGTGTTCAAACACAAGACGAGTGAAATCAGGTCTAGTTGTTTTAACATCATGCAGCGTCCTCTGATATTGTCATGAGTAACACGTGGAGATACTAGAAAATCACAATTTAAAAAACATGTTGTGTGTTCTCCAGCACTAATATCTAAACTTTCTTAAATCAAGACACATTTACTGGAGAAGAAGCTGAAGATATTACAGTTTTTTTCGATTGCTAAACGACAGTGGGCACAACTGGAGTCGCATGTGCAAAACTCTAACTACAGTCTGCACAGCAGCAGTTCATGTGGACCAAACTCTAGTTCGTTTTTCATTGCTTGAACACAGTTTTCAAAACTCTACACACTTATCCCATGACTTTAACCACAACCTGCACAACACTGTGGATTTACAGCACTTTGTTCAAATGCTAACACACTGCTGTCAAAACTGTGAACCACACATTCAGAACAGAATAGATTTCAGCCTTGTGCCTTTCAAACACTGCCGACTGCAATCTCAGCTGAAAGGCTCC
>NC_138225.1:527143-564643 GCF_964197995.2 Scardinius erythrophthalmus
AGAGGGAGAGAGAGAGAGAGAGAGAGAGAGAGAGAGAGAGAGAGAGAGAGAGGGAGAGGGAGAGAGAGAGAGAGAGAGAGAGAGAGAGAGGGAGAGAGAGAGAGAGAGAGAGAGAGAGAGAGAGAGAGAGAGAGAGAGAGGGAGAGGGAGAGAGAGAGAGAGAGAGAGGGAGAGGGAGAGGGAGAGGGAGAGGGAGAGAGAGAGAGAGAGAGAGAGAGAGAGAAGGTTTACCAGAAAACTAGAGCTTTGGGTTTTACATGATCAGTGTTCAAAAGTGTTTCATGTTTCTGTGGAAACTGTTACGTTTTATTTTTCGGGATTCTTTGATGAATTGAAAGTTCAAAAGAACAGCATTTATTTGAAATAAAATCTTTTGTAACATAAATGTTTTTACTGTCACTTTAGAAGTGTTAAAACAAAGTTTTAAATTCTTTAAAATAAATGTGACTGACCCCAAACAGTGTAAATACATACATCCATATATAATATAATATAATGTAAATGAAAATAATTAGAATATTATAAAAGTAGATTTTTTGGAGTCTCTTCTGCTCATTTATTTGATCAAAAATACAGTAAAAACAGTGAAATATTATTAAAATGTAAATCATCTGTTGTCTATGTGAATATATAGTAAAGTGTAATTTATTCCTGTAAATGTTCAGCATCATTACTCCAGTCTTCAGTGTCACATGATCCTTCAGAAATCACTCTAATATGAGGATCTGATGATCAAGACACATTTATGATTATTATCAGTGTTGAAAACGTATGGAAACGGCCGTCAGATTGAGGAAAGATGAAGGAATGATGATCTGGATGTTTATTCAGAAGTTGACAATGTCTTCAATAGACAATTAATATCTAATTAGTCCAACACTTGAAGGCAATACACACCCGCTCTTCTCTGACTGCAGAAACTAAAAGCCTGTTGAATAAAGTGACACACTTCAAGAGAAGCAGTTTAACTAAACACTGTCAATAAAGCAGAAGTTTAGAGTGTTATGCTCCTCAAGCCGCCTGTAGATCTCAGCGCAGCGAGAGGAGGATCACTGAGAGTTTACAGAGAGAGAGTGTGTGTGTGTGTGTGTGTGTGTGTGTGTGTGTGTGTGTGTGTGTGTGTGTGAGAGAGAGAGAGAGAGAGAGTGTGTGTGTGTGTGTGTGTGTGTGTGTGAGAGAGAGAGAGAGAGTGTGTGTGTGTGTGTGTGTGTGTGTGTGTGTGTGTGTGTGTGTGTGTGTGTGTGTGTGTGTGTGTGTGTGTGTGTACATATGGTAAAGTTGCATGACATGAACTGATTGAATGTTAAGTATTGTTTAATATTAAACAATACACAAATCATATTAATATTTCTACTGTAAGTGTTCAGGACCTGTATAAAGCACTTACTCTGGTGTGGATCTCACAGTCGCTGGAGTCTCTGAGGGGGAGCTGGTCACATCTCACCATCATAATCACACAGCTCTGGAGAAAAGCGCTGAAACTAACCTTCATCTTCTTCTTCATCATCATCATCATCATCACTCAAGCGCTCATCACTGGCGGTCACAGTAAAGCACTCGACTGGAGGATGAAGCTCCTCATCCCGGAGAAGATCTGGAGTAATCCATCAACACCTGAGGAAGACTCGCGATGACATGATGAAGAGGAAGATCTCAGCAGATCCATGTGAAGATCAGTCTGTCATAAACTCATGATCCAGAGAGAAGCGCGGCTGGGAATCACTTCACACACATCCTGATCACACTCACACACACTCACACACACTCACACACACACAACTCTCTAAAGTTTGTAGTTCAGCAGATCTTCTTTGATTTTCTCCTCAAACTCGCCGAATGACGCGCGCCAGTGAAACACTCGCTTCCTCCGCAGGTTCTGTCGCTCACTGAGTTCCCCTTCTCTCTCTGTGTGTGTGTGTGTGTGTGTGTGTGTGTGTGTGTGTGTGTGTGTGTGGCTTTACCTTCCCCCAGCCCCTCACTCTCCCCCACACAGGGTAAGTAATGTGATTTGAGCATCTCGGACCCCCGCAGGAGCGCGCGCGACACACAGCGAGTCCAAACGCACGCACGCACGCGCGCGCGCGGCTCACGAGTCTGTCACACACACACACACACACACACACACACACACACACACACTCAAATAATCTGAAAAATTCAGACGATCTGAATCCTAGAACCAGAGCAAGACAACTACTTTTTGCACATTTATAATATATTTTGATGATGTTTGTGATATTTATGATATTTATAATATAACTTGATCTGTTCATAATCTGACTAAACTTCTGGAGTCAAGTCACATTTATTTATACAGCGCTTTTTAGAATACAGAGCAGCTTTACAGAGATAACAGGAAAATAATGCAACAAAGTTTGTGTCTAGACGAAAATAGCGTCACAGTCCAGCTTAAGTAAGTGGTTCATTTTTGTTGTGAAAAAGTTATTCATTTAGTTTATTTATATATACAGCCGTGATGTCATCGTCCAGCTCAGTTCTCATATAATGCTGTCTATGCAGGAGATCAATAACATTGTGGAATAGTCTAGTCAAGTCAAGCATATTTGTATAGCGCTTTTCACAATACAGATTGTATCGAAGCAGCTTCACAGTATTAAATTAAAATAATACAACAAGGTTTGTTTCTAGTGGAATTTATTGATTGATAAAATTAAAATTAAATATCCCCAAAATATCCACAACTGAGCAAGCCAAAGGAATAAATAAATATTTATATATAAATAAATAAATGTCCCCAACTAAGCAAACCAAAAGCCAAAGGCAAGAGTTATGGAGTTATAAGAGTTTATGAACACTGAGTCTCCAGGATTATCATCATGTTTTATCAGAGGATTTTCTTTTCCCCATAAAACACTGAAACTTACTTTGGGTTACAGGGCATTACAACCTCCCATCAAAAAATAAATGAATAAAGATGTGATTTTTTTTTTTTTTTTACTTTTGGGGGTGTTGTTCTCACTTCCCAATCAAAAACGACTGGCCTACAAACACTGATTATAAATATTTGGTTACGCTGTGTTGTGTTATTGGCAGACTCTGGACTTTTGTCTGTATTCTTTGAGTTAGCACTGGGTTTGAGCGTGTCTGTGGAACGGATTGACCGTGGGCCTCAGAGATCTCCAGGGTTAGTTGGATCATCTCCTGCTTATATGATATGATATGTGTTGATGGTCACTGATGGTAAGTGGCAGTGATTGTGAGGATCTGAATAAAGATCTCCTGTGTTTGAAGCTGCTGCCGTTCTCTCGTCTCTTAATGCTCGTTTCATTTGTGTGACAATGATGTTTCACACTGAGCGCGTTAATGGGAGACGTGATGGGATCACTTGGAGACTAAAACAATCTTAAATTAAGTTTATTTTCCTGACTCTATTGACAGATATTTGTTCTTGTTTTAAACTCAAACTCACTTTATTTTGATAAATTTTTCACTAAATAAGACTTAATATCTTCAGTCATTTTGCTTCTCCAGTAAATGTGTGATTGTCCCTGTGTGCCTGTGATTTTACAATGCTTAGTTTGTTCTCACACTAATATAAATGAAATATTAATGGTGACAATATTCCTTTTAATAAACACTCAGTGTCATGGACAACACAGAGGTATTTGATCATCATCCTCATCATCACTAAAGCCCCTCATCTTCAATGCGCTGAGAGGGCAGGTTACAGCTCCCTCATGTGGTGGTTATGAAATATGCACAATAATTGTTCCTCAGAAATGTTTGGAATATTTCAGTCTGATGGCTTCTTGAGTTTGACGATCAGAAGCTGAAGATCCGTCATGAGTTTGATGCATGAACTCATATAATGAATATAATATGAGTCACTTTGGCTGATGACTGTGTAAAATCATCTGAGACAGTGTCTGTCTGTGAGTGTAATGACATAGTTATTAATGCATGCAACAATATCTTGAATAAAGACTTGAAAAATAAAGGTTCCAAAAGGGGCCATAAAGAACTGTTTTCATTCCCCCAAAGAACCTTTCAGTGATCAGCTAAAATTTTAATAACTTTTTCCTCTTTAAAGAAGCTTTAGTGCGATGGAAAGATTCCATGGATGTTAAAGGTTCTTCATGAAACCACTGATGCCAATAGAGAAGCTTTATTATTAAGAGTGTGGAATGTTTTCATCAGGACCGACAGAAAGCCTTACATATTCTTATATACAGTAAAACAGTCAAAGCTGTGATACACTCATACTTTATTCTATTCTACCTTAATATATTGTCCACATGTCAGAATTATAGTGAAAACTGTGAAGTTGCACGAATGTAAGTTGTTGTGATCAAAACGTGACAAGAATGGAAAGTCTTAAGTTTGAGCTTTGTATTTAAAAATAAATTCTTACTTGGACACAATTTAAATTCGCCTATGTATACTAAATTACTTTGAATAATTTGAGCAGAAGCCTTTTAATTCCCTAGATTTTATATGATAAATGACCATCCGACCTATGATAAACTTCAGCACAGACGACAAGAAGCTCACGCTATTGCACCGCTGAAGATAAACACCATCGTACAGCGAGTCTAGAGATGAAGATAAACACCACTGTACAGCGAGTCTAGAGATGAAGATAAACACCACTGTACAGCGAGTCTCGAGATGAAGATAAACACCATCGTACAGCGAGTCTAGAGATGAAGATAAACACCATCGTACAGCGAGTCTCGAGATGTAGATAAACACCATCGTACAGCGAGTCTTGAGATGAAGATAAACACCATCGTACAGCGAGTCTCGAGATGTAGATAAACACCATCGTACAGCGAGTCTCGAGATAAACACCATCGTACAGCGAGTCTCGAGATGAAGATAAACACCATCGTACAGCGAGTCTAGAGATGAAGATAAACACCATCGTACAGCGAGTCTAGAGATGAAGATAAACACCATCGTACAGCGAGTCTAGAGATGTAGATAAACACCATCGTACAGCGAGTCTCGAGATGAAGATAAACACCATCGTACAGTGAGTCTCGAGATGTAGATAAACACCATCGTACAGGGAGACTCGAGATGTAGATAAACACCATCGTACAGCGAGTCTAGAGATGAAGATAAACACCATCGTACAGCGAGTCTAGAGATGAAGATAAACACCATCGTACAGCGAGTCTAGAGATGTAGATAAACACCATCGTACAGCGAGTCTCGAGATGAAGATAAACACCATCGTACAGCGAGTCTCGAGATGTAGATAAACACCATCGTACAGCGAGTCTCGAGATGAAGATAAACACCACCGTACAGCGAGTCTAGAGATGTAGATAAACACCATCGTACAGCGAGTCTAGAGATGAAGATAAACACCATCGTACAGCGAGTCTAGAGATGAAGATAAACACCATCGTACAGCGAGTCTCGAGATGAAGATAAACACCATCGTACAGTGAGTCTCGAGATGTAGATAAACACCATCGTACAGCGAGTCTCGAGATGAAGATAAACACCACCGTACAGCGAGTCTAGAGATGTAGATAAACACCATCGTACAGCGAGTCTAGAGATGAAGATAAACACCATCGTACAGCGAGTCTAGAGATGAAGATAAACACCATCGTACAGCGAGTCTCGAGATGAAGATAAACACCCTCGTACAGCAAGTCTCAAGATGAAGATAAACACCACCGTACAGCGAGTCTAGAGATGTAGATAAACACCATCGTACAGCGAGTCTAGAGATGAAGATAAACAGCATCGTACAGCGAGTCTAGAGATGTAGATAAACACCATCGTACAGCGAGTCTCGAGATGTAGATAAACACCACCGTACAGCGAGTCTAGAGATGAAGATAAACACCACCGTACAGCGAGTCTCGAGATGAAAATAAACACCATCGTACAGCGAGTCTCGAGATGTAGATAAACACCATCGTACAGCGAGTCTCAAGATGAAGATAAACACCATCGTACAGCGAGTCTAGAGATGAAGATAAACACCATCGTACAGCGAGTCTCAAGATGAAGATAAACACCATCGTACAGCGAGTCTCGAGATGTAGATAAACACCACCGTACAGTGAGTCTAGAGATGAAGATAAACACCATCGTACAGCGAGTCTAGAGATGAAGATAAACACCATCGTACAGCGAGTCTAGAGATGAAGATAAACACCATCGTACAGCGAGTCTCGAGATGTAGATAAACACCATCGTACAGCGAGTCTAGAGATGAAGATAAACACCATCGTACAGCGAGTCTCGAGATGAAGATAAACACCATCGTACAGCGAGTCTCGAGATGAAGATAAACACCACCGTACAGCGAGTCTCGAGATGTAGATAAACACCATCGTACAGCGAGTCTCGAGATGTAGATAAACACCATCGTACAGCGAGTCTAGAGAAGAAGATAAACACCATCGTACAGCGAGTCTAGAGATGTAGATAAACACCATCGTACAGCGAGTCTAGAGATGAAGATAAACACCATCGTACAGCGAGTCTCGAGATGAAGATAAACACCACCGTACAGCGAGTCTCGAGATGAAGATAAACACCACCGTACAGCGAGTCTCGAGATGTAGATAAACACCATCGTACAGCGAGTCTAGAGATGAAGATAAACACCATTGTACAGCGAGTCTGGAGATGTAGATAAACAGCATCGTACAGCGAGTCTCGAGATGTAGATAAACACCACCGTACAGCGAGTCTCGAGATGAAGATAAACACCACCGTACAGCGAGTCTCGAGATGAAGATAAACACCATCGTACAGTGAGTCTAGATATGAAGATAAACACCACCGTACAGCGAGTCTCGAGATGTAGATAAACACCATCGTACAGCGAGTCTAGAGATGAAGATAAACACCATCGTACAGCGAGTCTAGAGATGAAGATAAACACCATCGTACAGCGAGTCTAGAGATGAAGATAAACACCATCGTACAGCGAGTCTCGAGATGTAGATAAACACCATCGTACAGCGAGTCTTGAGATTAAGATAAACACCATCGTACAGCGAGTCTCGAGATGTAGATAAACACCATCGTACAGCGAGTCTCGAGATAAACACCATCGTACAGCGAGTCTCGAGATGAAGATAAACACCATCGTACAGCGAGTCTAGAGATGAAGATAAACACCATCGTACAGCGAGTCTAGAGATGAAGATAAACACCATCGTACAGCGAGTCTAGAGATGTAGATAAACACCATCGTACAGCGAGTCTCGAGATGAAGATAAACACCATCGTACAGTGAGTCTCGAGATGTAGATAAACACCATCGTACAGGGAGACTCGAGATGTAGATAAACACCATCGTACAGCGAGTCTAGAGATGAAGATAAACACCATCGTACAGCGAGTCTAGAGATGAAGATAAACACCATCGTACAGCGAGTCTAGAGATGTAGATAAACACCATCGTACAGCGAGTCTCGAGATGAAGATAAACACCATCGTACAGTGAGTCTCGAGATGTAGATAAACACCATCGTACAGCGAGTCTCGAGATGAAGATAAACACCACCGTACAGCGAGTCTAGAGATGTAGATAAACACCATCGTACAGCGAGTCTAGAGATGAAGATAAACACCATCGTACAGCGAGTCTCGAGATGAAGATAAACACCATCGTACAGTGAGTCTCGAGATGTAGATAAACACCATCGTACAGCGAGTCTCGAGATGAAGATAAACACCACCTTACAGCGAGTCTAGAGATGTAGATAAACACCATCGTACAGCGAGTCTAGAGATGAAGATAAACACCATCGTACAGCGAGTCTCGAGATGAAGATAAACACCCTCGTACAGCAAGTCTCAAGATGAAGATAAACACCACCGTACAGCGAGTCTAGAGATGTAGATAAACACCATCGTACAGCGAGTCTAGAGATGAAGATAAACAGCATCGTACAGCGAGTCTAGAGATGTAGATAAACACCATCGTACAGCGAGTCTCAAGATGTAGATAAACACCACCGTACAGCGAGTCTAGAGATGAAGATAAACACCACCGTACAGCGAGTCTCGAGATGAAAATAAACACCATCGTACAGCGAGTCTCGAGATGTAGATAAACACCATCGTACAGCGAGTCTCAAGATGAAGATAAACACCATCGTACAGCGAGTCTAGAGATGAAGATAAACACCATCGTACAGCGAGTCTCAAGATGAAGATAAACACCATCGTACAGCGAGTCTCGAGATGTAGATAAACACCACCGTACAGTGAGTCTAGAGATGAAGATAAACACCATCGTACAGCGAGTCTAGAGATGAAGATAAACACCACCGTACAGCGAGTCTCGAGATGAAGATAAACACCACCGTACAGCGAGTCTCGAGATGTAGATAAACACCATCGTACAGCGAGTCTAGAGATGAAGATAAACACCATCGTACAGCGAGTCTAGAGATGTAGATAAACACCATCGTACAGCGAGTCTCGAGATGTAGATAAACACCACCGTACAGCGAGTCTCGAGATGAAGATAAACACCACCGTACAGCGAGTCTCGAGATGAAGATAAACACCATCGTACAGTGAGTCTAGATATGAAGATAAACACCACCGTACAGCGAGTCTCGAGATGTAGATAAACACCATCGTACAGCGAGTCTAGAGATGAAGATAAACACCATCGTACAGCGAGTCTAGAGATGAAGATAAACACCACCGTACAGCGAGTCTCGAGATGAAGATAAACACCACCGTACAGCGAGTCTCGAGATGAAGATAAACACCATCGTACAGCGAGTCTAGAGATGAAGATAAACACCACCGTACAGCGAGTCTAGAGATGAAGATAAACACCATCGTACAGCGAGTCTCGAGATGAAGATAAACACCATCGTACAGCGAGTCTCAAGATGAAGATAAACACCACCGTACAGCGAGTCTCGAGATGTAGATAAACACCATCGTACAGCGAGTCTAGAGATGAAGATAAACACCATCGTACAGCGAGTCTCGAGATGAAGATAAACACCACCGTACAGCGAGTCTCGAGATGAAGATAAACACCATCGTACAGCGAGTCTCGAGATGAAGATAAACACCATCGTACAGCGAGTCTCGAGATGAAGATAAACACCACCGTACAGCGAGTCTCGAGATGAAGATAAACACCATCGTACAGCGAGTTTAGAGATGAAGATAAACACCACCGTACAGCGAGTCTAGAGATGAAGATAAACACCACTGTACAGCGAGTCTCGAGATGAAGATAAACACCATCGTACAGCGAGTCTCGAGATGTAGATAAACACCATCGTACAGCGAGTCTAGAGATGAAGATAAACACCATCGTACAGCGAGTCTAGAGATGAAGATAAACACCATCGTACAGTGAGTCTAGAGATGAAGATAAACACCACCGTACAGCGAGTCTCGAGATGAAGATAAACACCACCGTACAGCGAGTCTCGAGATGAAGATAAACACCATCGTACAGCGAGTCTAGAGATGAAGATAAACACCACCGTACAGCGAGTCTAGAGATGAAGATAAACACCACTGTACAGCGAGTCTCGAGATGAAGATAAACACCATCGTACAGCGAGTCTCGAGATGTAGATAAACACCATCGTACAGCGAGACTCGAGATGAAGATAAACACCATCGTACAGCGAGTCTAGAGATGAAGATAAACACCATCGTACAGTGAATCTAGAGATGTAGATAAACACCATCGTACAGCGAGACTCGAGATGTAGAAAAACACCACCGTACAGCGAGTCTCGAGATGTAGATAAACACCATCGTACAGCGAGTCTCGAGATGAAGATAAACACCATCGTACAGCGAGTCTCGAGATGAAGATAAACACCACCGTACAGCGAGTCTAGAGATGTAGAAAAACACCACCGTACAGCGAGTCTCGAGATGAAGATAAACACCACCGTACAGCGAGTCTCGAGATGAAGATAAACACCATCGTACAGCGAGTCTCGAGATGTAGATAAACACCATCGTACAGCGAGTCTAGAGATGAAAATAAACACCATCGTACAGTGAATCTAGAGATGTAGATAAACACCATCGTACAGCGAGACTCGAGATGTAGAAAAACACCATCGTACAGCGAGACTCGAGATGAAGATAAACACCATCGTACAGCGAGTCTAGAGATGAAGATAAACACCATCGTACAGCGAGTCTCGAGATGAAGATAAACACCACCGTACAGCGAGTCTCGAGATGAAGATAAACACCATCGTACAGCGAGTCTCGAGATGTAGATAAACACCATCGTACAGCGAGTCTAGAGATGAAAATAAACACCATCGTACAGTGAATCTAGAGATGTAGATAAACACCATCGTACAGCGAGACTCGAGATGTAGAAAAACACCATCGTACAGCGAGACTCGAGATGAAGATAAACACCATCGTACAGCGAGTCTAGAGATGAAGATAAACACCATCGTACAGCGAGACTCGAGATGAAGATAAACACCATCGTACAGCGAGTCTAGAGATGAAGATAAACACCATCGTACAGCGAGTCTAGAGATGAAGATAAACACCATCGTACAGCGAGTCTCGAGATGTAGAAAAACACCATCGTACACCGAGTCTAGAGATGAAGATAAACACCATCGTACAGTGAATCTAGAGATGTAGATAAACACCATCGTACAGCGAGACTCGAGATGTAGAAAAACACCACCGTACAGCGAGTCTCGAGATGAAGATAAACACCACCGTACAGCGAGTCTCGAGATGAAGATAAACACCATCGTACAGCGAGTCTCGAGATGTAGATAAACACCATCGTACAGCGAGACTCGAGATGAAGATAAACACCATCGTACAGCGAGTCTCGAGATGAAGATAAACACCATCGTACAGCGAGTCTAGAGATGAAGATAAACACCATCGTACAGCGAGTCTAGAGATGAAGATAAACACCATCGTACAGCGAGTCTAGAGATGAAGATAAACACCATCGTACAGCGAGTCTAGAGATGAAGATAAACACCATCGTACAGCGATTCTAGAGATGAAGATAAACACCATCGTACAGCGAGTCTAGAGATGTAGAAAAACACCATCGTACAGCGAGTCTAGAGATGTAGATAAACAGGACTGAATGAGGTCCAGATGTCCGGCCGATCTGTTAAAACACGCCTGGAAATAGAAACTTGCAAACATGAGCATGTGCACAGGAGAGAGCTCTCAAACGAGTTAAGCGTTGAGAATGAAATCTATAGTTTATCTTCTCTGCTAATAGAAGATTAATGCACAACTGCTTTGATAAACACAAACTACCTCCAGAAATCTCTCATAATTACCGTCAGTCTGAGAGCACTTCAGATCTGACTTGTGATTTCAGAAGAAACACTTGTTTGTACACGTGCATACTCTTAAAATAGAGATGTCAAGTCAGCTTTATTTAGTGACTTCTAGCACTTTATACTGTTTCAAAGCAGCTTCACAGTAATAAACAATAACAGAATCAATGATGCAAACTTCATCAAATATAATATGAGACTAATTCAGATTCTTCTGTAAAGCAGCTCTACAGAAGACAAGAGTTATTATTCACAAAAGGTTCTTTATAATGGAAAAGGGTTCTTATGATTAGTCAAAAACTCTTATACAGTAGTGTAAGATCTCCATCCTTTATATCACACAAATATTATTATAAATGTGTTAACACTTTATAATAACTGCATGCTATGAATCATTAAGCATTAGTAAATAGTTAATTCATCATTTATAAAGAATTAATAGACATTAATAAATACAGCTATAAATGCTTTATTTTTCATTTATAAGCAAATCTATAATAAGTTTAATAATTGTATTTTCATACTTTATTAAAGATCAATTTATCATTTCTAAATTATGCATCCCATTATTTACAAACCAGTTATTTAGGAGTTGTTAGTGATTAATAAGATCATTTAGAAAGTGCAAGTAAATGATTAATAAACTATTTAAATGTACATTTGTGCATTGTATTATTTACACATATAGTAATAGTTAAGTAGTGTGTTAATAAATGCTTCATTAACATGTATTCCTACTGTAATTCAGGTAGTTATACAATTTTGTCAGTTAACTATTTTTGTGAGCTCATCTAAAGTGAGGACTATTTAAGCTTTTACAAAGGAGATTAATAAACTGCTTATTAATGGGCATTAATGCTTTATAAATGATGAATTCACTATTTACTAATACTGAACTAATGATTCATAGCATGCAGTTATTATAAAGTGTTACCAATGTGTTAAAGATTTTGTAATCATATTGCGTAGTTGTGCTTGAGGGTCGATTGTTTTATTTGTGATAATAACACAAAAACATTAATTATACATCGGTCATGGGACGTTTTTTCTTAGATATTTTAGTCAGATTTTTTAGTCGGATGTTCGTGCAACATTTTTTAAATGTTACTACTTGTTTCAGAACGTTCAGAGAACATTCAAACGTAAACGTTCCCATAATGTTTGCAAAATTATACAATGGAATGTTCCCTTAACGTTCATTTAATCAAGAAAAAACGAGTTTGAAACATTTAAAAAATGTCTCAGGTTACGACTAACCACTGTTCCCTGAGAAGGGGACGAGACGTGGCGTCATAGTGGCGATGCTGTGGGAACGATTATACACACTTCACCGTACTGACGAGCTAAATGATCTGCCTGTGGGGAAAGAAAAATAATGTTAATTCAAACCGAAACAAGATTACATTCCCCCATTGGCAGATTATTTAGCTTGTTTTAAGCAACAACTCCCTTAATTTAGATTTATTTCCCCAGAAAACAAGACATAATGTTATTTTACTCATCTAGTAAAAGCATCTAGATTTAAGAATTGTTAGCTATTTGGACTGGAAACAAGACAAAAATACTAAGAAAAGCATTTTTTTGCAGTGTAGTGTGAATCCATAAGCACAACTAAGAGAACTGCAGAGCCCAGGTCCACATCACAAAACCTCACAGATGTGAATCTTCTTGAAGGGATTCTCCTGACAATAAGACT
The DNA here is from genome assembly GCF_964197995.2 of Scardinius erythrophthalmus. Classification (NCBI taxonomy): domain Eukaryota; kingdom Metazoa; phylum Chordata; class Actinopteri; order Cypriniformes; family Leuciscidae; genus Scardinius; species Scardinius erythrophthalmus. Next base: position 540,119 of record NC_138225.1, read on the forward strand.
TTAGAAGTCGCCATACTTCTTGTCGAATGAGACATGGGTGAAGGTTGTCCAGAAACCTCGTAAGCAAGTCAAATAGCCTCGACTATACACTTACTAACTTCTGCTTGGTCACGGGAAAACCTTTCTTAGGCGAACCAAACCGTACAAACAGCTGATCGGACTTTCTCCACAGGGAAGCTCAATGGACATGACTGGACACACCAAAGGACAGAACTGTGGGCTGATAACTACTAAAGCCTGCAGAACTGTGGGTCGTGGGACATTAGTTGGCACTCGGGTGTAAGAATGCTTTCACCATTCCTGGTGCAAATTCTAAGGATGATGGGGGAACCGAAAGAGTCTGGAGGTCTCCTGTTCTCCTGTGAGAAATTATGGCTAAAAATAACACAGTTTACAAAGTCAGAACTTAAAGGCCCCCTGAAATCAAAATGCAAGTTTTTTAGCTTTTAGTATGAATATGTTAGCTTAAAGCTTATGAATAAGCTGGTGTGTTCCAAAACAATGACAAAATTTAGGAGATATAAGCATTCAAAACTTGCTCTCTCACTTCCGCTAAAACAGATTTTTATGACATCACTGCGACTTCAGCTTCTCATCACATCTTCTGTCCAATCAAATGCTCTCTAGAATCTGAAGCTCCACCCCCTATGCTATAAACACCACCTGACCAACGTGACCGTTGACAGACGCTGAGCATTATGGGTTGGAGTGTGTGTTCAGTTGCTCAAACACTCTGTACGGTTAAGAATGAAATGAATGAATCCTCTACTATTGAGTCCGGCGTAACATCAGCGCTCGGAGTCGCTTCCATGGTGCTGTCAGTCTGTGAGGGAAACTAAACGCTATTGGCTATTTGAAAAGGGGGAGGAGCTATTCAATATGTCCCGCCTTAGCTTCCTGTTTCAGTGGAAATTACGTCAACGCATCAAACAAAGCAGCGCGTTTCAAGGCACTTCAGTGGGACTAACTGGAACAGTTTCAAAGGGAGCCAAAGAGAGACCTTCGAATCCCAGGCCGGTTCCCTCGGGCAGATTGCAGGCCTCAGTCTCAAGGCCGGGGTGAAAGATGAAGCCCTGTGTGTGTCCTGATCCATCGAGGTCCGAAAACCAAACTCAGGCTGGCCAGTGCTGTGTTTCCCGTATAAAGCTGTAACTTACCGCTTCACTATCACAGTACGATGCATTGTTGAAGAAATCAACTATAGTCACAACTGTTTCCCGAAACCAGATTGTTGCAAATTGGTCGTTCAACCACGTTGGTTAATGATGTCACACAGGTTATGTAGTAATAACTACTTTTAATGAATCCGTTTGAGATCTAATTAACGCTCGATGTTTTACTATAAATTACGGACATGGCATTTGAGGAATAATTCTAGTTCTTGCGCATTAGAGTTCGTTCACACATGCGCACTCTTCGGAAACAATCTTTAAATCTCTTGACGAACTAAAAGACGAAAGTGATATTTGTATGTATTCTAAATAAAAGATATATATTGCACTGAATGTCAGCTTGATTACTTTGCTCAAGATCAGGATTTATTGAGTCCACGTTATAAAAACAAGAACTGCTTCTAACCACAGGAGATCTGTCGCTCCAAACACACTACTCTGCGATGCTGTTTGCTAATGTTCGTTAGAACGATGGTTCCGGGAAACACAGACTCTCTGAACTGCTGATAACGACAGAACTTGAGACCACAGTTGGCTAACGATGCTCTCGGGAAACACACTCCTGGTCAGTGAGACTTAATGAGCCTGATGAGCGTCACAGTTCACACGAGTTTGTTTAACAAGGTCATACATCAGCTCTTAATGACCTGCGGCGAGGAGCCGGAAACACTGATGCTAATCATGTTAACGACTGAACTTTCCCTTCAAACAAACAGTGTTTACTGATGATTAACAAACAGTATGTTTGTTTTAATGTGTTTATTAGTTCTGATGATGAGGGTCTAATGAGGTGATGATCTCTTCGTCCCCGCTAATGTTCTCTCAAGGTTTAAACAAACGTTCTTCCAGTAACATTAACAGAACGTTCGTTCAAAGTTATCTGGTCTTTAATAATGTTCTCATAATGTTAGCACAAAACATTATTTATTCATTGTTCAGGGAATGCATAAACGCATTAACTTTTTAAAACTACTTGTTTCCCATTATAAGTGCAGAATTATAAATTGGAATGTTCCCTTAACGTTGATATATCTACGAAGAAAACTGGATGTTTTGAAAGTTTAGAGAACATTTACGAAAAACGGTAACACTTTACAATAAGGTATTTTAGTTAACATTAGTTAACTACCTTAGTGAACATGAACTAAGGATGAACAATACTTCTGCAGCATTTATTAATCTTAGTTAAAATTTATTTCAACATTTACTAATACATTATTAAAATCAAAGGTTGTATTTGTGAACATTAGTGATCTAACTAACTAACATTAGTGAACACTGTGAACTAACATGAACAAACAATGAACAGCTGGATTTATATTTATATTTATATTTATATTTATTGATATTGTTCATTGTTAGTTCATAGCCTACATTAACTAATGTTAACTAATGAACCTTATTGTAAAGTGTTACCATGATTTGTAATGTATTTATCAACTACTTTAAACTGAAGTGGATTTGATTTCTGTCCCCTTCACAACCCATCTTCATGTTCTTATTAACCGATATAATATGTGCCAAATAAATCGAGCATATTAAAGATGAGTTGAGTCTCTCAGAGCTCAGATGAAGGAAACGCTGAAACATGCATGAAGAAACCAGGTGTGCTTCTATACACTCCTCATATTAAACACATGCATGATATTTTGTAATTATATTTAGAGGACAGATAATGTTATGAAAAATGCACATATGTCCCGAAACATAGTGATTCCCGGAGCCTGAACGATCCAGACTGTGTAACGTTTTCATAACTTTATGGGGCATTTGTTTTTTGTTGATGATGTTTCTCTTAATTTTCCCTGTTGATATGAAGGACATTTCCAGAAGTTCTTGATGCCTGAACCTCTCCAGATCTTCCTGCAGGGGGAGTCGATGTTTTGTGCTTGTGTCTCTCATTCGCTCTCAGTCTCTTCCACCAGTCAGACGGGCTCAAAAAGCACAATGTTTTCATTGTGTCGAAGAGACTGAATCTTTCCGATTATGAAAGTGCTCTGTGCGGCTCAGGGGCTTTTATTGATTTCTCTGTCAACATGCTTTTCTAAGCGTTCATGACCTACATCTGTCTCTCGCCACTAGCCTTCCTGCTATTAATCACACTTCACTCGCTGAGACTGTAACCATGGCGATTCTGCTCCGCTTCCATCCCATGACAGGTGAGTATTTGAGCAAACAGCTTTAACACCCTGCAGCTCCGACACTTGAGACTTAATTAAAGTCCCCATGAAATCAAAACAGACAATTCTTGTTTTTTTTTGTTGTTTTTGTTTTTTATGGTATATAGCACTGTTTATTCTAAATGATTTATGGGCGCACATCATTATTGTGTTAATAATCTTGAATCAGAATAAGTTCCTCTTGCAGCATCTCTTCTCTGATGACGAGGGCGGGGCTATAACCTGTCACTCATATGTGATCAGCCAATAGCAAACCACAACCATCCAATCATTTCCCCACAGACACAATCAAGCCCCGCCCACATTTGTTCTTGTTCCAGAACCTCTCAAATGGATTTTTACAATGTTTGCCGATGGAGCTCCTTGTAAAAACTGGTTGATTTTTCTTTTAGCTGCAGGTACTTTTCCCATGGTAAATTCACTGCAGTGCATGACCTCATGTGGCTTATTTCATTCTTCTCTATATAAAACGAATAGAGAAAAGTTTGATCTTGAAAGCCATAGTAACTTTTTACTTCCCTTTCTTAGTGAAGTTAGTCTTGTTATTATCTTGTTTGTTGCTGGTTAAAGTGTCACTGCACTTCTGCACTCAACAGGGGGCGATGTTGATTTACTACAGTTACACATATACATACACACACACACACACACACACACACACTCTCTCTCTCTCTCTCTCTCTCTCTCTCTCTCTCTCTCTCTCTCTCTCTCTCTCACACACACACACACACACACACACACCTACACACACACACACACACACACACACACACACACACACACACACTGCATCAATCTGACAGATGAACACAATGAATTAAAGGACATTCATATATATGCAAATATGTGTGTATACTTTTGCCCTCGTAACTACCACAACAACAGCATTAGGAACAGAGCTATATAGAGTGTTATTTGCTAAAGATCATTTCAGAGGCCATGTCATTTCATAATGTGCCTCCTGCTAATTAATATGCGTATGTGTGTGTGGTGACGCTGAACAGAATGCTTAATATTCACCTCAGCGTATTCATGATCTCAACATTAATCGCCTATCCATAATGGAGTGTGCTGCAAAACTGCGCTCAGTGACACGAGAGGATTAAGACGGAGCCAAATTAAACCCTGGACATCAAAACGTGTGACATTGTACAGGGAAAGATCTCATCCACTAAATATAAAACATTAATCACCCCCAAGATGAATTTCAAACAGTAGCTCACGAGTTTATGCGATCCAAATGGTCCATCTTTTAATGAAAATGCATGCACATTTAAATAAAAATGATCCAGCGCTGTCGTGTAAACTAAAGTCAACAGTTGCTGTGCAGTGAACAGCTGTTACTAGATCACCACTGACTTTGACTACTGGATCGTTTGAAATTGTGACTGGCACTCACTGGCACTCACTGGATGACTGGCACTCACTGGCACTCACTGGATGACTGGTACTCACTGGCACTCACTGGATGACTGGTACTCACTGGCACTCACTGGATGACTGGCACTCACTGGATGACTGGCACTCACTGGATGACTGGCACTCACAGGATGACTGGTACTCACTGGCACTCACTGGATGACTGGCACTCACTGGATGACTGGCACTCACTGGATGACTGGCACTCACTGGATGACTGGCACTCACAGGATGACTGGTACTCACTGGCACTCACTGGATGACTGGCACTCACTGGATGACTGGCACTCACTGGATGACTGGCACTCACTGGCACTCACTGGACGACTGGCACTCACTGGATGACTGGTACTCACTGGCACTCACTGGATGACTGGCACTCACAGGATGACTGGTACTCACTGGCACTCACTGGATGACTGGCACTCACTGGATGACTGGCACTCACTGGATGACTGGCACTCACTGGCACTCACTGGACGACTGGCACTCACTGGATGACTGGTACTCACTGGCACTCACTGGATGACTGGCACTCACTGGCACTCACTGGATGACTGGCACTCACTGGATGACTGGTACTCACTGGATGACTGGTACTCACTGGCACTCACTGGATGACTGGCACTCACTGGCACTCACTGGATGACTGGCACTCACTGGCACTCACTGGATGATTGGCACTCACTGGCACTCACTGGACTGGTACTCACTGGCACTCACTGGATGACTGGCACTCACTGGATGACTGGCACTCACTGGCACTCACTGGATGATTGGCACTCACTGGCACTCACTTGCACTCACTGGCACTCACTGGACGACTGGCACTCACTGGCACTCACTGGATGACTGGCACTCACTGGATGACTGGCATTCACTGGCACTCACTGGATGACTGGTACTCACTGGCACTCACTGGATGACTGGCACTCACTGGCACTCACTGGATGACTGGCACTCACTGGATGACTGGCACTCACTGGATGATTGGCACTCACTGGCACTCACTGGACGACTGGTACTCACTGGCACTCACTGGATGACTGGCACTCACTGGATGACTGGCACTCACTGGCACTCACTGGATGATTGGCACTCACTGGCACTCACTTGCACTCACTGGCACTCACTGGACGACTGGCACTCACTGGCACTCACTGGATGACTGGCACTCACTGGATGACAGGCATTCACTGGCACTCACTGGATGACTGGTACTCACTGGCACTCACTGGATGACTGGCACTCACTGGATGACTGGCACTCACTGGATGATTGGCACTCACTGGCACTCACTGGACGACTGGTACTCACTGGGACTCACTGGATGACTGGCACTCACTGGCACTCACTGGATGATTGGCACTCACTGGCACTCACTTGCACTCACTGGCACTGACTGGACGACTGGCACTCACTGGCACTCACTGGATGACTGGCACTCACTGGATGACTGGCATTCACTGGCACTCACTGGATGACTGGCACTCACTGGATGACTGGCACTCACTGGCACTCACTGGATGATTGGTACTCACTGGCACTCACTGGATGACTGGCACTCACTGGCACTCACTGGATGATTGGCACTCACTGGCACTCACTGGCACTCACTGGATGACTGGCACTCACTGGCACTCACTGGATGACTGGCACTCACTGGATGACTGGCACTCACTGGCACTCACTGGATGATTGGCACTCACTGGCACTCACTGGATGACTGGCACTCACTGGCACTCACTGGATGACTGGCACTCACTGGTTGACCGGCATTCACTGGCACTCACTGGACGACTGGTACTCACTGGCACTCACTGGATGATTGGCACTCACTGGCACTCACTGGATGACTGACACTCACTGGATGACTGGCACTCACTGGCACTCCCTGGATGACTGGCACTCACTGGATGACTGGTACTCACTTGATGACTGGCACTCACTGGCACTCACTGGATGACTGGCACTCACTGGCACTCACTGGATGACTGGCACTCACTGGATGACTGGCACTCACTGGCACTCACTGTATGATTGGCACTCACTGGCACTCACTGGATGATTGGCACTCACTGGCACTCACTGGATGACTGGCACTCACTGGCACTCACTGGATGACTGGCACTCACTGGCACTCACTGGATGATTGGCACTCACTGGCACTCACTGGATGATTGGCACTCACTGCACGACGGAAGAAAACATTCTGCATTTGCACATTTACAAATGTTGTCCCCACGATGTCATTGAGCACATCTGTGTTTCTGTCTTTTCCTGCTTCAGTCTGTCAGTGAAGATGTGTGAAATCAAGAGGCAAAGTCTCCGTTTGACTTTTCCACATATAACTCAGTTTCAGACATCAGACTGTTTTACATTGCTAATGCAGTAAGAAGCATGTTTTTAAGGTGAATCCAGGAGAAGTGGGTCACTTTCATATTTGTTTGTCTTTGCTGGAGTTTGTGTTGTTGTTAGATGTTAAATATGCTGTTCTGTGAGGAACTGAACTGCTTGGCATCATATTTCACAACGACACCAATTGACAAATGACAAAACAGTCTCACGTCACCTGTGTTCACCCTGTTTGTAAGTACTAACTGCTGTTGATGGTTGTTATTATTATTATTAATAATCACCTACTTTGCAGCCCATTAGTCAGCAGATCCTCAGTAAATACTCGAAATAATCAATGAGTCATGATGGAGACGGAAACGATGCTGTTTGAAGTCACATTGTAGATTGTTATAATAACTATTTTGCTACTTTTTATGGAAAGTAACACTTTAGTTTTAAATGTTGTTTTAAACACACATAAATTAATGTTTATGCACAAAAATTGTGAGTCTGACTTTATCCAATATTCCGATTTCTGCTCTGGTAATGTATGCAAATGAGTGCATATTTAATTAGACAGTGCCTTATTTGCATATTTAAACAGAACCTTTCAGAAAACTTGTAATATAAAATTATTAATGCAGATAATCAACTGGGGAAATATTATGATGGCTTGCACTCTCCACGTGTCCTGTGGCGTCTCGCTTTAAACTGTTAGTTGTGTAAAGGACAAAGCTTCATTAATTATGTGCTGCGTACATTTGTTCATCCAATCATTTAGATCAGTGTTTCATGGAGACCTGAGACACAAACATTCCTCGACACGCTAGTGAATCAGGTGTGTTTGATACATGCAGGAGCAGTGATGATGATGATGATGATGATGATGATGAAGATTCCTGCAGTGTTTGTTCATGTGTGGCAGGTGGACATTCAGAGCACACGACCCAGAGCTCATAAACATGCACAAGCTGCCCTTTACACACACACACACTGACCTGAGCTCACACACTATTAAAGGGCAAGTGCAGTCTGAATATTATTTGTGGCTTTTGTGATCGCTAGTGTTTGGGCCAGAGCTAAGATTTCATTTAAAACAGCTGTTTTACACATGCTGTTGTTACTGGAACATTTACACACACACACACACACACACACACACACACACACACACACACACACACACGAACACTCACAAAAACACACACTGAGCCTCCCACTCCTGATTTCCCAACATTTGTATGTCTCTGTGTTCTGTGGCCGCCATGAGCAGAGGCAGAGAGCATTATGGGAGCTGGTGTGTTTGTCATGGCTTGTGAGATTGTGCTTGTGTGAGTGTGTGCCTGGTTAAATTTGAAGTGTTTTCTTGTGCGTGTGTGTGTGTTCAGCCATACTGATGCTGCAGTGATAGGGGAGGAGATGCTAGATTCATCACTGCTGTCAGAGACACACACTCGCATACTGCTGCAGTGTGAGTGGACTCATCCATTTACAAACACACACTGCGTATCCCACAATGCAGTGCGCTCAACATGCTCCTCCCATTTCCAGTGCGACGAATTAACCAACTGTCACTTTATTTGATCAGATCGACAAATGTTTACAGAGTTTTCATAGAAATGTGGATTAAAAATGCAAAGTAATTTCTACGATTTTCAATCATTTCCAAATATGCATTGTGATGATGTCATGCGACATTATTGTATTTTGCATACTATTTAATCCTCTGGTGCTCTTCGCGTCTCGGTCAGAAACTGAAATTTATTTTTTTACTTCAATGAAATTAATGTACTATTTATTAGTTCGGTAATGTTTTTTATTAAATATGTTGTGTTTTGGGGGGATTTTATGGTACTAAATTATATTGACGCTGTATTTATAATCTATTTATTCACTTTTTGAGCATAGACCTGACAATTAAATGTCCAACTTAAACTGTGGTAAATCTTGAATGCTTTAGAGCGACAGACTGAAGTTTGATCTCTTTACAAACACGACACTTGGCAGATTATTGATGAAGTGAAAAAAAGTTTAAAGGGTTAGTTCACCCAAAAATGAAAATTCTGTCAGTAATTACTCACCCTCATGTTGTTCCAACCGCGTAAGACCTTCGTTCGTTCATCTTCGGAACACAAATTAAGATATTTTTTATTAAATCTGAGAGCTGGATCACCTCTCCGTAGGCTGCTAGGTGGCCGACACTTGCTGGCCCAGAAAAGTTATTAAAGAGATCGTTAATATAGTCCAAGTGACTACAGTGGTTCAATCCTAAGTATATCAAGCGACGAGAATACTTTTTGTGTGCAAAAACAAACAAAAATAACGACTTTATTCCACTATTCATTTCCTTCTCTCTGGGCCTCTAGTTGGGCCTCGTAGTGTTTTTGCGCAGCGCGTCTGTGTTATACGTCATCACACATCACACACATGACCAGCGTCGGCCAATAGTGAGCCTACGTGGTGACGTGTAACACAGACGCGTTGCGCAAAAACACTACACGAACCAACTAGAGGCCCAGAGAGAAGGAAATGAATAGTGGAATAAAGTCGTTATTTTTGTTTGTTTTTGCACACAAAAAGTATTCTCGTCGCTTGATAAACTTAAGATTGAACCACTGTAGTCACTTGGACTATATTAACGATCTCTTTAATAACTTTTCTGGGCCAGCAAGTGTCGGCCACCTAGCAGCCTATGGAGAGGTGATCCAGCTCTCAGATTTAATAAAAAATATCTTAATTTGTGTTCCGAAGATGAACGAACGAAGGTCTTACGCGGTTGGAACAACATGAGGGTGAGTGACAGAATTTTCATTTTTAGGTGAACTAACCCTTTAAAAAGGTGAATTTACAAAAAATTACAAAATTTTACGTTTATTGTTATGAAAAAAGTGCAAAAATACTATTTTCAATTTTGATAAGACATCTGTATTTTCAAAAACATGTTTTTCTCTAAAACTGTGAGACAATCACAGGCATAAATCTAAAGTTGTGTTCAAATGTGAGGCTGATATCTCCAAAGCTGGTCTTTCAGTGAGATGTTGTTCGGCTGCAGTACCAAACGCTTCCACTAGAGGAAACTCGTCTCTCATTCATTTCCAATGCGTCATTTCTGACCGCGAGGAGCTCAAGTGTGGCTATTGTTATCAGGACCATTAAACCTGTTCCAAACATGTGTCTGTTTTTTTTTTTTTTTTTTTTTTTTTTTTACACAGCAAGTGCCAAAACCTTTACCAAGTTTCGTACCATTCCGATGAATTTTTATTTATTTATTTTTTTACAATTTTTCAGTCAAATCTGACTGCAGAGCTAACTGAATGGCAGGCGTGCCGTATACAGTAAGTACGCAGTGAGTAGTGCTGTCTCAGTGTGTGTGGCTCTCCATGGACTGAACATGACCTGATTGTTCTGTTCCACAGAAGCTGGTCTGTGTTTATCATCTGAGGCGGCGCGTGAAATCCTCGTCAGATTCGCTCGGGAAAGGAAAGGGCACATTGTCATCAAAGTTTAGCCGCTGAAGAACAACCAGACCGCTTCACATCAGCAGCGTAAATGTGTCCAATTGAAATGTAACGCATGTGTGTCTGGTTTGCAACGCTGCCTCTGATCTGAGTGTTTCATTTGAGCCTATGCTAATGAGAAGGGAGGGGCATCAGATGATTGACAGTGTGCATAGCTTATGATTTGAGCTTTGTTGATCCAGTCTGTCACAGCCCACGTCCTGTGAATCAGCCAATCAGAAGTCTTGATGAGTGTTATTTGACTATATTAATCTCTTTATCCCTATAGTGAGCGTCTCACTGTCTTCTAACACAGCTGAATGAAGTCAGGACTAGATCCTAGTGTCACCAGATCTTGTCAGTTCCCTTTATTTTTGACAAAGTATTTAATGTGTGGCAGAACAAAATGGCAATGAGAGCTACTGTATATAATATTGCAAATGGAAAGAAAGTAGCAACACTGATCATAATTTAACCTATCAACTGTCTCTGATCTTAAAGGGTTGTAGTTTATGAAAGCACAATCAAAAAGCACAACAAGCAGAATTTCATCATAGAAATCCGAATGTTGAGGTTTTCAAGACTTAAAAACTCTTCCGTCAGGTGCTTATGTAGAAACTTTTACGGGGATCCCAGCATGCACCTTGATATCAATTTGACATCAAAAGTTAGTCAAGAATTGATCAAGATGCTGTATATCATCAATTTGGAAGGCAATGTCTTCCAGTGCTAATTAGGTGAAAAGAGAAAGTTAATACCCACAAATTGGTTTAATGTATATTCAGGCCAATATGTTTGACATTCAGTTTACATCAAATCAATGTCATGGTTTAGACGTCAAATTGACATCATATGGACATCACATTTGACATCAATGATTTGTGTATCATTTGATGGACTTAGTTTTGATTAATTAGTTTTAATTTAATTATGCAGCTCATTAACATACTTTATTAGTAGAAAAAAATGTAAATACCCCATTAAACAATTATTTAAAATTGAGTCAAGAAGCCTAAAGTCCTATATTTAACCTTTTTCCTATTTTGATCAACAATCTGCTGTGCATTTCCCACTGAGGCTGATCCTCTGGGAATGACTGGGAAAGTGTTTGTGCAGTCGGTGTCGTGTTTCACAACAATAATGCAATAGCTGTGAGTGAATGAATGAATGCATGAATGAATGAATGATTTAATGATTGAATGAATGAATGACTGAGCACACTTATTTCCTGTAGAGATGTGGACACTAAGCGACTGGTTCTGCTTCACCATAGCAACGGTTCCCCGTGGATGAGCATCCGGACACAGGAGCGGTTGAACTCGGTGTCGTTACGCATGGCTTCACTCTGGGTTTAATATCTGCTGGAGATGGAAGCGCCGCTCACTCACGGCTGAGACCTTTATTTGTACTGTACTGGAGAAAATTAAAAGGACTGCTTATTTTAATCTCAGTGCTGGTCCTTTCTCCATCTGGCTGGTTTTTAAGAAAAACAAGTAATAAAAACTCAGTGAGTGTTTTAGCGCAATTTTCTGACGTCATGGGATCACAACACTAAGAGATAGTAAATCTTTTCCTGGATTTTTTTTGTGCGTTCCCGAGATTAGACCTTCCTTAACATAATGTCGAAAACCCGAAGTCTCTAGGTGGTCTGGTTGAGGAGTAGATAGAAGTGCAAGATTGGTGCGCACAGACAGAACAGAAATCATGAGTTAACCATCGCAATTTTGTCCGGTGGAAAATTGCGCTAAAAATGCATTTTCCTATTTATTATAATTCAAAGGGAAAACAAGTTTATTTTTCTGACTCCATTGGCAGGTATTTGTTCTTGTTTTAATATAGTCCACTTGACAGAGTGAATGAAAAGAAGTGAGAGAATTCAGACACTGATGAACACCTGATAAGCAGAATCACTGAAGGACAAGAACAGAAAAAGGGGAAGAGACGAGCAGAAACACACAAACTTCACCTGATTTTCCTGTGAAACCAGCTTACAAAGTTTCTATATAACATTATTTCTTTCATACATGTACAAAAGTTATTGTTGAGAATGAACAGAGATTTAGATGTTGTTGTTTTATTGAAAATAATAAAGGTTACAGTCACCATTATGATGATCAGTGTTTGCTTTAGTTGGAATCTTGACCCCTGACGGTGTCGCCAGTGTTTTACCATTAATTTGTGGGACAATGTTTTACAGTGGAGTCTGGAGCTTTCTGTCACTGATGCGGATGCTCTGATCTGATAGAGAAGCAGATTTATGCTGTTGGAGAAACATGGGCGATGTGCTGAAAGCTGTTTATGTGTTCGTTTGGGGCTTGACATCATATTTCTCACGGAGTGTTTGTTTGTCTTTAGTTTCAGCAGTGATGAATGACCAGCACTGTGAAGGCCTGCAGGAGTCTGACGCTCAGGAATGGACAGGTGACGAAATAATGGCTGTATATTCCCGATGGGATTTCTCTCCTGTGTGAGTCTGCAGACGGATTCCTGAGACTGGATGACGTTTATTAATGCAAAACTTGTGAGTTAGCAGCTGCTGTCTACACACTTCACAGCATGTTTTAAGATCGTTAAGTCATGAAAACATTATTTCTGAACATTCTCCAAAATGTGCAGTTTTTTTAATTATTAAATACAATGTTTTTAATGCAAATGTTGAGGAAACATTCCATTTCATCATTCTTCAAACATCAAGGGAATGTAACTTTTAACGTTACTGGAGGATTGTTTGTTCATAACTTTAAGAGAATCTGAAATCAGATTGTTCACGTTCACAAGTGGTTCCTGGTCATCTGATTTCCCCCGGACAGCAACATAGTGTCGGCCCAGATCTGGGACATGTGGATTTATGAATTATTATTTAAACCATGTTAATAGTTTTTAACTGATTAAATTAAATTTTCACACTTAAGGCTGATTTGAAGTATGCATTTTAAGATATTATTAAATAAAGTTATGCAAATACTTAATAATAAACAAAGCCATTAATTAATTTGAGTGTGTGAATACTAGTATAATAGTGATGATTGACTTAGGAAACAGCAGTAATGACCCTTTTCCCGTTAAGTGATCAGTTCCCTTTCGAGGGAACTCACGCTGCGTCGATGAGGCTTTGGGAACGCCCCTGCGTGATTGCGTCTGAAGCACATGTGTCAGCTAGTCCAGTGGCGAGAGTAAACCGGTCATGACCGGTCTGACCGGCGTTAGCTTCTGTGCCTCAGCAAGCGTTATTGTCTGTCACAAAATCATACAGCTCTATACCAATATTATAATGGCGACCAGACAATCGTTCAAATTGTGTGCTTCTCCCTGCCCTCGTTATCTCACGGGTGGGGATACACACAATCTTTGTGTGGTGTGTTTGGGAGCAGAGCATGCCCTTCGAGCGGGCTGACTGTGAGCATTGTGAGAGGAGGAGGGTGTTCAGGTGAGCGTTCCCTGCGGTTCAGGCTCTTAACGTGGGGATCGCAAATGGCTCCCACGGTGGGGTTTGAGATGAGCCCCGCCAATCATCTCAGCTTCTACCCGTGGGATCCAGTGCTCTCTCTCCACCCTGGAGGAGGTACCGGTGCTTCAGCTGTCTAGTTCCGAGGAACTAGATGTGCTGGGCGTCGAAATGGGTGAAGACCAGCGGGCTGGTCTTCGCCAAATCTTCGCTGGTCTTTGTCAGATTTTATGACTTAGACTTGGATACCCCTGGGTCGAGAGATCTCAAGTCGTAACTCAGTTTTAACACGATTCTTGGCCGTATGGCGTTCGGGGATTCTCGTTCCCAAAGCGTCATCGACACAGTGCGAGATCCCTCCAAAGGGAACATCTCAGGTTAGGACTGTAACCCTAGTTCCCTGAGAAGGGAATGAGACGCTGCGTCACTTTGCCATACATCCTACATCCTGGTGATCGACTTGCTTCGGCCTTCTCGAAGCTAACACCAGTCAGACCGAATGTGCTTTTATCCTTTCCTGGTCGTGAGGTTCACTCTCGCCATTGGAATAGTTGACACATGTGCTTCAGACGCAATCACGCAGGGGCGTTCCCAAAGTGTCATCGACGCAGGGAACTAGGGTTGCAGTTGTAACCTGAGGCGTTATCCAAGGTCTTGTTGTTTGGGATAATCAGCGCTGTTGATCAGGACGCACAGAACATCTCTGTGATTCACACGGGATGCCGAGGACACTTGCACACGCATATTAATGTCTGTAAACTCACATCAGCACAGTGATAAAGATAATTGTACTAAGAGTTTCCGTTCGCTGTGATTCGCCCTGCTGTCACTGAGACCTTCAGCGGCTCAGAGCTACAAATCATTCAACACCCTTCAGCTCTGTGCGAAGAGCCGGAGACGTGTTTAATACGAGAGAGCGTCCCGATCCATTATGTAGAGGACGAACTGACTCAATAATTCACAGACGCGGAATCAGGACGAGCCTAAACTCAGTTCTGAGACAGCAGGTTATTCTGAACCAGGTCTCTGCAGTGATGATGATGAAGAGAGAGAGAGAGAGAGTGTGTGTGTGTGTGTGTGTGTGTGCGTGTGTGTGTTTGTGCTTGTCTGTGTGCGTGTGTGTGTGTGTGTGTGTGTGTGTGTGTATATACTGTATATAGATAGATCCTTCCTTTCCAGTTTAAAACCCCTGATCTAAAAGATTGATCAGATTGGACCATAGTTTTGGATGTATTATTAAAAATAGTTTCTTACTTATTGAACTCATTTTTATCCTTTATTTTTGGCCGTTGTTGACAGTAAAGAGTCAAGATGAATCTGCGAACCTCCATTAGATGTGATGGTGACTGACAGCGCTCGGAAATGTTCGCTGAATCGTGTTCTTTAGATGTTTGCTGTGAGTGTTTTTGGTGGCATCAGTCTAAAGGCTCTTACTTCAGATCAGAAACCTGTTTAGCAGTTTATTAGACGTCATGAAAGAAGCTTGACATGTTTACCTCAATCTGTCCCAGGGCTTTTCTGGAGCAGAACATGTTGTCCCTTGGAGGCTGGTATGATCCTAGCAAGACCTCGAGAAACAGCGCATGTACAGAAGTTAAAGTCTGTCACCATTACGGTGATTCCTGTATTTGGGCACCTTTGGTTAAATGACTTCACTTTCAGAAACTGTTCACAGTAGGCGTGTTTCCATTACAGATTTGCGCAAAACTTTGGCGATTTTTTCTAAATGTCGACAAAAAACTATTGCGAAATGACGGCGTTTCCATTGACCGATGATATGCAACTAAAACTACATTTTTTCCTCTCGCGATAAGTAAAATCATTCCAAAAACCATGGCAACAGACGTTGGTAGGTTTATGTACTATGTCCCAGCCACTGCACTAGCCATTATTATTAATGGAAGGAGATGTATGTGTGTTTCCAAGCATTAATGGTAAGGAATTACCCTTATTATACTTGTGAGCGGCACATATGAGGTGTTTCTGGGTGTTTCTCCCTCATTTCTGCTTCGAGGTCTTGATTGTGGCATTTATTTGATGTTTAGAATACATTATTCCTGTTATTCTTTTGTCTTATATGAACTTAATAAAGAACTCTGTCTCGTACTCTGTCCAAACACACCGCGTCATCTACGTCAGGTGACCTGTAAATGCGCAAAAACTCCATTGCTCCAACTCTAACTCCAAAAACTTTCCATTGCAGTTTTGCGAAATATTTCTTTTTCAAATTGCCTGAAAACCCCCCTCATGCGAGCGTAAAAACTTTTTTTGCAATGTATGGGAGTTTTTGCGAAATTGACGTGTTTCCATTGGGCGAATTTTCGTAATTTGAAGGTTAATGGAAACGCGGCTACTATGTGCTTGTACATGTACAACTGTTTTGGGGGTCAGTGGCTGTCACTGGATTTTGACAAATGTAAGTTCCCAAATCTGCATGAACAGTAGCTTTCATTGGTATCAAACTGTTATTAGCTGTAAGATTGAGAGAGCTGTTCTCTTAACCCTATGATTACACCTTTTTTTGGCACTTTCTTTGTTTTTATATGAAGCTGATTCGATATTTAGCTGATATGTCAAGTCACCTTTATTTATACAGCGCTTTTGACAATACTGATTGTTTCAAAGCAGCTTTACAGAGATAACTAGAAAATAATGTAACAAAGTTTGTTTCCAGGAGAAAATAGCGTCACAGTCCAGCTTAAGTAAGTTCAGTGAAGGTTCAATTTTGTTGTAAAAGAAGTTATTAATTTAGCTCATTTATATATATGTATGAAGCCGCTCTGGATTAAACCGTGATGTCATCGTCCAGCTCAGTTCAGTTCTCATATAATGCTGTCAATGCAGGAGATCAATAATATTGTGGAATATTAAATTAAATGTCCCCAACTAAGCAAGACAAAAACCAATGGCGACAAAGGTGGAAATAAGGCGACATATGTGTATGAATCATTTGGAAATTGTGCAATACACTCAGGTTCTTTATTGGCATTGATTTTTTAGTCCAGTATAAGCCAGCCTGGACCATCATGAGGGTTCTTCATCATTACAGTCGCCCCAGTTTTCATTAACGTCTGGAAGATCCTGTAGGAATGTGTGTGTTGAACACAAGTGCTGCTCTGCGGCGGGGTGTGTGTTTGAGGAGGTGGGGTGTGTGTTTGAGACTGCTGTGTATTGATCAGGTATTTACCTCGGCATGTTGATCAATAACGCCGTGTGTCTGTGCAAAAGCTCTCGCGTCCCACGCTTTCAGCATTATTATTCTCACAGTTATGCTCAGAGTTATTCAGTGAGGCCTGCTCTGTTCCCATGTTTGTGTTTGTGTAGAATATTCACGTCATTCACTGAGATGAACAGCTGTTGTTGTTTCATGAGAAGTTCATCCATTCCTTCTGTGCTGGAAGTCACTGGATGCTTATTTCTTATTGTCACATAATTATAAAAGTCATGCATTCTTAACAGTAAAGCTTCTATATGGAACGTTAAAGGGTTTCGTCATAGATTTAGTTTATTCATTAACAGATTCCAGCTGACAGAAGCTCCACTGATTGGCTGCTGATGTCGTGAGGGAGCGTCTAATTGGCCGTCCAGCTGACAGAAGCTCCACTGATTGGACGTCCAGCAGACAGAAGCTCCACTGATTGGACGTCCAGCAGACAGAAGCTCCACTGATTGGCCGTCCTGCAGACAGAAGCTCCACTGATTGGCCATCCAGCAGACAGAAGCTCCACTGATTGGCCGTCCTGCAGACAGAAGCTCCACTGATTGGCTGCTGATGTCGTGAGAGAGCGTCTGATTGGCCGTCCAGCTGACAGAAGCTCCCCTGATTGGCCCTCCAGCTGACAGAAGCTCCATTGATTGGCTGCTGATGTCGTGAGGGAGCGTCTGATTGGCCGTCCAGCTGACAGAAGCTCCACTGATTGGCTGCTGATGTCGTGAGAGAGCGTCTGATTGGCCGTCCAGCTGACAGAAGCTCCACTGATTGGCTGCTGATGTCGTGAGAGAGCGTCTGATTGGCCGTCCAGCTGACAGAAGCTCCACTGATTGGCCATCCAGCAGACAGAAGCTCCACTGATTGGCCATCCAGCAGACAGAAGCTCCACTGATTGGCCGTCCTGCAGACAGAAGCTCCACTGATTGGCTGCTGATGTCGTGAGAGAGCGTCTGATTGGCCGTCCAGCTGACAGAAGCTCCCCTGATTGGCCCTCCAGCTGACAGAAGCTCCACTGATTGGCTGCTGATGTCGTGAGGGAGCGTCTGATTGGCCGTCCAGCAGACAGAAGCTCCACTGATTGGCTGCTGATAACGTGAGAGAGCGTCTGATTGGCAGTCAAGCAGACAGAAGCTCCACTGATTGGCCATCCAGCAGACAGAAGTTTCACTGATTGGCCGTCCTGCAGACAGAAGCTCCACTGATTGGCTGCTGATGTCGTGAGAGAGCGTCTGATTGGCCGTCCAGCTGACAGAAGCTCCACTGATTGGCCGTCCTGCAGACAGAAGCTCCACTGATTGGCTGCTGATGTCGTGAGAGAGCGTCTGATTGGCCGTCCAGCTGACAGAAGCTCCACTGATTGGCTGCTGATGTCGTGAGAGAGCGTCTGATTGGCCGTCCAGCTGACAGAAGCTCCACTGATTGGCTGCTGATGTCGTGAGAGAGCGTCTGATTGCCCGTCCAGCTGACAGAAGCTCCACTGATTGGCCCTCCAGCTGACAGAAGCTCCACTGATTGGCCGTCAAGCAGACAGAAGCTCCACTGATTGGCCGTCCAGCTGACAGAAGCTCCACTGATTGGCTGCTGATGTCGTGAGAGAGCGTCTGATTGCCCGTCCAGCTGACAGAAGCTCCACTGATTGGCCCTCCAGCTGACAGAAGCTCCACTGATTGGCCGTCAAGCAGACAGAAGCTCCACTGATTGGCCGTCCAGCTGACAGAAGCTCCACTGATTGGCTGCTGATGTCGTGAGAGAGCGTCTGATTGCCCGTCCAGCTGACAGAAGCTCCACTGATTGGCCCTCCAGCTGACAGAAGCTCCACTGATTGGCCGTCAAGCAGACAGAAGCTCCACTGATTGGCCGTCCAGCAGACAGAAGCTCCACTGATTGGCCGTCCAGCAGACAGAAGCTCCACTGATTGGCCGTCCAGCAGACAGAAGCTCCACTGATTGGCTGCTGATGTCGTGAGGGAGCGTCTGATTGGCCGTCCAGCAGACAGAAGATGGGAGTGCTGATGGGAGGCTCATTCTGAGCTCTGTGGGAATAAATCACGTCGAGTGTGATGGAGAGGTGGCTAATGGCTAGTTCTCCTGCGACTAGCGCTGTCTGACCCTTCAGGTCAAAGCAATAATGAAAGTGTCCCGGCCTTTATCACAGCACACTAGCCTCCGGACCACTCACACACACACACACACACACACACACACACACACACACACACACACACACACACACACACACACACACACACACACACACACACACACACAGATAGTCGGTCTGTGGAGGAATGGCTTAAGCGTATTTAATCGCTCAAACACAGGATCCGTCACCTCGGCCCTTAAAGCTGCACCCGACCGCACACTGACCAGTGGTTCCATCGAAACAATCTTTAAAGCAAGTTGCCAGCACTATTTTTGCAAAAGAATTTACTATTATTATTATTATTAATTAAAGACTAAAGTGATCTACAGAATAAATTAAGTCATTCAGGTTTGGAATGACATGATGGTGAGTAAATAATTGAAATGTTTTGGTGTTCCTTTAACAGAGATGAACATGGAATAAAAGCACTATGTGTGTGTGTGTGTGTGTGTGTGTGTGTGTGTGTGTGTATGAGTGTGTGTGTGTGTGTGTGTGTGTGTGTGTGTGTGTGTGTGTGTGTGTGTGTGTGTGTGTGTGTGTGTGTGTGTGTGTGTGTGTGTGTGTGTGTGTGTGTGTGTGTGTGTGTGTGTGTGTGTGACTGGTGTTGTGGTGTTTTTCTGTAATCAGCTCCACACTGAATTTTAACATTAATAACGAGTGACTCTCGTCAGGCGAGTCTTTGATCTATAGCTCAAACTCTCCTCAGCGCTTTGTGCATTTTGTTCAAGTGTCACATCTAATAAATACACACACACACACACACACGCACGCACACACACACACACACACACACACACACACACACACACACACACACACACACACACACACACACACACTTTAACACTGAATATAGAGTGTGTCCACTGATATGAACACGGTCAGGGCTAGGGTTAAAAATATTCAATGAATGATGTGTAAATAATGTTTTTGTGCTGACTTTTTGAGAACATTATTGAAGACGTGATAACTCTGAAAGAACGTTCAATTAATGTTACTGGAAGAACGTTTGTTCATAACTTTGAGAACCTTGAGAGAACAGTCTGTGTCTGTGTCTGTGTTTTCTTTAATCACGGCACAGGAAGTGTTGTGTGATTAGCAGAACTGCTTCTCATTACAGAAACACGATCCAGACTCAAACACACACACACACACACACACACACACACACACACACACACACACACACACACACACACACACACACACACACACACACACACACACACACACACACACACACACACACACACACACACACACACACACACACACACGGCTCCAGAACTCCAGGACTATGTTTATAGATCACATTCTTCTACAATACAATTGTTTTCATTACAATTTGTATTGAACTGAAAATAAATCTCAGATTGTCACACTAGAATTTGTAATATTTTAGCATTATGCCAGCCTAATTTACACCACATGCAAGTGCCATAGTTCAGCTTTTCATTATTAAAATGTATTATAATAAGAAGTGTGTTAACTAGACATTTGGTGTTGGACACACTCCTGAAAATAAAGCTTCTCTGTCAGCATCGATGGTTCCATGAAGAACCAATCCTCTGCACTAAAGCTTGTTTAGATTGTAAAAATGTTCTTCACACGTAGAAATAAGTGAGTTTTCTGCAGGTTTCTCAAGGAAGACAAAGAGAACGAGGGCGGGGCTTTAACCTGTCACTCACATGAGATCAGCCAATAGCAAACCACAACCATCCAATCATCCAATCAATTCCCCACTGACACAATCAAGCCCCGCCCACATTTGTCCACTCGGATATACGACACAATAGAGGAGAAAAGATGATAAATCTTCAGCTTCATGATTCTAAAGTCTCGTGAAGAACAACACGCAGCAACACTTTGTCAGGTGAAAGTGCTAATGAATAAATAACAGAAGCAGTGTATGATTCTGCTGCGTTAAACAATTATTTCATCACGGCCCAGCATGACCAACCAAACAGAACAAAGGCCGTGCGCTGAGTCTTGCAGATTTCCAATTTGCTCTTTAAATAAAATCTGTGAGCAAGGCGTCTGGTTAGCTCTTAATAAAACATGTATTATGCTTATTTTAACCCTCACTGCCTTCAGAAGCTCCACAGTGCTTTTATCTCGGGAGAATGGGCGAATGGTGGTTCTGACATGCAGCATGACATAAAAAAGAAGCCAAATTACATATAATAATGTTTAACACCACTTTCAATGAGCCATTTCTTTCTTCTGAAATAGCCAAATGCTCTTTTTTCTCTCCTCAGGCTTTGAGGTGTTCTCCTTTCATGTACCTGTAGACTCGCTCTCCTTCTCTCTCTCTCTCTTCCAGTTCTCCGGATGGCAGGGATGAAATGGGTTTCTGGGAAAAGGGAGTTTCCGCCACACGTCATTTCATCCCAATCGACGTCCGAGAAGCTTCTGAAAACACAATTATCCTCCTTCGGTTCACGTTTGCGCTCAGTTTTTCCAGTTCCAGGCGTCTAATGAGTGTGTGGCGTTCCTGGAATGGGCGAGTGTGTTTTGTGTTGTTAGGTGTGTTTTCAGCTGCACAAACAGAGACGCGAGACGTGTTCTTCATCATTACGGTAATAGTGAACCTCAAGCAAGCCTCTTCATCAGGAACGCCTCTTTATTGCAGTGCTCATGTTGTTCTGCTCACGCCACTGATGATTGTTCCTCGTTTCACAGATAAGATCAAGGGACACACAAACCTGAGCTTGTTTTCAAGGGACAGGAAATAAGTGCATGCTTTGAAGAATATGTATATGAGCAGATCAGCTGGAAACTCAGAATATAATCAACAGATGACTCTGAAGAAAAGCTGTTTTGCAACATGTCAAATACAACGTTCTCGACACTCTTATAGATAAAGCTTCTCTGTCGGCATCGATGGTTCCATGAAGATCCTTTAACATCCATGGAATCTCTCCAGGTTCGTTATAGTGGAAAACGGTTCTTTAAATTATTAAAATATCGGTAACACTTTACAATAACGTTCATTAGTTGTTAACTACATTAGTTAACATGAACTAAGAATGAACAATACTTCTACAGCATTTATTAATCTTAGGTCATATTAGTTTCAACATTTACGAATACGTTATTAAAATCAAAGGTTGTGTTTGTTAACATTAGTTAATGCACTGTGAACTAACATGAACAAACAATGAACAATTAACTAACATTAACAAATACTGTAACAAATGTATTGCTCATTGTTAGTTCATGTTAGTTAATACATTAATAATGAGCCTTCCTTGTAAAGTGTTACCTAAAAACAATAACTGATATGCTAATTTTCCATTTCCCATCAGGCAGTTCTCAGAGTCAATCCCATGATGCCGTTCAGTCTGACATCATCGGCTTGTTATGAGTGACGGTGTTGAAATGCACCATGGGTATTCGTGACAGTCGACAACACTAAAACGTGTGTTAGAGACACGAGAGATTATAAAAAGCCATTAAGAGCTGATAAAGACACTGTTTAATGATCATTTACACGCGTTTACTCCATTAGTGATGATAACATCTGTCTTTATTACAGCCGAACATCTCACTTCGTATGTGCATTTTGATGTTGTCATCGTTGTATATTTGAATAGTTAATATAGGGGCGTGTAGACTTATGCAATCATATTTCTGAAATGTGTCAGTTTGGTTTTCGGTGGCATTGCATGGGTTGTAATCGTTGCATTAACTGTGCATTGTGTTCAGTGAATCTGTGTGTCTGAATGATGATCCACAGAAACGTTTATGGTTCAGCAAGTAAAGCTTTTACTAAATTTACTAAAGTTTCTTGTCTTGCTGAGTTTATATATACTGATAGATAGACAGATGATGAAGTTCAGACGCAGTTTTTAGGAGAAACACCGTAACGCAAATGTGACCGAACAACAAACAGAGGTTACTGACACAATTAAAGGTAATTAACTCACACACTGCAGGTGAAACAAACAAACTCGTAGTGACGGTCACCATGGTAACAACAGAGTGGAACAATCAAACAAAGGAAGACATGACTCATGAAAACAAACTGAATGTCCATGAAAACTAAAACAAACTAAACATAACTGTTTATATATATATATATTACATTTTAAAATACTCATAATCAAACTACAGTTACTTTTTTATTAATTACATGATTACTTAATATTCACAAAATGGCAGTAAATGATTCAGAATTCATTGATTCTCCCTAATTATTATTTTCTCAAAGCTCCATTGCTGAATGTTTCGAAGGTCTGTTAGATTGTGGAATCGCCGTCCACTAGTCAGGCGACTGCAATCACATGGAAAATTAACAAATGAAACAATGCATCTGGTTTTATTTTGATTGTTTTTAATTTAAAAAAAAATGTAAGAATTGATTAATAATTTGCTTTTCATCAATTTGCGAACCTCTTCAGTTCTTCCCAAGCCCTGATGTAATGTGATGTTTAATGCAGTTTATGATGTTGAAAACAAGAATGGAATCATTTTCCTTTCTCTTTGTATTTTTTAATCAATATGGTACAAGATTATCCTGTACAAATCAATGTTATAAACGAGTAATCTAATAGTAGCACAATTACATTACCTAAAATGTGTAATGTAATAGATTATTAATAATTAATTATCAATTAAGTCTCATTAGAGTATTAGTAGACTGTTAGATTAGGGTTCGGGTTAGTATTAGTAGGACTTCTAATGTGGACCATTGAAATAAAGTGTTTATGAATATGCATACAGTGCTGGGTGGATTACTGGTGTTATTTGTGTTTACCAGTGATGTTGTGTTGTGTGTTTAAACCGCCTGTTTAACATCTGATCCATAACATTGTCTATTGTTCATTGTTAAATGATCTTTATATGGGTCTGTGATGGTCATTGTGTGTTTTCCTGTGGAGCTTTTGGCGTGTCGTCATGGTTACGAGGAGCATTGTGGGATTGTGGAGGAGCCGCTCGTTCCTCAAAGCACCAGCTGTCCGAGGACAGAAGAGGCCTAGTAAATCGTGGCCATTATTAGGAGAAAACGGTGGCAAGTGAGGTAATTATTGGTGGCCACGAGACACAGGTGTTCACAGCAGCATGTAAATCAAATACGACAGCAGAATACCCCCCCCCCCCAATCCCGAGTTAATAGCCG
>NC_138225.1:579643-589643 GCF_964197995.2 Scardinius erythrophthalmus
CGGTTCTCTCGGACTGATTGAGTTTCTGTGATTCGACTCATGCAGAATCTCCAGTAATCTGTCATTCAGTAACATCAGATTATGAGTGTGTAGAGTCACAGATATGATCAACACTGGGAATTAAGACAACAAGACAATACAGGGAGACACGTCTGAAACTCAATCCAGTGTGTGTGTGTGTGTGTGTGTGTGTGTGTGTGTGTGTGTGTGTGTGTGTGTGTGTGTGTGTGCAGATTTGTGTTCTTCACTGATGGAACAGGGAACATCACTCTCACTCTCGAATCAGAAGCAGAAAGAGTTTGAGTTCAACAAATCTTTCAAGAGCACGTCCTATAATTCATTCCCATATCAGGCTCATTATTTCTAGAGTTCGTGCCATTGACTGTCCACTTGTTTCAGAACATTCAAATTGATGTTCCCATAATGTTTGAAGAATGATACCATAAATTTTCTTTTTTTAACATTCACACAACCCAAAGTTGAAGAGTGAAATGACTCTGAGTTCAGAATAAATCCTTCAGAAAGAGACGTCACCTGGTTTGGCGTGTGTGTGTGTGTGCGTGTGTGTGTGTGTGTGTGTGTGTGTGTGTGTATGTTAATATCCATCGATTTCCGTCTGTTTGTGCTGTTGTTCTGCTGCCAGTGTGACTAAGAGAGACGAGTGTAAGTGTCCATCTGTTTGTGTTGTTCTGATGTGTTGTGTGAACACACACACACACACACACACACACACACTCTCAGAAATCAAACATCAGCGTGACGCCGTCCTTTACGCAGAGACGAGTAACAGATGCGCAGCGACACACAGATTTTCTTTCGTCACGCTGTTGGAGAAGCAGAGAAACAGAAACAAGACACAAACACTGATGTAGAGTTAGAGGAGACTGAACTCTCAGTTACACTGAAGATATAGACATAATAATCACTCATGATAAATATGACAAGATGCTTCTGAATACAATAACTGTGCACTGTAATAGAAAGTGAATCTGAGTCTGTTTGTGTGTGTGTGTGCGTGTGTGTGTGTGTGTGTGTGTCTCTCCATGACTCTCAGGATTTCCGATGCCTTCAGATGTTTATTCTGCATTAAAGGATAGTTCACGCAAAAATGAAGATTCTGTCATTAATTACTCGCCCTCCGCGTTCCAAACCCATGAGACATTCGTTCATCTTCGCAACACAACTGAAGATATTTCAATAGAATCTGAGGATTTCTGTCCCTCAGTCGACAGTCACTCCTACAGGATTGAGAGTAATTTCTGTGTGAACTGACCCTTTAAAGCACGAGTTCCTTCTTCACCAGTGTGACTGTGTTCTGCGGACACGAATGAGATGTTTAGCAGAATGTTTTCTCCAGCGTGACTCATTCTGATGAAGATACGATGTGGTGCTCAGGTTAATTTCACCTTAATCCTCTCACACTCAGTCACGCTCGGCGAGCGCAAGAATAACCGTCTCTGTTGACAAGTTTAACATCAGTCGAAGAATCGCTAAACCAGGCAGAACGCCGGATGAAATTGGATCCGAATGCATGCAAAGTCGTTCGTGGCCCAGCGTCTCACACACTTTTCCCGAGTGTGTTTTTATTAGCATGCGGCTCATGTTACGCTGAAGATGCTACAGCTGTAGAGATTCAATTTGTTTGACAAACACCCCATTGAACATGGTGATGATGCCATGTGTCTCTTCACTTTCTGCAAGGGCATTTCCTCACATTTACATTCAGATCATGAAGTTCCAACGCAAGTTTCACTAATGGACCTTCACACACTGTTCTTCAGTCAGCACTGCTGAACCATTCCTTCTCAAAGCACACCTTCATGCTCCGAGAGGCGGTTTCTCATGTGCACACACACACACACACACACACACACACACACACACACACACACACACACACGGATGGTTCCATATACCGGCTAACATCAGCATTAAAGACTTTTAAAATCATTTTCACGCGTTCACATGTTGATGAAATCTGATGTAATATTATAATGCGTATTTGGCTTGCTGTCCGGGGGGAATTGTGAATTCGGCCCGACCCCAGAGTACTCCCCCCTATAAATGTATAGATCATAGGTATCTATGAGCAGACCCAGCCGAATGTGAGGTGATGGGGTGGTGGCGGGATGCTGAGAAATTAGTCATGAGACAGGAGGTAAGGGAAGGCTTTATTTATACTGGCTTCTTCTTGTGCTGATTGGATGATTGCCTGAACATGCTCCTCCCGAACTTTGTTACATAAAACTTCATTTAGCTCAAAACTCACTTTCATGTTTGAATACCTTCTGTTTGTGATCCGGTGTGGATTGTGATCACTGAATGAGGCAGAAATATTTATACACGATGCAAAAGATATGCATGCTAAATTACCATAGTAAATATGACCGCTTGAAGAAATCAGACAAATCAAATAGGCTATAATAGCCCGGCTAGCACTGGCCCGACGGTGGAAACGCAGTGGTTTAGGGTTCAGTGCTCCAGTCTAGAGGCTATTAGCCCCGCACGCCCGTTTACAGCCCGGCTAGCACTGGCCTGACGGTGGAAATGCAGTGGTTTAGGGTTCAGTGCTCCAGTCTAGAGGCTATTAGCGCCGCACGCCCGTTTACAGCCCGGCTAGCACTGGCCCGATGGTGGAAACGCAGTGGTTTAGGGTTCAGTGCTCCAGTCTAGAGGCTATTAGCGCCGCACGCCCGTTTACAGCCCGGTTAGCACTGGCCCGACAGTGGAAACGCAGTGGTTTTGGGTTCAGTGCTCCTGTCTCAAAGCTATTAGCCCTGCACGCCCGTTTACAGCCCGGCTAGCACTGGCCCGACAGTGGAAACGCAGTGGTTTAGGGTTCAGTGCTACAGTCTCGAGGCTATTAGCCCCGCCCACCCGTTTACAGCCCGGCTAGCACTGGCCCGACGGTGGAAACGCAGTGGTTTAGGGTTCAATGCTCCAGTCTCGAGGCTATTAGCCCCGCCCGCCCGTTTACAGCCCGGCTAGCACTGGCCCGACGGTGGAAACGCAGTGGTTTAGGGTTCAGTGCTCCTGTCTCAAAGCTATTAGCCCTGCACGCCCGTTTACAGCCCGGCTAGCACTGGCCCGACAGTGGAAACGCAGTGGTTTAGGGTTCAGTGCTACAGTCTCGAGGCTATTAGCCCCGCCCGCCCGTTTACAGCCCGGCTAGCACTGGCCCGACGGTGGAAACGCAGTGGTTTAGGGTTCAATGCTCCAGTCTCGAGGCTATTAGCCCCGCCCGCCCGTTTACAGCCCGGCTAGCACTGGCCCGACAGTGGAAACGCAGTGGTTTAGGGTTCAGTGCTCCTGTCTCAAAGCTATTAGCCCTGCACGCCCGTTTACAGCCCGGCTAGCACTGGCCCGACAGTGGAAACGCAGTGGTTTAGGGTTCAGTGCTACAGTCTCGAGGCTATTAGCCCCGCCCGCCCGTTTACAGCCCGGCTAGCACTGGCCCGACAGTGGAAACGCAGTGGTTTAGGGTTCAGTGCTCCAGTCTCGAGGCTATTAGCCCCGCCCGCCCGTTTACAGCCCGGCTAGCACTGGCCCGACGGTGGAAACGCAGTGGTTTAGGGTTCAGTGCTCCTGTCTCAAGGCTATTAGCCCCGCCCGCCCGTTTACAGCCCGGCTAGCACTGGCCCGACAGTGGAAACGCAGTGGTTTAGGGTTCAGTGCTCCAGTCTCGAGGCTATTAGCCCCGCCCGCCCGTTTACAGCCCGGCTAGCACTGGCCCGACGGTGGAAACGCAGTGGTTTAGGGTTCAGTGCTACAGTCTCGAGGCTATTAGCCCCCCTCGCCCGTTTACAGCCCGGCTAGCACTGGCCCGACGGTGGAAACGCAGTGGTTTAGGGTTCAGTGCTCCTGTCTCGAGGCTATTAGCCCCGCCCGCCCGTTTACAGCCCGGCTAGCACTGGCCCGACGGTGGAAACGCAGTGGTTTAGGGTTCAGTGCTCCTGTCTCGAGGCTATTAGCCCCGCCCGCCTGTTTACAGCCCGGCTAGCACTGGCCCGACGGTGGAAACGCAGTGGTTTAGGGTTCAGTGCTACAGTCTCGAGGCTATTAGCCCCGCCCGCCCGTTTACAGCCCGGCTAGCACTGTCCCGACGGTGGAAACGCAGTGGTTTAGGGTTCAGTGCTACAGTCTCGAGGCTATTAGCCCCGCCCGCCCGTTTACAGCCCGGCTAGCACTGGCCCGACGGTGGAAACGCAGTGGTTTAGGGTTCAGTGCTACAGTCTCGAGGCTATTAGCCC
Source organism: Scardinius erythrophthalmus (assembly GCF_964197995.2). Taxonomy (NCBI): domain Eukaryota; kingdom Metazoa; phylum Chordata; class Actinopteri; order Cypriniformes; family Leuciscidae; genus Scardinius; species Scardinius erythrophthalmus. Next base: position 583,894 of record NC_138225.1, read on the forward strand.
CGCCCGCCCGTTTACAGCCCGGCTAGCACTGGCCCGACGGTGGAAACGCAGTGGTTTAGGGTTCAGTGCTACAGTCTCGAGGCTATTAGCCCCGCCCGCCCGTTTACAGCCCGGCTAGCACTGTCCCGATGGTGGAAACGCAGTGGTTTAGGGTTCAGTGCTACAGTCTCGAGGCTATTAGCCCCGCCCGCCTGTTTACAGCCCGGCTAGCACTGGCCCGACGGTGGAAACGCAGTGGTTTAGGGTTCAGTGCTCCTGTCTCGAGGCTATTAGCCCCGCCCGCCCGTTTACAGCCCGGCTAGCACTGGCCCGACGGTGGAAACGCAGTGGTTTAGGGTTCAGTGCTACAGTCTCGAGGCTATTAGCCCCGCCCGCCCGTTTACAGCCCGGCTAGCACTGGCCCGACGGTGGAAACGCAGTGGTTTAGGGTTCAGTGCTACAGTCTCGAGGCTATTAGCCCCGCCCGCCCGTTTACAGCCCGGCTAGCACTGTCCCGACGGTGGAAACGCAGTGGTTTAGGGTTCAGTGCTCCTGTCTCGAGGCTATTAGCCCCGCCCGCCCGTTTACAGCCCGGCTAGCACTGGCCCGATGGTGGAAACGCAGTGGTTTAGGGTTCAGTGCTACAGTCTCGAGGCTATTAGCCCCGCCCGCCCGTTTACAGCCCGGCTAGCACTGGCCCGACGGTGGAAACGCAGTGGTTTAGGGTTCAGTGCTCCAGTCTCGAGGCTATTAGCCCCGCCCGCCCGTTTACAGCCCGGCTAGCACTGGCCCGACGGTGGAAACGCAGTGGTTTAGGGTTCAGTGCTCCTGTCTCGAGGCTATTAGCCCCGCCCGCCTGTTTACAGCCCGGCTAGCACTGACCCGACGGTTGAAACGCAGTGGTTTAGGGTTCAGTGCTCCAGTCTCGAGGCTATTAGCCCCGCCTGCCTGTTTACAGCCCGGCTAGCACTGGCCCGACGGTGGAAACGCAGTGGTTTAGGGTTCAGTGCTCCAGTCTCAAGGCTATTAGCCCCGCCCGCCTGTTTACAGCCCGGCTAGCACTGGCCCGACGGTGGAAATGCAGTGGTTTAGGGTTCAGTGCTCCAGTCTCGAGGCTATTAGCCCCGCCTGCCTGTTTACAGCCCGGCTAGCACTGGCACGACGGTGGAAATGCAGTGGTTTAGGGTTCAGTGCTCCAGTCTCAAGGCTATTAGCCCCGCCCGCCCGTTTACAGCCCGTATATAAGTGCATGATCACATCTCACACCCACACAGAGGAATGAGTAAAACACACTGGTGTAGGATTTCCTCTAAAACTCATTTCACTTAGAAATTGCTAGTAAATTTCATATTTGCAAAGGCATGTAACATAATGGATTAACAGTGCAATTTTGAACAAGAGTGCAGAACAGACCAAAGAGCGAAATCCCAGATGGAAAGTGAAGCAGCATCTGAATCTGAAGAGAAGTGAAGCATGCAGCTTCTTCATTTACCCCTCCGGCTGCGTGTCGGACTCGTTTGGCCCTCCGGCTGTGTGTGGACTCGTTTGGCCCTGGTAATTGGCCCTGCTGATTCCCCAAACACAGAGTGTGTGCTGGTCTCTGCGCGGGGTCATTAGAGAGCCTGTGATTCCCATGAGTCTCTCTGTGTTAATGCAGTGACAGAAGGACAGAACAGCAGGGTTAGAGATGAAAGAGTTCAGAGCATACGGGTCATATGAGCGTAAAAGCCGTGGTTAACGCTTCTGTTGCTGGAGCTACAGCTGGAGCAGAGGAAGAGTTGAGGAGTCATTAGCTGACAGGGTTCAAGTGCTTCTCAATATAATCAAGTTATAAATCAGTTCAGTCCAAAATACTCAGAGAGTGTCAGGTCTATTCCCAGCAAGCGATAGATTTCAGCATCTAGGTTAACAGACAGATAGGTAGATAGATAGATAGATAGATACAGTAGATAGATAGATAGATAGATAGATAGATAGATAGATAGATAGATAGATAGATAGATAGATAGATAGATAGATAGATAGATAGATAGATAGATAGATTCCACAAGGTTTAGGAGTGTGTTTATGGGAATTTTTGCCCATTCTTCTAGAAGCGCATTAGTGAGATCAGGCACTGATGTTGGATGAGAAGCTCTGGCATCTCATTCATGTGTTTATGGTCCTGCTCTGTGCACTGGAGCGCAGTCATGCTGGAACAGGAACATCACCAGACTCTTCACACAAAGTTGGGAGCATAAATTTGTCCAAAATGCTGAAGCATTAAGAGTTCCTTTCACTGAAACTAAGAGGCCGACCCCTGAAGAACAACCCCACACCATTACCCCCCCCCCAAACAACCCACACCATAACCCCCCCCCCCCACCTCCACCCACACCATAATCACCCCTCCACCACTACCACTAAATACCACTAACAGTTGACCATGGAATACTATATTGCCAAAAGTATTGGGACACGCCTCCAAATCATTGAATTCAGGAGTTCCACTCACTTCTATGAATCAAGCACTAGGACGCAGACGCTTCTACACACATCTGTGGAAGAACGGGTCGCTCTCAGTGAACTCAAGCGTGGGACCGTGATCGGTTCCTCCTGTGCAATAAGTCCATTTGTGAAATTTCCTCACTACTATAGATAGATAGACAGGGTTAGACAGAGAGAGAGATAAAGAGATTGATCAGGCGGGAACTGACATCTGCTCCCGTCTTTTATTCCCATCCCCTCATTCTCTGTCCCTCCCGCTGTGAGTCAGGAGACGCGTGTCAGGCCCCTGATGGTGTCGGGCCCTTAATGACTCGCACACATGGGGTCGCATGCTGATCACAGTTGTGTTTGTTTGTTTGCATGTTTGCTTTGGTTTGGCTGAGTTTCCCAAAGCATCTCAGACAGGATTTAGATGGATCTCTCTCTCTTTCTCTCTCTCTCTCTCTCTCTCTCTCTCTCTCTCTCTCTCTCTCTCTCTCTCTCTCCTCTCTCTCTCTCCTCTCTCTCTCTCTCTCTCTCTCTCTCTCTCTCTCTCTCTCTCTCTCTCTCTCTCTCCTCTCTCTCTCTCTCTCTCCCTCTCTCTCCCTCTCTCTCTCTCCCTCTCTCCCTCTCTCTCTCTCTCTCTCTCTCTCTCTCTCTCTTTCCTGTTGATGCCAGATCCACCATCTGCGGTGCGGTTCCCACTGAAACAAAGCTCGCGTCAGCTTGTGTGCGCCTCACGTTGGTCTGCAGGAAAGCCTCAGCTTGAGCAGATTGTGCTGAAGGTCTGCAGCTCCTGATGTGCGTGTTTGGCCTTCTTATTCTTCTGCATTTAAAGTCAATTTAAAGTCCGTAGAGCCACACAGTTAATGATATGAAATTGTGAGTGACGTAAAATGAACAAAATATTAGGTTCTGTCACTCAAACCCTCGAGAACCACCAACACATTTTCAAGTCAGCTTTATTTCTACTCGCTCTATGCTAGGGCTGTGCCGGTAAACCTGACAAGCGCATCACCGCCAAAACGCATTATTTTGTATGTGAATGCTGTTTTACGTGAATATTATGACAGGAGTGAAGCACAAAGCTTTGTTTACAAAAGAAATAATAGGTTAGCAATTAAATGTTACATTGCAGACATAGAAACATCTGGATTCGTGCCGAAAGCTTTGTCAGCTCTATGTTATGTTCTGGTCATCCGATTATCGGCGAATTTAACAATATTCCATTGGACATGGAACATCTTGTTTCTTTTCCCAAATCTTCACTCACGTCTCGCCCATTTTCACAGGGGATTTTAAACGTTCCTTCCTTTGGTTTGTTTTTAATTTGTCCTACAGTGTTTTTTTTCTACTTCACCACAGTAAAAATGTGAATATAATAGACCTGATGCATTTCTGCTTGCACATCAAATTCTATTTACCACAGTTATTATGGTAAGGCACGTCAAGTTTATTTGTATAGTATTATTTGCATTTCACATGCTTAGAATTTTAGTTTTGCTTTCTCTGACAGCACAAAATCAAATGTCTGGACTCTGCGGAAGATATAATTCACTCTAAAACACGTGTCATTTACAACGTTCATCAGGAGAAAACATGAAGAGTGACTGTCTCTTTCCTTCTCGTGTCCCACATCCCTCTCGATATGACGCATCTTTGTTTGGGAATATAAAACCAATGTTTTTTAAATAACATGTAACTTTCTTATTATTTAGGTGACCAATATTTACTGATATTTATTTCAGTGTTTCACTGACTGAGGTGTAATTGATAACTGTGCTTTTGCTTGATTGTGTTCACAATCTCCTGTCATTCGCTACAGGACCAGAATGAAGCCAGGCTGCTCGTTCAGATCTAATTGTGATTTATGTAATATACCACTGAACGTGGAGCGTAATTTCACTCTGCAGAAATAACCTCCGACGCCTGGAGGAGGAGAAACGTTCAGCTCTGTGTTAAACTGGTATTCTGCTGGCCTCAACTAGTGAATCCATCATTGTTAGCGTGCGGGAAAATAACAAGGATGGTTTTGGTTGGAGGGCATTTCATTTAAACATATTAGAGACGCTGCTACTGTACTGGACTCAAAACGCCTCTGTTTTCAATAGCTTTTAATCAGTGAGAATTTTATTATATGTGTATATTATATTGTATAATATTATATTACCGTTATCTTGCAAATTAACGGCCAGAACGCATTAAAAGTTTCTGTTTTCAGTTGAAAACGGTGTCATGTTAGCGGCCCCTAAGTTAATGACTAATCATTTTTACAATGGAAGTGAATCACTCAAAAAACAACAAAAAAATTACTTTATTCTAGAGCCAAAACAATCTCTGTTACTGTAATTTCCTATTATCACTGTAAAGCTGCTTTGAGACAATCTATTTTATTAAAAGCGCTGTATAAATGAAGGTGACTTGATTTTTTTCTCTTCTTTTTTTTTTGTGCTTTTAAAGAAAGTAGTTAATTTTTGTTGTAAGAAAAAAGAAGTTATTAATTTAGTTCATAATATACATATAGCCGGTCTGGAGTAAACCGTGATGTCATCGTCCAGCCCAGTTCAGTTCTCATATAATGCTGTCAATGCAGGAGATCAATAATATTGTGGAATATTAAATTAAATGTTAAATTAAATATCCCCAACTAAGCAAGACAAAAGGAGGTTGTCATTGGTCAACTTGTGTTGTTTTAATTGTGCTATATAAATAAAGTTGCTATCGCTCTGTGTCTGGAGTCACGGTGTCGCTATTGCTATATTGCTGCTGCTATTGGGTTTGGCTGGGGGTTTCGGGCTAATTCAGAGATATATTCTGTGCCCGGATGATCCTGAATCAGTGTCAGCGACGGATAATAGACGTGAGGTTATTGGAAACGCCGCTCTCTTTGTTTGCCATCGAGGCGTTTCGCTCTGAGCTCGATTCCAATTCTTCCTCTGGCTTTTATTTCCCGTGCTTTCAGAAAAATACATTTCAGAGACTTTAACCTCAACAGTACCTTAATGAATCAGGCCCGAGCCGGGCGGATTTACGGGTCACATCGCCTCGCAAACACACACTCCAGAGCCGTGTGTGTGCCGTACGCATTAAGCCCTGGATATGAGCTTCAGGGTCACTGATCCATGATTCAGGATCAATCCCATACGTTTCCCAGTGGCTGGGAAGATAAATCCTGCTTTAAAAGAGCGTGTTACCAAACTAAAGGCCGAGGGTGAATCTCACGGATGTAGAGGTTCAGGCTTGAGCCATTAGAAGCATCGAGAGCCGAGGTAATGATGGGTTACTCGCGGATGAATGTCTGAAGG
>NC_138225.1:602143-619643 GCF_964197995.2 Scardinius erythrophthalmus
GCCGCCTGTTAACTAAAGGCCATCGGATCATCCATTCACTCCGAGACGGAGGCGCTTCACCTTTAATCAAAGATTGTGTCACGAGCTCTTCTACAGGCTTGACATGATGCCGATAACAGTGAACACAGCCGAACCACACTGCAGAATCAGGCTGTTCCTACTCAGTATTTTTGTCTTGTTTCCAAATATCTAAACTTTCTTAAATCAAGAAGTCCTAAATCCTCTTAACGTCTGCTTCCAATCCCTTCCGGCTAGTTTATAGATCCTGCAGATATCAAAGCGCCTCTCGTATCCATTATGAATAAACGGCTCGTCCCTGAGGTGGGGCGGATTGATCCCGGTCTGGATGAATGAAAGTTAGCAGTCCAGAAGCTGCGGGGTAAACTGAGCCACAGGTGCTAGCACTCGCTGATCATGAGGAACTGAGAATATGTCAATCAGTTTTGTTGCATTTTTGAAAACAATGGATGGATTTTCAGTTCCCTGCACACTGAGCTGGAGTGAAGGTTGAAGAACTTTAATTCTGGTGTGTAGTGATGAGCTTTCAGGTTTAGTGCGCACAGATACAAGTGCAGTTTCGACCGATGTATTACTCGTTTCTGCATGACAAATAATGTGTAACTTTTCACTGTATTCAGACCGTGCCTCCGCCGACCCCACAGGGTTCAGCAAAATATGATCAGAATAAAGTAAGTTTGTGCTTAAAACAGGAACTAATATCTGTCAATGGAGTCAGAAAAATAAACTGAATTCAATCAATTATTAATCATTATTTTTCTGACTCCATTGGCAGATATTAGTTCTACCAGAAAGACTCGGGAGAGTTATTTCAATAAACCATACATTTATTGACAGCTCAGCAAGCTGATAAACTACAAAGTCATTTGGCGTAGGCCCCGTCCGTAGTGCATAATCCGAGAGTATCGGATCTGCAATTCCTGCCTAAAGATGAAGGCAGGGGCGCAGCCGACCCCCCCTGGGAGGTATGGACGGGACCATCCTGGTGGTGGTGGGGAGGATGGGGGTAATCGTCGCTTCAGTATCTGGGAACTCAAACATGTGTAAGTACCGTGCTTTTATACAGTGAGCATAAGAATATGATTGGATAGAAGTGAAGGCAATAAGTGACGTAGTAATTGAGTCTTCCCAGCAGAACTTATGCTAAAGCTTTCATTTCTTGTTTTAAGCACAAACTCAGTGTGTGTGTGTGTGTGTGTGTGTGTGTGTGTGTGTGTGTGTGAGTGTACCTGTTTTTCTATCCCGGTGGGGACTTCAACCTGAATGCACACAGACTCATGGGGACTCGTGTCACCGTGGGGACCTAAATTGAGGTCCCCATGGGTAAATGAGCTTATAAATCATACAGAATGAGTTTTTTTGGAAATGTAAAAATGCAGAATGTCTCCTGTGATGGGTAGGTTTAGGGATAGGGGCAGTGTAAGGGGATAGAATATACAGTTTGTACAGTATAAAAACCATTAAGTCTATGGAGAGTCCCCACAAAGATAGTAAACCAGACATGTGTGTGTGTGTGTGTGTGTGTGTGTGTGTGTGTGTGTGTGAGTGTGTGTGTGTGTGTGTGTGTGTGTGTGTGTGTGTGTGTGTGTGTGTAGGCTAGTACTGCTAGTTCAGTGTGTGTGTGTGTGTGTGTGTGTGTGTGTGTGTGTGTGTGTAGGTTAGTACTGCTAGTTCTGTGAGTGTGTGTGTGTGTGTGTGTGTGTGTGTGTGTAGGTTAGTACTGCTAGTTCAGTGTGTGTGTGTGTGTGTGTGTGTGTGTGTGTGTGTGTGTGTGTGTGTGTGTGAGTGAGTGTAGGGTTGCCAACCGTTCCGTATAATTCGGAACCGTCCCGTATTTGACACATAAAAGTCTTGTTCCGTATTGAACTGATACTGAACGCACTTTGTTCCGTATTTTTGAGAATCAATTCAGTGCAAATCCATGATCAGACTATGAACGAAGACAACTGTAGGCTATGATAAGAAAAAAAAAAGAAAAACCTGACGGTGCGGTAGATATTAATTTCTCCCCGTTTGTCTATGATCAGTGTAGCGTTTTTAACATCTTGGAACATCATCAGAGAATGCCCTTTTAATTGGTCGTTTCAGTCATTGTGAGTCACGCATCGTAGCAACGATGACGACAAGTGACAACAGCGGGAAATGTAAAAATGACTTCCTCCGAGCAGCCGAAATATACATACGGTGTTGTGTTGCTTGAATGCAGTATTCGAGTGCAATATTTTATATTTTCTTTATTAGCTGTTTTTTTATGTATTGTTTTGCACTGGAAAGAAAGTTAACTATAATGGAAGTATAATTATATAAAGATATTTGCTCTACACTTCCTTAAAATGTTGTCTAATTAAATTAAAAATATTATTTTTTGCACTGGAAAGAACATTCTAGAAGTCTAATTCTATTGCATAAGTTCGCACAAGGCTACAGAAAACTGTTGTGTTTATTTTTCTTCAAATGCAGTCTAAGCCGATGAGTTTTGAATGATATATTTTGTATTTGTTAAAAATTAAAAGTTAAAAATAAAACGTATTATAAACTAAACAAATCCATGGTTCATTGTTGGCAAAATGATCATGATAGCCTTTATATTTCACATCTCTGTGGTTCAGTCTTGTATATTGATTAGGCCTACTTTGCTATCCTATAAATATATAGGCCTAATAAGTTGTAGGCCTATTATAATATGCTATAATGTGTGAAATATATTTATCTAAATATCAATTAGTTTCCACAATATTCACCAGAAGTCATCATTTCAGGGGTTATTTTTCAAAATTTTCTTTTCATACCCCCCCCCCCCCCTTATTTCCATTTCAGAAAGTTGGCAGCCCTAGTGTGAGTGTGAGTGTGTGTCTCTGTTTGAGTGTGTGTGTGTGTGTGTGTGTGTGTGTGTGTGTGTGTGTGTGTGTGTGTGTGTGTGTTTGTGTGTGTGTAGGTTAGTACTGCTAGTTCAGCGTGTGTGAGTGTGAGTGTGTGTGTGTGTGTGTGTGTGTGTGTGTGTGTGTGAGTCTCTCTCTCTCTCTCTCTGTGTCTGTGTCTCTGTTTGAGTGTGTGTGTGTGTGTGTGTGTGTGTGTGTGTGTGTGTGTGTGTGTGTGTGTAAAGGTTAGTACTGCTAGTTCAGCGTGTGTGTGTGTGTGTCAGCGTTCACCTCTGGTCCAGCATCAGAGAGTGTGTGATTAAAACACAAGCTCTTGTTGGATCAGTCCAGATTAAAGCGTCTCTCGCTCGGGGAACAAAGCGTTTCTCAATCCCGACCAGAATTCGAAACAGTGGCGTTTGTGTGACCCGGTCCAGGAACACGAGCATTTGCATTCCTCCGCCGTGTCCTCGCCGCAGAGAGGCTGATTAACATGCGCAGACACACACACACACACACACACGCGTGTAGAGCGAGGCGCGGGGGGAGGGCGAGCGAGAGCCGGCCGCTAATGGAATTTCAAACGGATGTGGTTTATTGCTCTTGCATGGAATCAAGAAAGCCATTTTTATGCTGCCCGTGCACTTAAAATCATCTCCCTTCGTTCCCAACCCCCAGCTCTCCTCCCACACACACCCATCGATCCGCATCGCAACACTCACGTCTTCCCCGACACACACACACACACACAGAGAGAGAGACGAGCTGCTTCTATTATCCCAGAGAAGATGCAGAAGCTGATGGAAATGACGGCGCGTTTCCTCAGCGAAAGCCAATCAATAATCAATCAGAAAAGAGCTGACGCACCTCATCTATCAGGCCTGAAATCATTCAGTGCTTTCAGAAAACAGATCGACCCTCACACACACACACATAATGACTAGAAACCATCAAATGACCGTTTACATACACACAGTGATTTCAGAAATCAGCTCCGTCTCTCAGCGTTCTGAGTGTGTTAGTGGTGATCAACTGGTTTATTCGTTCAGCTTGTTGTGTTCAGAGTCGCTGTAAGTTTATTTTGCAATGCAGAAATTCAATTAAAACACACTGTCAGAGTGAGCGTGTGTGTGTGTTATGCAGTCGCAGCACCTGTTGTTCAGATCCCTTGAAGAAAACACACTCTAGAGAATCTTCGGTTCTTTTTTCTACCCAAATCCTGGGTTGAGCCTTTTGGGACAATTTCTTGGGTTGTTTTTTCAGTGATTGTGTAGTTTTTGTGTAACCCAGATCCTGGGTCAGACGTAACAACCCAGTGATTGTGTAGTTTTTGTGTTACCCAGATCCTGGGTCAGACGTAACAACCCAGTGATTGTGTAGTTTTTGTGTTACCCAGATGCTGGGTCAGACGTAACAACCCAGTGATTGTGTAGTTTTTGTGTTACCCAGATCCTGGGTCAGACGTAACAACCCAGTGATTGTGTAGTTTTTGTGTTACCCAGATGCTGGGTCAGACGTAACAACCCAGTGAATGAGTAGTTTTTGTGTTACCCAGATCCTGGGTCAGACGTAAAAACCCAGTGATTGTGTAGTTTTTGTGTAACCCAGATCCTGGGTCAGACGTAACAACCCAGTGATTGTGTAGTTTTTGTGTAACCCAGATCTTGGGTCAGACGTAACAACCCAGTGTTTGGGTAGTTTTTGTGTTACCCAGATCTTGGGTCAGACGTAACAACCCAGTGATTGTGTAGTTTTTGTGTTACCCAGATGCTGGGTCAGACGTAACAACCCAGTGATTGTGTAGTTTTTGTGTTACCCAGATCCTGGGTCAGACGTAAAAACCCAGTGATTGTGTAGTTTTTGTGTAACCCAGATCCTGGGTCAGACGTAACAACCCAATGATTGTGTAGTTTTTGTGTAACCCAGATCTTGGGTCAGACGTAACAACCCAGTGATTGTGTAGTTTTTGTGTTACCCAGATGCTGGGTCAGACGTAACAACCCAGTGATTGTGTAGTTTTTGTGTTACCCAGATCCTGGGTCAGACGTAAAAACCCAGTGATTGTGTAGTTTTTGTGTTACCCAGATCCTGGGTCAGACGTAACAACCCAATGATTGTGTAGTTTTTGTGTAACCCAGATCTTGGGTCAGACGTAACAACCCAGTGATTGTGTAGTTTTTGTATAACCCTGATCTTGGGTCAGACGTAACAACCCAGTGATTGTGTAGTTTTTGTGTTACCCAGATCCTGGGTCAGACGTAACAACCCAGTGATTGTGTAGTTTTTGTGTTACCCAGATGCTGGGTCAGACGTAACAACCCAGTGATTGTGTAGTTTTTGTGTTACCCAGATCCTGGGTCAGACGTAAAAACCCAGTGATTGTGTAGTTTTTGTGTAACCCAGATCCTGGGTCAGACGTAACAACCCAGTGATTGTGTAGTTTTTGTGTAACCCAGATCTTGGGTCAGACGTAACAACCCAGTGTTTGGGTAGTTTTTGTGTTACCCAGATCCTGGGTCAGACGTAACAACCCAGTGATTGTGTAGTTTTTGTGTTACCCAGATCCTGGGTCAGACGTAAAAACCCAGTGATTGTGTAGTTTTTGTGTAACCCAGATCCTGGGTCAGACGTAACAACCCAATGATTGTGTAGTTTTTGTGTAACCCAGATCTTGGGTCAGACGTAACAACCCAGTGATTGTGTAGTTTTTGTGTAACCCTGATCTTGGGTCAGACGTAACAACCCAGTGATTGTGTAGTTTTTGTGTTACCCAGATCCTGGGTCAGACGTAACAACCCAGTGATTGTGTAGTTTTTGTGTTACCCAGATGCTGGGTCAGACGTAACAACCCAGTGATTGTGTAGTTTTTGTGTTACCCAGATCCTGGGTCAGACGTAAAAACCCAGTGATTGTGTAGTTTTTGTGTAACCCAGATCCTGGGTCAGACGTAACAACCCAGTGATTGTGTAGTTTTTGTGTAACCCAGATCTTGGGTCAGACGTAACAACCCAGTGATTGTGTAGTTTTTGTGTTACCCAGATCCTGGGTCAGACGTAAAAACCCAGTGATTGTGTAGTTTTTGTGTAACCCAGATCCTGGGTCAGACGTAACAACCCAGTGATTGTGTAGTTTTTGTGTAACCCAGATCTTGGGTCAGACGTAACAACCCAGTGTTTGGGTAGTTTTTGTGTAACCCAGATCTTGGGTCAGACGTAACAACCTAGTGTTTGGGTAGTTTTTGTGTTACCCAGATCCTGGGACAGACGGAACAACCCAGTGATTGTGTAGTTTTTGTGTTACCCAGATGCTGGGTCAGACGTAACAACCCAGTGATTGTGTAGTTTTTGTGTTACCCAGATCCTGGGTCAGACGTAAAAACCCAGTGATTGTGTAGTTTTTGTGTAACCCAGATCCTGGGTCAGACGTAACAACCCAGTGATTGTGTAGTTTTTGTGTAACCCAGATCTTGGGTCAGACGTAACAACCCAGTGTTTGGGTAGTTTTTGTGTAACCCAGATCTTGGGTCAGACGTAACAACCCAGTGTTTGGGTAGTTTTTGTGTTACCCAGATCCTGGGACAGACGGAACAACCCAGTGTTTGGGTAGTTTTTGTGTAACCCAGATCCTGGATCAGACGTAACAACCCAGTATTTGGGTAGTTTTTGTGTAACCCAGATCCTGGGTCAGAGGTAACAACCCAGTGTTTGGGTAGTATTTGTGTAACCCAGATCCTGGGTCAGACGTAACAACCCAGTGTTTGGGTAGTTTTTGTGTAACCCAGATCCTGGATCAGACGTAACAACCCAGTGTTTGGGTAGTTTTTGTGTTACCCAGATCTTGGGTCAGACGTAACAACCCAGTGATTGTGTAGTTTTTGTGTAACCCAGATCCTGGGTCAGACGTAACAACCCAGTGTTTGGGTAGTTTTTGTGTAACCCAGATCTTGGGTCAGACGTAACAACCCAGTGTTTGGGTAGTTTTTGTGTTACCCAGATCTTGGGTCAGACGTAACAACCCAGTGATTGTGTAGTTTTTGTGTAACCCAGATCTTGGGTCAGACGTAACAACCCAGTGTTTGGGTAGTTTTTGTGTTACCCAGATCCTGGGACAGACGGAACAACCCAGTGTTTGGGTAGTTTTTGTGTAACCCAGATCCTGGATCAGACGTAACAACCCAGTGTTTGGGTAGTTTTTGTGTTACCCAGATCCTGGGTCAGACGTAACAACCCAGTTATTGTGTAGTTTTTGTGTAACCCAGATCCTGGGTCAGACGTAACAACCCAGTGTTTGGGTAGTTTTTGTGTAACCCAGATCCTGGATCAGACGTAACAACCCAGTATTTGGGTAGTTTTTGTGTAACCCAGATCCTGGGTCAGACGTAACAACCCAGTGTTTGGGTAGTTTTTGTGTAACCCAGATCTTGGGTCAGACGTAACAACCCAGTGTTTGGGTAGTTTTTGTGTTACCCAGATCCTGGGACAGACGGAACAACCCAGTGTTTGGGTAGTTTTTGTGTAACCCAGATCCTGGATCAGACGTAACAACCCAGTATTTGGGTAGTTTTTGTGTAACCCAGATCCTGGGTCAGTGTTTGGGTAGTTTTTGTGTAACCCAGATCCTGGATCAGACGTAACAACCCAGTGTTTGGGTAGTTTTTGTGTTACCCAGATCTTGGGTCAGACGTAACATCCCAGTGTTTGGGTAGTTTTTGTGTTACCCAGATCCTGGATCAGACGTAACAACCCAGTGTTTGGGTAGTTTTTGTGTAACCCAGATCCTGGGTCAGACGTAACAACCCAGTGTTTGAGTTATTTATCGCGGGCTTTTTGCAACCTCTTCAGGAGAGATCAGTGCAGCTCCGTCACATTGTTGCTTGTCTTCGGTATAAAACAGGTTTGTGTAAATTTTTTGTATCTATAAATTCGTTATTGTTCTGTTTATAGTTTAATTTTATGCAAAGCAACATACAGGGCGATGTGAGTCACCTAAACGAGTGTCGCGTCGATCTTTTCGTTTGATGGATACACCTGATGCCTTCCATAAAATTTGATACATGATACAAGCTCTGGCACGAGATCCAGATGGAGTCTTTTTTTTTCAAGTTTAGAGGATTTCATTTAATCCGTAAACATTAATTTGTGTATGTAAAATAAAAAAGCTAGTACTGTAGAAAAAAAATAATCAACCCAGTATGCTGAGTTAAATGAACCCAACATGTGTTCTTTCCTATATTTACCCAGCCCTTGGGTTGAAAACCACCCAGATTGGGTTGTTTTTGACCCAGTGTTTTTCAGAGTGAAGCAGAAGGCTAAAAGTGAAGCATTTGATGATTAGAATAGGCAGCGTTTGAGAAGCACCTGATTATTTTCTTGTGCCGCGGCTCCCGGAGGAACTTCACTCTATCACGGATGAGAGAGAGGAAGATTATTGGACTTGCTATTTTTCTGATGAATACTTGATGGATTGTGCTGTGCATTGGCTGAGGGGCATGATGGGAAAAGAGAGAAGCGGTGGGCGATACAGACGCATTAGCTGTCGGGCTCGCGGCCCAGAATACAAATGGCGTCTTCACCCTTGTGCCGCTGAAGCGCATCACGGAGAACAAGCGCTCTGGATCCCGAGTCGTTCACGGCGCCGGAGATCCGCGAGCCATTAAGGTTCATTATTATCAACCTTCCCCACACGCGCGGGCGAGCCGAGGCAAATGCCAACCCGGCTGATTAGAGAGCCATTTATCCCAGCAGGTAAAGCCCTCGCCTCGGCTTTAACCCGCAGTAATTGCATGATACATTAGTTCCCTTAAATGCAAGAACGGGCCTGGAAGTCACATCGACGTGGAACTCATTGACCTGAATCATCCCACTCTGACATGGATTATTTGTTTGCACTATAGATGAATATATATTAATGCTTTTCTTATTCAGTATTTTTGTCTTGTTTCCAGTCCAAATATCTAAAAATTCTTAAATCAAAACGCATTTACTAGATGAGAAAGATACCATAAGATTGGGGGGGGTGGGGGGGATTATCTGCCAATGGGGTAAGAAAAATGATCTTAATTCAAACGGAAACAAGATTATTTTTCTTACCCCATTGGCAGATCATTTGACTTATTTTAGGCAAAAACTCACTTCATTTGGATTTTTCCCCCCAGAAAACAAGACTTAATATCATATGGTATCTTTCTCATCTAGTAAATGCGTTTTGATTTAAGAATTTTTAGATATATGGACTGGAAACAAGACAAAAATACTAAGTAAGAATATAATTTTTTGCAGTGTAATGATGTAGTTTAGCCAATTTGGGTTGTTTCCAACCCAAGGGCTGGGTAAATATGGGACCGAACACATGTTGGGTTAATTTTACTCAGCAAATTGGGTTGATTTAACCCATCATACTGGGTTGATTCATTTTTACTTTAGTACTAGCTTTTTATTTTATTTTACTTTATACATGAATTAATGTTTACGGATTCACTTAAACTCTCTAAACTTAAAGGAGTCATAACCTAGTATTACCTTGGATACCTACTGCTGTATTATAGTCTTTCAGGCCCTTCTAAAAAAGAAAAGTGGAAAAAAAAATAAACACAGAGCTCCTCAGACCCTTATTTCTGAAGGCATTATTGTCTCGCGAGATCTGATGCGATATTTTGGCTGTCGTGGACGGTCATTTTAATAATGCAAGTGAGGGGCGCGTTGATTGGTGGCAGGAAGGAGGGGGGTTGACACCGCAGGTAACGCTTTAGCATATCATTACAAAATGACATCATGGCGCAAGTTATGAATGAACCCGACCTGGCTGCGACCGGCTTCCCGGCCAGTGTATAAGTATGAGGCGCTGTTTAGGGCTTAAATCAAACTTCATTCACGCACACATATATGAAACACGCTTGCATACATACTAAGTAGTCACACATACATGTATATGAACTCTCCACGTACATACTCATATGAGACGCGAGCACACACACACAAACTCGCGCACATACTCGTATAAGACTCGAGCACACACACACACACAAACTAGACGGCGCCTCATATATAAGCGGCAATATACAATAGCCGAATTCATGATGATCTCAGTCATTTGTTGTTTGCAAAGTAACGTTAGCAGCCATTCCCCATGTTTACCTCGAAGCTAATACTCCCGCTAGCATACAATAGCCGCATTAGCAGTTAGCTGCTGTTTGTTACACACAGTAGAGCAATAAAAACTCAGTCTTACCGTTTCAATTTCAGGCAAGTCTCTGATGGTTGGAATTGCACCTTTTTCCAAACAGAGTTTCGAGGCCAACTTCGCCTGATATTGCCCCAAATTTGTGTATGATTCCTGTGTGAACTGTTTAGCGCAGACTCCTAACGATAAGCCAGTTGAAAGGGTTGTTGGGACAGCGTCATTAAAAATGAATTTCATCCACTGGTCCCTGATAGTTTGGTCCGTTTTTGGTAGAAAAAACACATTTACATGTTGTTTGTGGCAGTCAACCACAGAGCAACTCAGGTGTGTACTCGTTTCTCCATCTTTCTCGACTGAACTGAATATGAGGGGGAGAGGGGCGGGCTTCCCGCGGCATAGGTTTGCGGTGTCCATATATGGTATATCCTCTGAAATCAAAATCTCGTATTTGAGTGCGCGTGCACGCGCGCTGGTTTATTTACCCTGAGGTAAACAAACGCTTCACTTTTAAATATCGGCTTCCCGACCAGTGTATAATCGTTAGGCAATCATAACATACATTGATTCTCGTGGAAAAGTGAAAATTGCAGGTTATGATTTCTAAAAAAATAAAATAGTCCACACATCGCACCCCTGTATGTTGCTTTGCATAAAGTTAAAAGATTAAACGAAACAACTAACAAA
Source organism: Scardinius erythrophthalmus (assembly GCF_964197995.2). NCBI lineage: Eukaryota > Metazoa > Chordata > Actinopteri > Cypriniformes > Leuciscidae > Scardinius > Scardinius erythrophthalmus. The sequence goes on from NC_138225.1 coordinate 612,883, forward strand.
TTTTGTTTTCGAAGTCTGTTTTCCAATATTAGTTGATGTGTTTCAAAATGTGAATCTCTTTTACACTGATTCATTGAGGATTGAGCCCATCAAGTATAAAGAGTAAATAATCAAATAAGTTAAAATCCAGCGTTTAATGTAGTGTGTCTATGTGGTGTTTATGTGGTGTTATTAATCTGCTTTAAGACAAACCATGTGTAAATTCATAAGTCGACACCATTGCTGAGTATTTCCTCCTTAAAACTGCAGTGAACCAAAGACAGTCTCAAAAACACGCTTTGAAATCGCTGGTGTTTCTGACGTCACAAACTACCTTGTAACCAATCAGATCAACGTGTGATCGTCAACCAGTGGATCTCTGAGCTGAGGGAGTGAGTGGAGGCAGGGCTCATTTGCATATTCATAGAACCGCATATACTAAATGAGGCAAGGGTGTCGAGTTACATTCTAGATATGTTAAGGCATGAAGACATTTTGTAAGGAAAAATGCTTAAATATGTAATTTTGTTGATCAGAGATGAGGTTTAAGGGATACAATTATTGACTACCGGGGGACTTTAAGTATTTAATAGGGTTGGTTCATCTACAAATTATCATTCCGTCATCATTTACTCGCCATCATGTCGTTCAAACCTGTATGACTTTCTTTCTTCTGTGGAACATAAAATAAAAACATCTAACAATATTGGACCCCATTGACTTGTATTACTGTACATGAAGGAAAGAACATTTTCTTCTGTTTTCAAGCAACATGAGGGTGAGTAAAAATATTTTTGGGGTAAAATATGCCTTTATTCACTAGTTTATTGCTGTATTTTTAGGTTGAATCTCCAGCAAAAATAACTTTTATTGTTAGCCTGGTGTAAAATGTCTCCTATTGTGCATCCCAGTGGCCGTGTCAGCGCTGGTCTGAGTTCAGTTTGTGCTATAAATACTTTCTTCTGCTTAAGCAGTAATTATTTTGGGAGAAGCATGAAGTCAGCATCTGCAGGTCTGTGTGACGCTGTCGCATTGTTTCTGAGGAAAGGAACTTCAGTGAGACCGAAATGGAGCTAAACCAACAAACACGATCTATCCGAAGGCCGAGGCTCATGTGAATCAAACGCTGAGATCTTTCATCATGAGAGTGTGTCGAGAGGCTCTCCAAAACATAAAGTGACTTCTGTTTTTCAGCCGTGCTTAAAAAAGCTGAAAATCCTCCAAAATAGCACTCTAGGTAACTAGTGGCTCTTAGAGAGATGGAAGCACTACATGCACAACTGCTGCCAAAACTGTGATTGAAAGCCTCCTGCTTTCCCTCAGGTCCTGGCAGTGCATGAAACACAGCCATATGAAGCTGTCCAATAGACTTAGCAATCAGCCAGAGAAACGCTGCGTTTCATTAATGAGCCTGTTCATCAGCTCCTCCACTGGCCTAATTACTGTCTGACAGAGATTCTAGACCAATCAGATCCTCTGACAGAGACTCTAGACCAATCAGATCCTCTGACAGAGACTCTAGACCAATCAGATCCTCTGACAGAGACTCTAGACCAATCAGATCCTCTGACAGAGACTCTAGACCAATCAGATCCTCTGACAGAGACTCTAGACCAGGGCTATTCAATTAGTTTCATTTGAGGGCCGCATTATCAAATCGAAAAGTTGAGGTGGGCCGGTGGGTTGGTTTGGGGGTTTATCTTATTTATTGAAACATTTCAATAAATAAGTTAAAGTAACCCTAAAAAAGTGTGGTATTTACTTGGAAATGTGGTACCCAACAGTAGCCTATGCAAATATATAAAACCATAATAAATAAAAAACTTAATAATTTACAGCTGTGTACAACTATTTTCCTTGGAACAAATAAATTATTTATACAAACTTATAGCTGTTGGTGAGAAATAATTATTTTATTTATAATTGTTATGCTTAAATGAAAATATTCTGACAGTGAGACTTGTTAACCACAGGCTCCCACTGTATAAAAAATGCCTAAACACAAGTTAAAAACTATACGCACCTTTACAAAGAAACTGGCATAATTTCATAACAAGCATTAATTATATATTCCTCTACCCACCTAATAAAACTAATGCAATATAAATCACTATATTTACTATTATACTATATAATATTATAGTATATATTTACTATTATTTATTACTACATAGTATTCAATATAAATATTGCATATTTCTGCCCAACCATGGTAAATTACTACGGTAAATGTGGTAAATGTTTGTACGGGTGATTAGGGTATTTAAAGTCTTCTAATTTCGTTCATGCCACAATGTTTCTCCTGCTTTCCTCATCAGTCTTGTTGGGAATGTTGAGGCTGTTTCATCCGATTTAATACTAATTAAATCATCGAGTGATTTGTGGTTTGTAACAGAAAGGTTTCTGTCGAACTGAAACGCTTCCACTGGTTGTCGCAACGCTGTTTAATATTAGTGTGTCCGGTACCGGGAGTAAACGCAATCAGATCCTCTGACAGAGACTCTAGACCAATCAGATCTTCTGACAGAGACTCTAGACCAATCAGATCCTCTGACAGAGACTCTAGACCAATCAGTTCCCCTGACAGAGACTCTAGACCAATCACATTCTCTAACTTTTATGATGGATAGATGCACTTTATGATGGACAGATGCACTTTTATCATGGATAGATGCATTTTTTTCATGGACAGATGCACTTTTATGATGGACAGATGCACTTTTATCATGGATAGATGCACTTTTATGATGGACAGATGCACTTTTATCATGGATAGATGCACTTTTATGATGGACAGATGCACTTTTATGATGGACAGATGCACTTTTATGATGGACAGATGCACTTTTATGATGGACAGATGCACTTTTATGATGGACAGATGCACTTTTATCATGGATAGATGCACTTTTATGATGGACAGATGCACTTTTATCATGGATAGATGCACTTTTATCATGGACAAATGCACTTTTATGATGGACAGATGTACTTCTGTCATGGATAGATGCACTTTTATCATGGATAGATGCACTTTTATGATGGGTAGATGCACATTATCATGGATAGATGCACCTATCCATGACTGCCATTATAAAGCTTGGAAGAGCCAGGTTATTTTTTAGTATAACTCTGATTGCATTCGTCTGAAAGAAGAATGTCATATATACCTAGGATGGCTTGAGAGTCAGTAAATCATGGGGTAATTTTCATTTTTGGGTGAACTATACCTTAAAGAGGCCAGTCAAAGGCAGTCGTCTGAACGGTTGTCACCAAACATAAGGCAGATTCTCCCACTCGGAGGACGAGGAGATGAATGAGACGGAGGTGGATGAAGGTCATGCGTGTGATCTGGAACCGCAGGAGTCCATCTTGAGTCCAAAGCCTGTGGCGCTGGCTCCGGCTCCGACTCCGACCACCTGCTCTCGGGATTCCTGCCTCGAGTTTCCCAATCCCAAACTCCGGAGACGCTGCCAAAGCCCTCGCCTGCCAACAGCCCGTTCCTCCGACGGTTTTCCTAAGTGCCTTTGGAAGAGTTTCGTGTGGAAGTGGCCAAGGCCGTTTGAGCGTCACACACCTGCTTTACTCCTCAGATCGCGCTTCATTAATCCTTCTGATCATTTATTGTGGGATGAGACGCAGTTGGACGGAGGACGTGTTCTTTGGACTGCAAATCCTGCTCTTCCTCAGTGTTTCTGTCTCGTTTTCCAGCACTAATATCAAAACATTCTTAAATCAAGACACATTTACTGGAGAAGCAAAATGACTTGTATCAATATACAAATATCTTCCTATGGAGTCGGAAAAATAAACTTCATTCAAAGGGAACGCGATAATTTTTCTGACTCCATTGGCAGATATTTGTTCTTGTTTTAAACTCAAACTCACTTCACTTTGAGGCTTTTTTCAGACTTATATCTTCAGTCATTTTGCTTCTCCAGTAAATGTGTCTTGATTTAAGAATGTTTAGATATTAGTGCTGGAAAACAAGACAGAAACACTGAGGAAGAACATATTTTTTTTAATCTAATATTTAGTATATAATATAATAATATAAAATGAATCTAATATTTAGTATTAAAAACTATTTACTATTTTTTTGTAAAAAAATTAATATATATATATATATATTTTTTTTTATAGCCATTTGTCATTACTTGATACTAAATGTGTGTGTTTAGGTAGTATTGTTGTTTTAGCTTTTATTTTATGCTGCTATGATTGTAAAAACAAAAGACTATGACATGAATGAGAATCACCAGAATAACGAGATCAATCAAACATTTGATGATAAATGATGCAAGCCAAACTATCTAAAAACAGGCCGTATTTTCCTCAGGGATAACATGAAGTCGTGATTTGTCTGTGAGATTGTCTTGTGTCTGTGTGGATTGGCTTTAAATCAGCGCAGTGAAGGCGAACGCTAACATCTTATTGCCTCGTCGTCAACTCGCGTTTCCCAGAGTGTGTCGCTCCTGAATCCTCCGGTTGAAACTCGTGTCGGTTTGCAGCTTCGCTTCGGAGCCGGCCGTCACCCCGTTTGGCCTTGCGGCAGCAAAATAAAAGATTACCCCGAGACACACCATTATTTTCAGTGATGGCACTCGTATATCACGCAGAAACGCTGTGGAATATAGAGCGGAGACGCTCTCGGATCAGGAGAAAACAGCAGGAATCAGCAGGATCGTGTTCACTCGCCACTGTCTCTCACAATCAGACCAGAACTTATTATTCTAATATCACTTTAAAATATTACAATGACAAATCTACTGTTTATTACTCTTAATTTTCAATTATTAAACAATCAAGATGTTATTTTGATGGAAAAACACTAAAGCCTCTTGTTTCATATTTGATGCATGAACGTCTAAGGCCTCTCAATGATCAACATGATCTGATAAACACAATCTTCGGTCTCTGATTGATCATTTACACTTTTAGCAAGTAAAAGTCTTTCAGTATAACTGTACAAACGTCCTTCTTCAGCTCGTGAGTCTTTCTGCTGTCGAATCTGCTCTGATTTTATCAAGTAAACGCAAGAATAACTTTAATATTGTTAGGACTCAGTGATTATCAAATATGATCATCAGGCTTTTGAGGAAGGGTTATTTGTTCATCTCTCAGTCATCATTTTATTGTAGTGCATTATATGTTTTAAACTACAGAGCTTTGATCATAAAATTAAGCATTTAAATATCATCTTACTAAGACATATTACTGGCAGATATATATATATACAGTAGTCAACATTTGAAATGGATCAAAACCTTTCATCAAAGCTATACATGAATTCTGAACAATACCCGTTCTTGTCTTAGGACAACTTTGATTAACTTCAAATGTTGACTACTATATATATATATATATATATATATATATATATATATATATATATATATATATATATATATATATATATATATATATATATATATATATATATATATATATATATATATATATATATATGTATGTATGTATATATATATGCATCTTATGTAAGTATCTATATACTGTTATAAAGATCTCTTGATTTATATTACAAGCATCATAATTTCATATACATATGAGCATATGTTTGCTCAGTTTGGACTGTTTCTCTTACATATTCTCACTGTATGATACTATATGAGCCATGATGAATCAAATATGATGCTCAAGAAAATACACATGCAACTTTTTTGTATATTTTGTCTAAAGGTTTAATAGGCATTGATTATTTGTGCAGCTCTATAGTAAATGTACACGTCACTTTTCAACGTATCAGAATTTGTGCTTAAAACAAGAACAAATATCTGCTAATAGCTTAAAAAATTGTTTTCTTTTTGAATCAAGATTATATTTCTGACTCCACTGACAGATATTAGTTCTTGTTTTAAACTCAAACTCACTTCATTTTGACAAATCTTTCATTAATCTAGACTTAATATCTTCAGTTATTTTGCTTCTCCAGTAAATGTCTCTTGATTTAAGGATGTTTAGATATTAGTGCTGGGAAACGCGACTGGGGAAGAGCGCGGTTATTTGCGTTGGGATTTACCGTGGTATTCCCTCACAGTGATGAACGGGCTCAGATTTCCAGAGACGTGGATCATCCGTCATCACAGAATCGCATCGAGTGTTGCCGACAGTCTCAGTCGAGTTTACAGGCGTTTGAGGACGTGTTTCTTCAGTGTAGACCAGAACACACACGTTTACGTTGCAAATGAGGGAAGAGGGAGGCCGGGGATTGTGGGTAATGGTTTCCATCGCTCAGGTTGATCCATCATGTAAATGTGTGTGTGTGTGTGTTGCTCCTCACGGATGGGATAATTGCGATGACGGATGTGAACGACAGCGTTTACAGCGGAGCAGATGAACAGGCTTCTAATGACTTCAAGGTCAACAGAAATACGGTTCGTGATAAACGAGTCTCAGATTATACAGTGCCGCTGATGTTTGCCTGGAATAAATGACTTGTGTCAGATCATATGTCTTTTTAAGGCTACGTCTACATTAATCTGGAGGCATTTGAAATCAGTGTTTTCTCTAACATCCAAACACTGGAGAAGAAGCAAAATTACTGAAGATATTAAGACTTGTTTAATGAAAAATGCATCAAAATGAAGTGAGTTTGACCTTTTGAGTTTTGAAAACAAAACTAGATTATTTTTCTGACTCCACTGACAGATATTTGTTCTTAAACTCACTTCATTTTGATGCATTTTTTAATTAAACAAATCATTTAGCATCTAAAAGTGTTTAGACAAGAATACTGAGTAATAAAATCATCTTTTTTAGGT
>NC_138225.1:624643-667143 GCF_964197995.2 Scardinius erythrophthalmus
GTGTGTGTGTGTGTGTGTGTGAGTTTTTTTTGTGTGAGTTTGTATGTGTGTGTGAGTGTGTGTGTGTGTGTGTTCTTGTTTATTAAGGAGGACTAACAGATGGATTGCTTCCATATTTAACTGCATCAGTGGTTGCTATGCGGATGTCAGGTTGTTTCCAGTATCATTGATGTCTAACAGGACGAGTTACTCTGAGGTTTAATACTCAGTGTTGAGCTTTTTGATCAGTAGGAGATGCTTGACTTAGTAAACTGCACTAAAAAGCCATTGATTGTTGTGTTCTACGCCTGAAGCGCCTCTAATAAGCCGTCCAGACTCGGCCATGATCGTTTTCCCAGAGAGAACATCAGCAAGTTCCCGTTGTGCGATTAGACGAGGTTAAGAGAGCTGGCGGGAGGCCGATTAACAGATGCCAACCTTCAAACAACACAGCGCCAGCGAGCGCGAGGTCAAAGGTCACGGCGGACTGTCGAAGTTACATTCTCCCCAGTGTGCAGCGTTTCTAGGGCACAATCGACACGAGCGCTTTTAATAAAGTGCTGCGGACAGCAGGAGCCAAATGGCCAGCAGGATTAAGAAGCTGTAATCTGGAGTGGGTGTTTTTTTCTCTCTGAATCATTGAAACACGCAAGCTTGCTCTTCTGAGAGAGAGAGAGAGAGAGAGATGTGATCTATGGAAGCTTATTTCTATTCAATTCACATTTATTTGTATAGCTTTATATAACAGTGGAAACTAATTCCATGTTTTTATAATAATATTATTAAGTGGCAGCAAATAGCAGCAGGCCTAAAGCAGAGCTTTGCTGCACTCCGTAATTTACTGACGTTTTTCCCCGTTTTAATGGACAAAATGGTAACGGTCTGATAGGATCTAAATCAGCTTAATGCCAGTCCTTGAATACCAGTGTAATTTTGTAGTCGAGCTAAGAGTATTTTAGAGGGGTGTAACAATATATCATGTCACAATGTATCACAATACAAAAATGCAACAATATGTAATGGCTAAAACGAAGGATTCTGCGCAGGATTACCTGTTCAACAGCACAATATCACACGTGTGCCGTTTGCACATGGACACGGACATGTACGCTTTATTCATAGTGCACGGAATAAAAAGGCTTTTGTGTTATCATAATAATACCTCCATATTTATGGAGAATTTCATGACACAGACACTTTAAAAAGCTCTCTGGAAGCTCAGAGTAATTACAACGTGACACGACTATATAAGAGAAAGATGACAAGTCTTTAGTGAAGGAACATCTTTGCAACTGAGTGTGTGTGTGTGTGTGTGTGTGTGTGTGTGTGTGTGTGTGTGTGTGTGTGTGTGTGTGTGTGAGTGTTTATGCTGGTTTCATGTCTTAATTGCTCTTGTGTGTGTGTACAATTAAAGGTAGGTTAGATGAATAACTGTAGGAAACATCACTGGTTTCCGTCTCTTCCAGATTACAGTAGTTATGATGTGAACGCTGCATAATTCATAATTCGGACCGAATGTAATTATTAGACAATTTTATGGTTCTACAACCTCCACATAATATATATATATATAACACTAATATTGATAGAATTTTTTTAACATTCATGTATTTTTACTTTTTAAAAATTCAATTTAAAATGTTTCATTATTATAATGTAATTTTTTGCACTTAAGTTTAATGTTTTTTTTTTACTACTGAATATTAATGCAATTTAGGTTTTTACAATTAATATTGTCATTATTACATTTTTTAATTCAATTTTGATGCATTTAAAAAAGTCCTAATATGAATGCCATTTACATTTTTTACTTAATGACATTTTCTACACTTTAAATTTTATTAGTGCAATATATCATTTTATGTTTTTAAATGTAATATACTGTACATGCATTTTAAAAAATATATCTATTAATGCAATTAAAATAATCTTTTTTTAATTAACAATGTAGTTTTTTAACGTTTTTTTTTGTTTAATATGATATTTTAATTAATTAATTTTTACATTTAATTAATGAATGTCATCTTTGCAGTGAAAGGTCAGATTGGGTTGGACAGATCATCACATTAAAGCACCACATGCATGATAACAGTGGCCCGAACGACTTGAATCCCATGATGTTTCATATGAGACTCAAACTGACGGCATTACTGCTCTCAGATCTCACTTGTTCTACAGATTCAGACTTCTGTGTAGAGTCATGTATGTAACACGCGTGTTCCTGTCTCACGTGTGTCATGGCAAACTTCTCCTGTCGAGGCTTCAGGGGCTTTCAGTGTAATTTCATCCGACAGCTTTAAACTCAGCAGAGATCTGAGAATGACAAGCGTCGCGCCGCGAGTTTTGACACGGCGCTGTAATATTTGATTGAGCCGGCGCTGAGGTTGAGCCCTGAGCTCTTTTAGCTTGCTCTCAAACATAAAGATTACATTGTTTTAAGTACAGATATGGAAATAACAGGAGAGCACCTCTGGCAGACCTCAATCACTGCAGCGCTGTAATCTCTGATAATCTTCTGTCAATTTTATACTCAAATTACAGTAGATATGAAGCTGTGACGAAGCGTCGGCTAACCGTAAGATTACTGTAAGACTTCACTAGCGGCGTTCTGGCTGCCATGCCATAGCAGAACTGTTTCTGGTTCCTCAAAGACCCTTTCAGTGATCAGTTCTCAACCCTCTGGTGTTCTCCGTCAATTGAAAACTGAAAAACTGAAAAACTTTACATTTGTTTTATTTTTATTATTTCTTTCTTCATTGGAATAGTCCGAAACTTGGTAAAGGTTTTGGCTCTTGCTGTGTGAACACACACAATAATCATGGCCATGACTGGAACAGGTTTAATGGTCCTGATAACAATAGCCACACTTGAGCTCCTCGCGGTCAGAAATGACGCATTGGAAATGAATGAGAGACGAGTTTCCTCTAGTGGAAGCGTTTGGTACTGCAGCCGAACAACATCTCACTGAAAGACCAGCTTTGGAGATATCAGCCTCACATTTGAACACAACTTGTTAGATTTATGGCTTTGATTTTCTCACAGTTTTAGAGTAAATCATGTTTTTGAAAATATATACTTCATATAAAAAGTTCACTTTTTAAAAACTTCAGTTTTCATCAATAATCTGCCAAGTGTCGTGTTTGAAAAAATCAAACTTCAGTCGCTCTAAAGCGTTCAAGATTTACCACAGTTTAAGCTGGACATTTAATTTTCAGGTCTGTGCTCAAAAAGTGAATAAATGGATTCGAAAAATACCGTGTACATATAATTTAGTACCATAAAATTCCCTAAAAATAAAAAATATTAAATAAAAAAACATGATCAAACTAAAATATAGTACATTAATTTCGCTGAAATAAAAGAAATTCAGTCATTTTTGACCTACACTCGAAGAGTTTTGATTGTTTATGAAGAACACGTCACATGATGTCTGATCGTGATCACAGAGTTCATGATGAAGGACACGCTCGTCATGAGCTCGTATGCACTCGGGCCATCGGTCAGACTCACACACACACACACACACACTCACACACACACACACACACACACACACACACACACACGCACGCACGCACGCACGCACGCACGCACGCACGCACACACACACACACACACACACACACACACACACACACATGAATAATACTAATTAGTGGCTTTAATCAACAGCCTGTGGGGTGAAATAAACTCTCATTAGCAAAGTCAGCGCATGTGATGCAGCGGGTCTCGGAGCGAGCCTTCAGACACAGCGACCTTTGACCTTATGCAAAGCTGCAAGGGAGGATGTGTTTAATATTCATTATTTAATATTCTCTCTCTCTCTGTCTGATGTGTTAACGCAGCTCTCTTCAGGTTAATGCAGGGCCAGCGGTACACTCGCATTTGAGACTAAAAATACACTACCAGTCCATGGGGGGAATGATGCTGAAAATTCAGGTTTGATCACAGGAATAAATTACTGTTTAAAATATATTCAAATTGAAAACCGTTATTTTAAATTGTCATAATATTTAACAACATTACTGGGTTTTTTCTTTTAAGTCAAATAAATGCAAACTCAAGACAAAATCAAATTAAAAGTTTTGCGGTTTTATGAAATTTAGGGTCACTAGTAGTTTTGCTTCTCCAGTGAACGTTTCTTTGAGACAGAATGTGTAGATGTTTGTCTGAAAGCGAGAGAGCATCATGTGGATGCAGCATATGGTTAATCTGTGATCAGAACTCATGGATCAGGCATTATATCAGCGAGAGTGTGTGTGTGTGTGTGTGTGTGTGTGTGTGTGTTTGCAGCTGCGCCGGTGATTCACGCGTCTCCTCAGGAGTGTGTGTGACTGTGTTGATGCGTCTCCTCAGGGGTGTGTGTGTGTTGATGCGTCTCCTCAGGGGTGTGTGTGTGTGACTGTGGCCCTGCTGTCGGGACGGGTGGCTGGACAATAGAGGGACAGATTGGGCCTTTATGGGCTCCGGCATATGGGGGCCGGTGTCTGAAAGAGCTCATTGTGTGTGTCAGTCAGGGGTCTCAGCGAATGAGACGAGGCCGATGAGAGCCCAGGTCACGCTGCCTCTTGACCTTTACGACCCCTGCTGCTCAGGGTCAAACTACACTGTGATTTTGTTTGTTTTGGATAGACAGAAATACTCAGCAGAGCAGAATGTGTTATATTTATATTTACCCCCAAATTCTGTGTTTTTAGTTGTTGTTTTTCTAGATTCTGTTTTTAATGGATATGTAACCAAATGAAAATATAACAATTCCTTTAAACAGAACATTTTTATTTTGTGTAAGGGCTGCATAATAGACTTTTGAAAAAAAATCTGGAATCCTTTTCTAATCAGTCTAAACCAAATGAAAATATAAGTTATGTTACAGCAGAATGTGCTTTATTTTTCACTAAATCCTGTTTTTTTTTTGTTTTGTTTTTTCGGATTTGGTTTCTAATGAATATTTTAAAATGTAACCAAATGAAAATATAACAGTTCCTTGAAACAGAGCATTTATTCCTTTATTTTGGTGTGTTGCGGTAAAGAGCTGTGAGTTTGTTTCTGCTGATAGTTTTCTGAACTTTTATTTTGGCGTGTTGCGGTGAAGAGCGGTGAGTTTGTGTGTGTTTCTGCTGATAGTTTTCTGGACTTTTATTTTGGCATGTTGCGGTGAAGAGCTGTGAGTTTGTGCGTGTTTCTGCTGATAGTTTTCTGGACTTTTATTTTGGTGTGTTGCGGTGAAGAGCTGTAGGTTTGTGTGTGTTTCTGCTGATAGTTTTCTGAACTTTTATTTTGGTGTGTTGCGGTGAAGAGCTGTGAGTTTGTGTGTGTTTCTGCTGATAGTTTAATGGACTTTTATTTTGGCATGTTGCGGTGAAGAGCTGTGAGTTTGTGTGTGTTTCTGCTGATAGTTTTCTGGACTTTTATTTTGGTGTGTTGCGGTGAAGAGCTGTAGGTTTGTGTGTTTCTGCTGATAGTTTTCTGAACTTTTATTTTGGTGTGTTGCGGTGAAGAGCTGTGAGTTTGTGTTTGTTTCTGTCGATAGTTTAATGGACTTTTATTTTGGCGTGTTGCGGTAAAGAGCTGTGAGTTTGTGTGTGTTTCTGCTGATAGTTTAATGGACTTTTATTTTGGTGTGTTGCGGTGAAGAGCTGTGAGTTTGTGTGCATTTCTGCTGATAGTTTTCTGGACTTTTATTTTGGCGTGTTGCGGTGAAGAGCTGTGAGTTTGTGTGTGTTTCTGCTGATAGTTTTCTGGACTTTTATTTTGGTGGGTTGCGGTGAAGAGCGGTGAGTTTGTGTGTGTTTCTGCTGATAGTTTTCTGGACTTTTATTTTGGCGTGTTGCGGTGAAGAGCTGTGAGTTTGTGCGTGTTTCTGCTGATAGTTTTCTGGACTTTTATTTTGGTGTGTTGCGGTGAAGAGCTGTAGGTTTGTGTGTGTTTCTGCTGATAGTTTTCTGAACTTTTATTTTGGTGTGTTGCGGTGAAGAGCTGTGAGTTTGTGTGTGTTTCTGCTGATAGTTTAATGGACTTTTATTTTGGCATGTTGCGGTGAAGAGCTGTGAGTTTGTGTGTGTTTCTGCTGATAGTTTTCTGGACTTTTATTTTGGTGTGTTGCGGTGAAGAGCTGTAGGTTTGTGTGTTTCTGCTGATAGTTTTCTGAACTTTTATTTTGGTGTGTTGCGGTGAAGAGCTGTGAGTTTGTGTGTGTTTCTGCTGATAGTTTTCTGGACTTTTATTTTGGTGTGTTGCGGTGAAGAGCTGTGAGTTTGTGCGTGTTTCTGCTGATAGTTTTCTGGACTTTTATTTTGGTGTGTTGCGGTGAAGAGCTGTAGGTTTGTGTGTGTTTCTGCTGATAGTTTTCTGAACTTTTATTTTGGTGTGTTGCGGTGAAGAGCTGTGAGTTTGTGTGTGTTTCTGCTGATAGTTTAATGGACTTTTATTTTGGCATGTTGCGGTGAAGAGCTGTGAGTTTGTGTGTGTTTCTGCTGATAGTTTTCTGGACTTTTATTTTGGTGTGTTGCGGTGAAGAGCTGTAGGTTTGTGTGTTTCTGCTGATAGTTTTCTGAACTTTTATTTTGGTGTGTTGCGGTGAAGAGCTGTGAGTTTGTGTTTGTTTCTGTCGATAGTTTAATGGACTTTTATTTTGGCGTGTTGCGGTAAAGAGCTGTGAGTTTGTGTGTGTTTCTGCTGATAGTTTAATGGACTTTTATTTTGGTGTGTTGCGGTGAAGAGCTGTGAGTTTGTGTGCATTTCTGCTGATAGTTTTCTGGACTTTTATTTTGGCGTGTTGCGGTGAAGAGCTGTGAGTTTGTGTGTGTTTCTGCTGATAGTTTTCTGGACTTTTATTTTGGTGGGTTGCGGTGAAGAGCGGTGAGTTTGTGTGTGTTTCTGCTGATAGTTTTCTGGACTTTTATTTTGGCGTGTTGCGGTGAAGAGCTGTGAGTTTGTGTGTGTTTCTGCTGATAGTTTAATGGACTTTTATTTTGGTGTGTTGCGGTAAAGAGCTGTGAGTTTGTGTGCGTTTCTGCTGATAGTTTTCTGGACTTTTATTTTGGCGTGTTGCGGTGAAGAGCTGTGAGTGTGTGTGTTTCTGTCAATAGTTTAATGGACTTTTATTTTGGCGTGTTGCGGTAAAGAGCTGTGAGTTTGTGTGTGTTTCTGCTGATAGTTTAATGGACTTTTATTTTGGTGTGTTGCGGTGAAGAGCTGTGAGTTTGTGTGCGTTTCTGCTGATAGTTTTCTGGACTTTTATTTTGGCGTGTTGCGGTGAAGAGCTGTGAGTTTGTGTGTGTTTCTGCTGATAGTTTTCTGGACTTTTATTTTGGCGTGTTGCGGTGAAGAGTTGTGAGTGTGTGTGTGTTTCTGCTGATAGTTTTATGAACTTTTATTTTGGCGTGTTGCGGTGAAGAGCTGTGAGTTTGTGTGCGTTTCTGCTGATAGTTTTCTGGACTTTTATTTTGGCGTGTTGCGGTGAAGAGCTGTGAGTTTGTGTGCGTTTCTGCTGATAGTTTTCTGAACTTTTATTTTGGCGTGTTGCGGTGAAGAGCGGTGAGTTTGTGTGTGTTTGTGCTGATAGTTTTCTGAACTTTTATTTTGGCGTGTTGCGGTGAAGAACTGTGAGTTTGTGTGTGTTTCTGCTGATAGTTTTCTGGACTTTTATTTTGGCGTGTTGCGGTGAAGAGCTGTGAGTGTATGTGTGTTTCTGCTGATAGTTTTCTGGACTTTTATTTTGGCGTGTTGCGGTGAAGAGCTGTGAGTGTGTGTGCGTTTCTGCTGATAGTTTTCTGGACTTTTATTTTGGCGTGTTGCGGTGAAGAGCTGTGAGTTTGTGTGCGTTTCTGCTGATAGTTTTCTGAACTTTTATTTTGGCGTGTTGCGGTGAAGAGCGGTGAGTTTGTGTGTGTTTGTGCTGATAGTTTTCTGAACTTTTATTTTGGTGTGTTGCGGTGAAGAGCTGTGAGTGTGTGTGTGTTTCTGCTGATAGTTTTCTGGACTTTTATTTTGGCGTGTTGCGGTGAAGAGCGGTGAGTTTGTGTGTGTTTGTGCTGATAGCTTTCTGAACTTTTATTTTGGCGTGTTGCGGTGAAGAGCTGTGAGTTTGTGTGTGTTTCTGCTGATAGTTTTCTGGACTTTTATTTTGGCGTGTTGCGGTGAAGAGCTGTGAGTTTGTGTGTGTTTCTGCTGATAGTTTTCTGAACTTTATTTTGGCGTGTTGTGGTGAAGAGCTGTTAGTGTGTGTGTGTTTCTGCTGATAGTTTTCTGGACTTTTATTTTGGCGTGTTGCGGTGAAGAGCTGTGAGTGTGTGTGTTTTTCTGCTGATAGTTTTCTGGACTTTTATTTTGGTGGGTTGCGGTGAAGAGCTGTGGTTTGTGCGTGTTTCTGCTGATAGTTTAATGAACTTTTATTTTGGTGTGTTGCGGTGAAGGGCGGTGAGTGTGTGTGTTTTTCTGCTGATAGTTTTCTGGACTTTTATTTTGGCATGTTGTGGTGAAGAGCTGTTAGTGTGTGTGTTTTTCTGCTGATAGTTTTCTGGACTTTTATTTTGGTGGGTTGCGGTGAAGAGCTGTGGTTTGTGTGTGTTTCTGCTGATAGTTTTCTGGACTTTATTTTGGCATGTTGCGGTGAAGAGTTGTGAGTTTGTGTGTGTTTCTGCTGATAGTTTTCTGGACTTTTATTTTGGTGTGTTGCGGTGAAGGGCGGTGAGTGTGTGTTTTTCTGCTGATAGTTTTCTGGACTTTTATTTTGGCGTGTTGTGGTGAAGTGCTGTTAGTGTTTGTGTTTTTCTGCTGATAGTTTTCTGGACTTTTATTTTGGCGTGTTGCGGTGAAGAGTTGTGAGTGTGTGTGTGTTTCTGCTGATAGTTTTCTGGACTTTTATTTTGGTGGGTTGCGGTGAAGAGCTGTTAGTGTGTGTGTTTTTCTGCTGATAGTTTTCTGGACTTTTATTTTGGTGGGTTGCGGTGAAGGGCGGTGAGTGTGTGTGTTTCTGCTGATAGTTTTCTGGACTTTTATTTTGGTGGGTTGCGGTGAAGGGCGGTGAGTGTGTGTTTCTGCTGATAGTTTTCTGGACTTTTATTTTGGCGTGTTGCGGTGAAGAGCTGTGAGTTTGTGTGCATTTCTGCCAATAGTTTAATGGGCTTTTATTTTGGCGTGTTGTGGTGAAGAGCTGTTAGTGTGTGTGTTTTTCTACTGATAGTTTTCTGGACTTTTATTTTGGTGGGTTGCGGTGAAGGGCGATGAATGTGTGTGTGTTTCTGCTGATAGTTTTCTGAACTTTATTTTGGCGTGTTGTGGTGACGAGCTGTTAGTGTGTGTGTTTTTCTGCTGATAGTTTTCTGGACTTTTATTTTGGCGTGTTGCGGTGAAGAGTTGTGAGTGTGTGTGTGTGTTTCTGCTGATAGTTTTATGAACTTTTATTTTGGTGTGTTGCGGTGAAGAGCTGTGAGTGTGTGTGTTTCTGCTGATAGTTTTCTGGACTTTTATTTTGGCGTGTTGCGGTGAAGAGTTGTGAGTGTGTGTGTGTGTTTCTGCTGATAGTTTTATGAACTTTTATTTTGGTGTGTTGCGGTGAAGAGCTTTGAGTGTGTGTGTGTTTCTGCTGATAGTTTTATGAACTTTTATTTTGGTGTGTTGCGGTGAAGAGCTGTGAGTGTGTGTGTGTTTCTGCTGATAGTTTTATGAACTTTTATTTTGGCGTGTTGCTGTGAAGAGCTGTGAGTTTGTGTGTGTTTCTGCTGATAGTTTAATGAACTTTTATTTTGGTGTGTTGCGGTGAAGAGCTGTGAGTGTGTGTGTGTTTCTGCTGATAGTTTTATGAACTTTTATTTTGGTGTGTTGCGGTGAAGAGCTGTGAGTTTGTGTGTGTTTCTGCTGATAGTTTAATGAACTTTTATTTTGGTGTGTTGCGGTGAGGAGCTGTGAGTGTGTGTGTGTTTCTGCTGATAGTTTTATGAACTTTTATTTTGGCGTGTTGCGGTGAAGAGCTTTGAGTTTGTGTGTGTTTCTGCTGATAGTTTAATGAACTTTTATTTTGCCGTGTTGCGGTAAAGAGCTGTGAGTTTGTGTGTGTTTCTGCTGATAGTTTAATGAACTTTTATTTTGGTGTGTTGCGGTAAAGAGCTGTGAGTTTGTGTGTGTTTCTGCTGATAGTTTAATGAACTTTTATTTTGGCGTGTTGCGGTGAAGAGCTGTGAGTGTGTGTGTGTTTCTGCCGATAGTTTTATGAACTTTTATTTTGGTGTGTTGCGGTGAAGAGCTGTGAGTTTGTGTGTGTTTCTGCTGATAGTTTAATGAACTTTTATTTTGGTGTGTTGTGGTGAAGAGCTGTGAGTGTGTGTGTGTTTCTGCTGATAGTTTTATGAACTTTTATTTTGGTGTGTTGCGGTGAAGAGCTGTGAGTTTGTGTGTGTTTCTGCTGATAGTATAATGAACTTTTATTTTGGTGTGTTGCGGTGAAGAGCTGTGAGTGTGTGTGTGTTTCTGCTGATAGTTTTATGAACTTTTATTTTGGCGTGTTGCGGTGAAGAGCTGTGAGTTTGTGTGTGTTTCTGCTGATAGTTTAATGAACTTTTATTTTGCCGTGTTGCGGTAAAGAGCTGTGAGTTTTTGTGTGTTTCTGCTGAGACTTTAATGAACTTTTATTTTGGTGTGTTGCGGTAAAGAGCTGTGAGTTTGTGTGTGTGTTTCTGCTGATAGTTTTATGAACTTTTATTTTGGTGTGTTGCGGTGAAGAGCTGTGAGTGTTTCTGCTGATAGTTTTCTGGACTTTTATTTTGGCGTGTTGTGGTGAAGAGCTTTGAGTGTGTGTGTGTTTCTGCTGATAGTTTTATGAACTTTTATTTTGGCATGTTGCGGTGAAGAGCTGTGAGTGTGTGTGTGTTTCTGCTGATAGTTTTATGACCTTTTATTTTGGCGTGTTGCGGTGAAGAGCTGTGAGTTTGTGTGTGTTTCTGCTGATAGTTTAATGAACTTTTATTTTGGTGTGTTGCGGTGAAGAGCTGTGAGTGTGTGTGTTTCTGCTGACAGTTTTCTGGACTTTTATTTTGGTGTGTTGCGGTAAAGAGCTGTGAGTTTGTGTGTGTGTTTATGCCGATAGTTTTATGAACTTTTATTTTGGCGTGTTGCGGTGAAGAGCTGTGAGTGTGTGTGTTTCTGCTGATAGTTTTCTGGACTTTTATTTTGGCGTGTTGCGGTGAAGAGCTTTGAGTGTGTGTGTGTTTCTGCTGATAATTTTATGAACTTTCATTTTGGTGTGTTGCGGTGAAGAGCTGTGAGTTTGTGTGTGTTTCTGCTGATAGTTTTATGAACTTTTATTTTGGCGTGTTGCGGTCAAGAGCTGTGAGTTTGTGTGTGTTTCTGCTGATAGTTTTCTGAACTTTATTTTGGCGTGTTGTGGTGAAGAGCTGTTAGTGTGTGTGTGTTTCTGCTGATAGTTTTATGAACTTTTATTTTGGTGTGTTGCGGTGAAGAGCTGTGAGTGTGTGTGTTTCTGTTGATAGTTTTATGAACTTTTATTTTGGCGTGTTGCGGTGAAGAGCTTTGAGTTTGTGTGTGTTTCTGCTGATAGTTTAATGAACTTTTATTTTGCCGTGTTGCGGTAAAGAGCTGTGAGTTTGTGTGTGTTTCTGCTGATAGTTTAATGAACTTTTATTTTGGCGTGTTGCGGTGAAGAGCTGTGAGTGTGTGTGTGTTTCTGCCGATAGTTTTATGAACTTTTATTTTGGTGTGTTGCGGTGAAGAGCTGTGAGTTTGTGTGTGTTTCTGCTGATAGTTTAATGAACTTTTATTTTGGTGTGTTGTGGTGAAGAGCTGTGAGTGTGTGTGTGTTTCTGCTGATAGTTTTATGAACTTTTATTTTGGTGTGTTGCGGTGAAGAGCTGTGAGTTTGTGTGTGTTTCTGCTGATAGTTTAATGAACTTTTATTTTGGTGTGTTGCGGTGAAGAGCTGTGAGTGTGTGTGTGTTTCTGCTGATAGTTTTATGAACTTTTATTTTGGCGTGTTGCGGTGAAGAGCTGTGAGTTTGTGTGTGTTTCTGCTGATAGTTTAATGAACTTTTATTTTGCCGTGTTGCGGTAAAGAGCTGTGAGTTTTTGTGTGTTTCTGCTGAGACTTTAATGAACTTTTATTTTGGTGTGTTGCGGTAAAGAGCTGTGAGTTTGTGTGTGTGTTTCTGCTGATAGTTTTATGAACTTTTATTTTGGTGTGTTGCGGTGAAGAGCTGTGAGTGTTTCTGCTGATAGTTTTCTGGACTTTTATTTTGGCGTGTTGTGGTGAAGAGCTGTGAGTTTGTGTGTGTTTCTGCTGATAGTTTTATGAACTTTTATTTTGGTGTGTTGCGGTGAAGAGCTGTGAGTGTGTGTGTTTCTGCTGATAGTTTTCTGTACTTTTATTTTGGCGTGTTGCGGTGAAGAGCTGTGAGTTTGTGTGTGTTTCTGCTGATAGTTTAATGAACTTTTATTTTGGTGTGTTGCGGTGAAGAGCTGTGAGTTTGTGTGTGTTTCTGCTGACAGTTTTCTGGACTTTTATTTCGGTGTGTTGCGGTAAAGAGCTGTGAGTTTGTGTGTGTGTTTATGCCGATAGTTTTATGAACTTTTATTTTGGCGTGTTGCGGTGAAGAGCTGTGAGTGTGTGTGTTTCTGCTGATAGTTTTCTGGACTTTTATTTTGGCGTCTTGCGGTGAAGAGCTTTGAGTGTGTGTGTGTTTCTGCTGATAGTTTTATGAACTTTTATTTTGGTGTGTTGCGGTGAAGAGCTGTGAGTTTGTGTGTGTTTCTGCTGATAGTTTTATGAACTTTTATTTTGGCATGTTGCGGTGAAGAGCTGTGAGTTTGTGTGTGTTTCTGCTGATAGTTTTCTGAACTTTATTTTGGCGTGTTGTGGTGAAGAGCTGTTAGTGTGTGTGTGTTTCTGCTGATAGTTTTATGAACTTTTATTTTGGTGTGTTGCGGTGAAGAGCTGTGAGTGTGTGTGTTTCTGTTGATAGTTTTATGAACTTTTATTTTGGCGTGTTGCGGTGAAGAGCTTTGAGTTTGTGTGTGTTTCTGCTGATAGTTTAATGAACTTTTATTTTGCCGTGTTGCGGTAAAGAGCTGTGAGTTTGTGTGTGTTTCTGCTGATAGTTTAATGAACTTTTATTTTGGCGTGTTGCGGTGAAGAGCTGTGAGTGTGTGTGTGTTTCTGCCGATAGTTTTATGAACTTTTATTTTGGTGTGTTGCGGTGAAGA
The DNA here is from genome assembly GCF_964197995.2 of Scardinius erythrophthalmus. NCBI lineage: Eukaryota > Metazoa > Chordata > Actinopteri > Cypriniformes > Leuciscidae > Scardinius > Scardinius erythrophthalmus. The sequence continues at coordinate 637,835 of NC_138225.1, forward strand.
GCTGTGAGTTTGTGTGTGTTTCTGCTGATAGTTTAATGAACTTTTATTTTGGTGTGTTGTGGTGAAGAGCTGTGAGTGTGTGTGTGTTTCTGCTGATAGTTTTATGAACTTTTATTTTGGTGTGTTGCGGTGAAGAGCTGTGAGTTTGTGTGTGTTTCTGCTGATAGTTTAATGAACTTTTATTTTGGTGTGTTGCGGTGAAGAGCTGTGAGTGTGTGTGTGTGTTTCTGCTGATAGTTTTATGAACTTTTATTTTGGCGTGTTGCGGTGAAGAGCTGTGAGTTTGTGTGTGTTTCTGCTGATAGTTTTATGAACTTTTATTTTGGCGTGTTGCTGTGAAGAGCTGTGAGTTTGTGTGTGTTTCTGCTGATAGTTTAATGAACTTTTATTTTGGTGTGTTGCGGTGAAGAGCTGTGAGTGTGTGTGTGTTTCTGCTGATAGTTTTATGAACTTTTATTTTGGTGTGTTGCGGTGAAGAGCTGTGAGTTTGTGTGTGTTTCTGCTGATAGTTTAATGAACTTTTATTTTGGTGTGTTGCGGTGAGGAGCTGTGAGTGTGTGTGTGTTTCTGCTGATAGTTTTATGAACTTTTATTTTGGCGTGTTGCGGTGAAGAGCTTTGAGTTTGTGTGTGTTTCTGCTGATAGTTTAATGAACTTTTATTTTGCCGTGTTGCGGTAAAGAGCTGTGAGTTTGTGTGTGTTTCTGCTGATAGTTTAATGAACTTTTATTTTGGTGTGTTGCGGTAAAGAGCTGTGAGTTTGTGTGTGTTTCTGCTGATAGTTTAATGAACTTTTATTTTGGCGTGTTGCGGTGAAGAGCTGTGAGTGTGTGTGTGTTTCTGCCGATAGTTTTATGAACTTTTATTTTGGTGTGTTGCGGTGAAGAGCTGTGAGTTTGTGTGTGTTTCTGCTGATAGTTTAATGAACTTTTATTTTGGTGTGTTGTGGTGAAGAGCTGTGAGTGTGTGTGTGTTTCTGCTGATAGTTTTATGAACTTTTATTTTGGTGTGTTGCGGTGAAGAGCTGTGAGTTTGTGTGTGTTTCTGCTGATAGTTTAATGAACTTTTATTTTGGTGTGTTGCGGTGAAGAGCTGTGAGTGTGTGTGTGTTTCTGCTGATAGTTTTATGAACTTTTATTTTGGCGTGTTGCGGTGAAGAGCTGTGAGTTTGTGTGTGTTTCTGCTGATAGTTTAATGAACTTTTATTTTGCCGTGTTGCGGTAAAGAGCTGTGAGTTTTTGTGTGTTTCTGCTGAGACTTTAATGAACTTTTATTTTGGTGTGTTGCGGTAAAGAGCTGTGAGTTTGTGTGTGTGTTTCTGCTGATAGTTTTATGAACTTTTATTTTGGTGTGTTGCGGTGAAGAGCTGTGAGTGTTTCTGCTGATAGTTTTCTGGACTTTTATTTTGGCGTGTTGTGGTGAAGAGCTTTGAGTGTGTGTGTGTTTCTGCTGATAGTTTTATGAACTTTTATTTTGGTGTGTTGCGGTGAAGAGCTGTGAGTGTGTGTGTGTTTCTGCTGATAGTTTTATGAACTTTTATTTTGGCGTGTTGCGGTGAAGAGCTGTGAGTTTGTGTGTGTTTCTGCTGATAGTTTAATGAACTTTTATTTTGGTGTGTTGCGGTGAAGAGCTGTGAGTGTGTGTGTTTCTGCTGACAGTTTTCTGGACTTTTATTTTGGTGTGTTGCGGTAAAGAGCTGTGAGTTTGTGTGTGTGTTTATGCCGATAGTTTTATGAACTTTTATTTTGGCGTGTTGCGGTGAAGAGCTGTGAGTGTGTGTGTTTCTGCTGATAGTTTTCTGGACTTTTATTTTGGCGTGTTGCGGTGAAGAGCTTTGAGTGTGTGTGTGTTTCTGCTGATAGTTTTATGAACTTTCATTTTGGTGTGTTGCGGTGAAGAGCTGTGAGTTTGTGTGTGTTTCTGCTGATAGTTTTATGAACTTTTATTTTGGCATGTTGCGGTGAAGAGCTGTGAGTTTGTGTGTGTTTCTGCTGATAGTTTTATGAACTTTTATTTTGGTGTGTTGCGGTGAAGAGCTGTGAGTGTGTGTGTTTCTGTTGATAGTTTTATGAACTTTTATTTTGGCGTGTTGCGGTGAAGAGCTTTGAGTTTGTGTGTGTTTCTGCTGATAGTTTAATGAACTTTTATTTTGCCGTGTTGCGGTAAAGAGCTGTGAGTTTGTGTGTGTTTCTGCTGATAGTTTAATGAACTTTTATTTTGGCGTGTTGCGGTGAAGAGCTGTGAGTGTGTGTGTGTTTCTGCCGATAGTTTTATGAACTTTTATTTTGGTGTGTTGCGGTGAAGAGCTGTGAGTTTGTGTGTGTTTCTGCTGATAGTTTAATGAACTTTTATTTTGGTGTGTTGTGGTGAAGAGCTGTGAGTGTGTGTGTGTTTCTGCTGATAGTTTTATGAACTTTTATTTTGGTGTGTTGCGGTGAAGAGCTGTGAGTTTGTGTGTGTTTCTGCTGATAGTTTAATGAACTTTTATTTTGGTGTGTTGCGGTGAAGAGCTGTGAGTGTGTGTGTGTTTCTGCTGATAGTTTTATGAACTTTTATTTTGGCGTGTTGCGGTGAAGAGCTGTGAGTTTGTGTGTGTTTCTGCTGATAGTTTAATGAACTTTTATTTTGCCGTGTTGCGGTAAAGAGCTGTGAGTTTTTGTGTGTTTCTGCTGAGACTTTAATGAACTTTTATTTTGGTGTGTTGCGGTAAAGAGCTGTGAGTTTGTGTGTGTGTTTCTGCTGATAGTTTTATGAACTTTTATTTTGGTGTGTTGCGGTGAAGAGCTGTGAGTGTTTCTGCTGATAGTTTTCTGGACTTTTATTTTGGCGTGTTGTGGTGAAGAGCTGTGAGTTTGTGTGTGTTTCTGCTGATAGTTTTATGAACTTTTATTTTGGTGTGTTGCGGTGAAGAGCTGTGAGTGTGTGTGTGTTTCTGCTGATAGTTTTCTGTACTTTTATTTTGGCGTGTTGCGGTGAAGAGCTGTGAGTTTGTGTGTGTTTCTGCTGATAGTTTAATGAACTTTTATTTTGGTGTGTTGCGGTGAAGAGCTGTGAGTTTGTGTGTGTTTCTGCTGACAGTTTTCTGGACTTTTATTTCGGTGTGTTGCGGTAAAGAGCTGTGAGTTTGTGTGTGTGTTTATGCCGATAGTTTTATGAACTTTTATTTTGGCGTGTTGCGGTGAAGAGCTGTGAGTGTGTGTGTTTCTGCTGATAGTTTTCTGGACTTTTATTTTGGCGTCTTGCGGTGAAGAGCTTTGAGTGTGTGTGTGTTTCTGCTGATAGTTTTATGAACTTTTATTTTGGTGTGTTGCGGTGAAGAGCTGTGAGTTTGTGTGTGTTTCTGCTGATAGTTTTATGAACTTTTATTTTGGCATGTTGCGGTGAAGAGCTGTGAGTTTGTGTGTGTTTCTGCTGATAGTTTTCTGAACTTTATTTTGGCGTGTTGTGGTGAAGAGCTGTTAGTGTGTGTGTGTTTCTGCTGATAGTTTTATGAACTTTTATTTTGGTGTGTTGCGGTGAAGAGCTGTGAGTGTGTGTGTTTCTGTTGATAGTTTTATGAACTTTTATTTTGGCGTGTTGCGGTGAAGAGCTTTGAGTTTGTGTGTGTTTCTGCTGATAGTTTAATGAACTTTTATTTTGGCGTGTTGCGGTGAAGAGCTGTGAGTTTGTGTGTGTTTCTGCTGATAGTTTAATGAACTTTTATTTTGGCGTGTTGCGGTGAAGAGCTGTGAGTGTGTGTGTGTTTCTGCCGATAGTTTTATGAACTTTTATTTTGGTGTGTTGCGGTGAAGAGCTGTGAGTTTGTGTGTGTTTCTGCTGATAGTTTAATGAACTTTTATTTTGGTGTGTTGTGGTGAAGAGCTGTGAGTGTGTGTGTGTTTCTGCTGATAGTTTTATGAACTTTTATTTTGGTGTGTTGCGGTGAAGAGCTGTGAGTTTGTGTGTGTTTCTGCTGATAGTTTAATGAACTTTTATTTTGGTGTGTTGCGGTGAAGAGCTGTGAGTGTGTGTGTGTGTTTCTGCTGATAGTTTTATGAACTTTTATTTTGGCGTGTTGCGGTGAAGAGCTGTGAGTTTGTGTGTGTTTCTGCTGATAGTTTAATGAACTTTTATTTTGCGTGTTGCGGTAAAGAGCTGTGAGTTTTTGTGTGTTTCTGCTGAGACTTTAATGAACTTTTATTTTGGTGTGTTGCGGTAAAGAGCTGTGAGTTTGTGTGTGTGTTTCTGCTGATAGTTTTATGAACTTTTATTTTGGTGTGTTGCGGTGAAGAGCTGTGAGTGTTTCTGCTGATAGTTTTCTGGACTTTTATTTTGGCGTGTTGTGGTGAAGAGCTTTGAGTGTGTGTGTGTTTCTGCTGATAGTTTTATGAACTTTTATTTTGGTGTGTTGCGGTGAAGAGCTGTGAGTGTGTGTGTGTTTCTGCTGATAGTTTTATGAACTTTTATTTTGGCGTGTTGCGGTGAAGAGCTGTGAGTTTGTGTGTGTTTCTGCTGATAGTTTAATGAACTTTTATTTTGGTGTGTTGCGGTGAAGAGCTGTGAGTGTGTGTGTTTCTGCTGATAGTTTAATGAACTTTTATTTTGGTGTGTTGCGGTGAAGAGCTGTGAGTGTGTGTGTGTTTCTGCTGATAGTTTTATGAACTTTTATTTTGGCGTGTTGCGGTAAAGAGCTGTGAGTTTGTGTGTGTTTCTGCTGATAGTTTAATGAACTTTTATTTTGGTGTGTTGCGGTGAAGAGCTGTGAGTGTGTGTGTGTTTCTGCTGATAGTTTTATGAACTTTTATTTTGGCGTGTTGCGGTAAAGAGCTGTGAGTTTGTGTGTGTTTCTGCTGATAGTTTAATGAACTTTTATTTTGGTGTGTTGCGGTGAAGAGCTGTGAGTGTGTGTGTGTTTCTGCCGATAGTTTTATGAACTTTTATTTTGGCGTGTTGCGGTGAAGAGCTGTGAGTGTGTGTGTTTCTGCTGATAGTTTTCTGGACTTTTATTTTGGCGTGTTGCGGTGAAGAGCTTTGAGTGTGTGTGTGTGTTTCTGCTGATAGTTTTATGAACTTTTATTTTGGTGTGTTGCGGTGAAGAGCTGTGAGTTTGTGTGTGTTTCTGCTGATAGTTTTATGAACTTTTATTTTGGCATGTTGCGGTGAAGAGCTGTGAGTTTGTGTGTGTTTCTGCTGATAGTTTTCTGAACTTTATTTTGGCGTGTTGTGGTGAAGAGCTGTTAGTGTGTGTGTGTTTCTGCTGATAGTTTTATGAACTTTTATTTTGGTGTGTTGCGGTGAAGAGCTGTGAGTGTGTGTGTTTCTGTTGATAGTTTTATGAACTTTTATTTTGGCGTGTTGCGGTGAAGAGCTGTGAGTGTGTGTGTGTTTCTGCTGATAGTTTTCTGGACTTTTATTTTGGCGTGTTGCGGTGAAGAGCTTTGAGTGTGTGTGTGTTTCTGGTGATAGTTTTATGAACTTTTATTTTGGTGTGTTGCGGTGAAGAGCTTTGAGTGTGTGTGTGTTTCTGCTGATAGTTTTCTGGACTTTTATTTTGGTGTGTTGCGGTGAAGAGCTGTGAGTGTGTGTGTTTCTGCTGATAGTTTTATGAACTTTTATTTTGGCGTGTTGCGGTGAAGAGCTATGAGTGTAGCTGTTCTGGGATGTTTTTTATGACTCTTGCTCGAGTATAGATGAACTTACAGAAGTTACTAGTAACTATATATCCTTTTGTGAAGAGATGCTTATCCCCCGCAAGACTGTTAAAATATTCTCAAACAATAAGCCATGGTTTACAAATTCTCTTAAAGCACTCATGAATGAGAGGTGTAGAGCATTTCATGAGGGTAATCTGGTCAAAAAACTTGAACTACAAAAGGAAATAAAAACAGAAGTGAGGAAAGCAAAGTTAAATTATAAAATAAAGCTCGAGAAAGAGTTGAGTATGAACAATTTGGGGTCTGTTTGGAAGGGGTTGACGCTTATAACTGGAACTAAAGGGTATGAGATTAAGAAAATTCAATTACCTGAGTATGACTCTAGTAGTCAGCTGGCAGAGGACTTAAATAAGTTTTATTCACGATTTGATGTGTCTGATTTTGGTCCAGTGACAGAGTCTATGAAACCTAAAATGAGTTATGGTTGTGCTTATAACTTTTTTGATGAATTGTCTGTAATGAAAGTTTTTAAGGGTTGTAATGTGAGAAAAAGCCCCGGTCCTGATAAAATCGGAGGGCGTTTAATTAAGGTCTGTGCAGAACAATTGGCGCCAGTGTTTTGTAACATCTTTCAAAGATCAATTGCCCTCCAGAGAGTTCCAAAACTCTGGAAGGAAGCCACCGTAGTGCCGGTGCCGAAAACCACACATGCTGTAACACTAAATGACCTTAGGCCAATAGCACTAACATCCCTTATAATGAAATGTTTTGAGAAATTAGTAAAATATGAATTATTAGATAAAACAAAGGATTTGTTAGACCCTCTTCAGTTCGCATATAGAACAAAGCGAGGTGTAGAAGATGCAACAGCAACTCTACTAAACATGGTATTACAGCACCTGGAGGGTAGTAAAACTCATGCTAAGCTCTTATTTGTCGACTTTTCATCTGCTTTTAATTCTCTACAACCTCATATTTTAGCAAAAAAATTAATTACTAATTTTAGTCTGGATCTTAACTTGGTAGGTTGGGTCTTAGATTTTTTAACTGAACGAACTCAGAGAGTGAGAGTTAACGGTAGTCTTTCAGCTCCCTTGACAATATCCACAGGTTCTCCCCAGGGGTGTGTTTTGTCTCCTTTATTGTATATTCTATATACAAATGACTGTCTAAGCAAACATAAAAATAGGTACTTCTTAAAATTTGCAGACGATACAGTTATTGTGAGTCTTTTAGAAGAAAATGAAACGTGCCATGGTCCAGTGGTTGATGATTTCGTGAAGTGGTGTGATGATGCTTGTTTGCAGATAAATGTATCCAAGACAAAAGACATGAGTATTGACTTCAGAATACAAACACATCCTTCCCAAGACACATTTGTCAAGTACAATAAGGTGGAATGTGTGGACAGTTATAAATATCTAGGGACAATTATTGATAAAAGATTGCGGTTTGATTTGAACACAGATGCCCTTTGTAAAAAGGGACAGCAGCGTCTTTTCTGTCTTAGGAAATTAAGATCATTTAATATAGACAAAACACTGATAGAATTGTTTTACAAGTCTTATATAGAGCCAGTGTTGTCTTTTTCCATTAGCTGCTGGTTTGGAAATCTTGGTGTGAAATACAAAAATGCACTAAATAAATTAGTTAATAACAGTGGGAAGATTATAGGTAAAGAGCAAAGAAGCTTGACAGTTCTGTTTAACAGAAATGTTTTGAGTCGAGCCCACTCTGTGCTTTTAGATAATGAACACTTTTTATATTCAGAGTTCTCTATGCTGCCCTCGGGCCGTCGCTACAGACTACCAAAGATAAAAAATAATCGATACAAATACTCTTTTGTTCCGAGCGCAATCAGACTATTAAATAAGTCTTAAAGGTATTTATTAAGTTTTTATTTATTTATTTATTTATTTATTTATTTATTTATTTTTTATATATCTTAGGTATTCTTTGCGGTGTTGCGGTGAAGAGCTTTGAGTGTGTGTGTGTTTCTGCTGATAGTTTTATGAACTTTTATTTTGGCGTGTTGCGGTGAAGAGCTGTGAGTTTGTGTGCGTTTCTGCTGATAGTTTTATGAACTTTTATTTTGGCGTGTTGTGGTGAAGAGCTGTGAGTTTGTGTGTGTTTCTGCTGATAGTTTTATGAACTTTTATTTTGGCGTGTTGCGGTGAAGAGCTGTGAGTTTGTGTGCGTTTCTGCTGATAGTTTTCTGTACTTTTATTTTGGCGTGTTGCGGTGAAGAGCTGTGAGTGTGTGTGTTTCTGCTGATAGTTTTCTGGACTTTTATTTTGGTGTGTTGCGGTAAAGAGCTGTGAGTTTGTGTGTTTCTGCTGATAGTTTTATGAACTTTTATTTTGGCGTGTTGCGGTGAAGAGCTGTGAGTTTGTGTGTGTTTCTGCTGATAGTTTAATGAACTTTTATTTTGGTGTGTTGCGGTGAAGAGCTGTGAGTGTGTGTGTTTCTGCTGACAGTTTTCTGGACTTTTATTTTGGTGTGTTGCGGTAAAGAGCTGTGAGTTTGTGTGTGTGTTTATGCCGATAGTTTTATGAACTTTTATTTTGGCGTGTTGCGGTGAAGAGCTGTGAGTGTGTGTGTTTCTGCTGATAGTTTTCTGGACTTTTATTTTGGCGTGTTGCGGTGAAGAGCTTTGAGTGTGTGTGTGTTTCTGCTGATAGTTTTATGAACTTTTATTTTGGTGTGTTGCGGTGAAGAGCTGTGAGTTTGTGTGTGTTTCTGCTGATAGTTTTATGAACTTTTATTTTGGCATGTTGCGGTGAAGAGCTGTGAGTTTGTGTGTGTTTCTGCTGATAGTTTTCTGAACTTTATTTTGGCGTGTTGTGGTGAAGAGCTGTGAGTGTGTGTGTTTCTGTTGATAGTTTAATGGACTTTTATTTTGGCGTGTTGCGGTGAAGAGCTGTTAGTGTGTGTGTGTTTCTGCTGATAGTTTTATGAACTTTTATTTTGGTGTGTTGCGGTGAAGAGCTGTGAGTGTGTGTGTTTCTGTTGATAGTTTTATGAACTTTTATTTTGGCGTGTTGCGGTGAAGAGCTTTGAGTTTGTGTGTGTTTCTGCTGATAGTTTAATGAACTTTTATTTTGCCGTGTTGCGGTAAAGAGCTGTGAGTTTGTGTGTGTTTCTGCTGATAGTTTAATGAACTTTTATTTTGGCGTGTTGCGGTGAAGAGCTGTGAGTGTGTGTGTGTTTCTGCCGATAGTTTTACGAACTTTTATTTTGGTGTGTTGCGGTGAAGAGCTGTGAGTTTGTGTGTGTTTCTGCTGATAGTTTAATGAACTTTTATTTTGGTGTGTTGTGGTGAAGAGCTGTGAGTGTGTGTGTGTTTCTGCTGATAGTTTTATGAACTTTTATTTTGGTGTGTTGCGGTGAAGAGCTGTGAGTTTGTGTGTGTTTCTGCTGATAGTTTAATGAACTTTTATTTTGGTGTGTTGCGGTGAAGAGCTGTGAGTGTGTGTGTGTTTCTGCTGATAGTTTTATGAACTTTTATTTTGGCGTGTTGCGGTGAAGAGCTGTGAGTTTGTGTGTGTTTCTGCTGATAGTTTAATGAACTTTTATTTTGCCGTGTTGCGGTAAAGAGCTGTGAGTTTTTGTGTGTTTCTGCTGAGACTTTAATGAACTTTTATTTTGGTGTGTTGCGGTAAAGAGCTGTGAGTTTGTGTGTGTGTTTCTGCTGATAGTTTTATGAACTTTTATTTTGGTGTGTTGCGGTGAAGAGCTGTGAGTGTTTCTGCTGATAGTTTTCTGGACTTTTATTTTGGCGTGTTGTGGTGAAGAGCTTTGAGTGTGTGTGTGTTTCTGCTGATAGTTTTATGAACTTTTATTTTGGTGTGTTGCGGTGAAGAGCTGTGAGTGTGTGTGTGTTTCTGCTGATAGTTTTATGAACTTTTATTTTGGCGTGTTGCGGTGAAGAGCTGTGAGTTTGTGTGTGTTTCTGCTGATAGTTTAATGAACTTTTATTTTGGTGTGTTGCGGTGAAGAGCTGTGAGTGTGTGTGTTTCTGCTGACAGTTTTCTGGACTTTTATTTTGGTGTGTTGCGGTAAAGAGCTGTGAGTTTGTGTGTGTGTTTATGCCGATAGTTTTATGAACTTTTATTTTGGCGTGTTGCGGTGAAGAGCTGTGAGTGTGTGTGTTTCTGCTGATAGTTTTCTGGACTTTTATTTTGGCGTGTTGCGGTGAAGAGCTTTGAGTGTGTGTGTGTGTTTCTGCTGATAGTTTTATGAACTTTTATTTTGGTGTGTTGCGGTGAAGAGCTGTGAGTTTGTGTGTGTTTCTGCTGATAGTTTTATGAACTTTTATTTTGGCATGTTGCGGTGAAGAGCTGTGAGTTTGTGTGTGTTTCTGCTGATAGTTTTCTGAACTTTATTTTGGCGTGTTGTGGTGAAGAGCTGTTAGTGTGTGTGTGTTTCTGCTGATAGTTTTATGAACTTTTATTTTGGTGTGTTGCGGTGAAGAGCTGTGAGTGTGTGTGTTTCTGTTGATAGTTTTATGAACTTTTATTTTGGCGTGTTGCGGTGAAGAGCTGTGAGTGTGTGTGTGTGTGTTTCTGCTGATAGTTTTCTGGACTTTTATTTTGGTGTGTTGCGGTGAAGAGCTTTGAGTGTGTGTGTGTTTCTGGTGATAGTTTTATGAACTTTTATTTTGGTGTGTTGCGGTGAAGAGCTTTGAGTGTGTGTGTGTTTCTGCTGATAGTTTTCTGGACTTTTATTTTGGTGTGTTGCGGTGAAGAGCTGTGAGTGTGTGTGTTTCTGCTGATAGTTTTATGAACTTTTATTTTGGCGTGTTGCGGTGAAGAGCTATGAGTGTGTGTGTGTTTCTGCTGATAGTTTTCTGGACTTTTATTTTGGCGTGTTGCGGTGAAGAGCTGTGAGTTTGTGTGTGTTTCTGCTGATAGTTTAATGAACTTTTATTTTGGCGTGTTGCGGTGAAGAGCTGTGAGTTTGTGTGTGTTTCTGCTGATAGTTTTATGAACTTTTATTTTGGCGTGTTGCGGTGAAGAGCTGTGAGTTTGTGTGTGTTTCTGCTAATAGTTTAATGGACTTTTATTTTGGCGTGTTGGGGTGAAGAGCTGTAAGTTTGTGTGCGTTTCTGCTGATAGTTTTCTGAACTTTTATTTTGGCGTGTTGCGGTGAAGAGCTGTGAGTTTGTGTGTGTTTCTGCTAATAGTTTAATGAACTTATATTTTGGTGTGTTGCGGTAAAGAGCTGTGAGTTTGTGTGTGTTTCTGCTGATAGTTTAATGAACTTTTATTTTGGCGTGTTGCGGTAAAGAGCTGTGAGTTTGTGTGTGTTTCTGCTGATAGTTTAATGAACTTTTATTTTGGCGTGTTGCGGTGAAGAGCTGTGAGTTTGTGTGCGTTTCTGCTGATAGTTTTATGAACTTTTATTTTGGCGTGTTGCGGTAAAGAGCTGTGAGTTTGTGTGCGTTTCTGCTGATAGTTTTATGAACTTTTATTTTGGCGTGTTGCGGTGAAGAGCTGTGAGTTTGTGTGCGTTTCTGCTGATAGTTTTATGAACTTTTATTTTGGCGTGTTGTGGTGAAGAGCTGTGAGTTTGTGTGTGTTTCTGCTGATAGTTTTATGAACTTTTATTTTGGCGTGTTGCGGTGAAGAGCTGTGAGTTTGTGTGCGTTTCTGCTGATAGTTTTCTGTACTTTTATTTTGGCGTGTTGCGGGGAAGAGCTGTGAGTTTGTGTGTGTTTCTGCTGATAGTTTTCTGGACTTTTATTTTGGTGTGTTGCGGGGAAGAGCTGTGAGTGTGTGTGTTTCTGCTGATAGTTTTCTGGACTTTTATTTTGGTGTGTTGCGGGGAAGAGCTGTGAGTGTGTGTGTTTCTGCTGATAGTTTTCTGGACTTTTATTTTGGCGTGTTGCGGTAAAGAGCTGTGAGTGTGTGTGTTTCTGCTGATAGTTTTATGAACTTTTATTTTGGCGTGTTGCGGTGAAGAGCTGTGAGTGTGTGTGTGTTTCTGCTGATAGTTTTCTGGACTTTTATTTTGGCGTGTTGCGGTGAAGAGCTGTGAGTTTGTGTGTGTTTCTGCTGATAGTTTTCTGGACTTTTATTTTGCCGTGTTGCGGTGAAGAGCTGTGAGTTTTTGTGTGTTTCTGCTGATAGTTTAATGAACTTTTATTTTGGCGTGTTGCGGTGAAGAGCTGTGAGTTTGTGTGTGTTTCTGCTGATAGTTTAATGAACTTTTATTTTGGCGTGTTGGGGTGAAGAGCTGTGAGTTTGTCTGCGTTTCTGCTGATAGTTTTCTGAACTTTTATTTTGGCGTGTTGCGGTGAAGAGCTGTGAGTTTGTGTGTGTTTCTGCTGATAGTTTAATGAACTTTTATTTTGGCGTGTTGCGGTGAAGAGCTGTGAGTTTGTGTGTGTTTCTGCTGATAGTTTAATGAACTTTTATTTTGGCGTGTTGCGGTGAAGAGCTGTGAGTTTGTGTGCGTTTCTGCTGATAGTTTTATGAACTTTTATTTTGGCGTGTTGCGGTGAAGAGCTGTGAGTTTGTGTGCGTTTCTGCTGATAGTTTTATGAACTTTTATTTTGGTGTGTTGCGGTGAAGAGCTGTGAGTTTGTGTGCGTTTCTGCTGATAGTTTTATGAACTTTTATTTTGGCGTGTTGCGGTGAAGAGCTGTGAGTTTGTGTGTGTTTCTGCTGATAGTTTTATGAACTTTTATTTTGGCGTGTTGCGGTGAAGAGCTGTGAGTTTGTGTGTGTTTCTGCTGATAGTTTAATGAACTTTTATTTTGGCGTGTTGCGGTGAAGAGCTGTGAGTTTGTGTGCGTTTCTGCTGATAGTTTTCTGTCCTTTTATTTTGGCGTGTCGCGGTGAAGAGCTGTGAGTTTGTGTGTGTTTCTGCTGATAGTTTTATGAACTTTTATTTTGGCGTGTTGCGGTGAAGAGCTGTGAGTTTGTGTGTTTCTGCTGATAGTTTAATGAACTTTTATTTTGGCGTGTTGCGGTGAAGAGCTGTGAGTTTGTGTGTGTTTCTGCTGATAGTTTAATGAACTTTTATTTTGGCGTGTTGCGGTGAAGAGCTGTGAGTTTGTGTGTGTTTCTGCTGATAGTTTTATGAACTTTTATTTTGTCGTGTTGCGGTGAAGAGCTGTGAGTTTGTGTGTGTTTCTGCTCATAGTTTAATGGACTTTTATTTTGGCGTGTTGGGGTGAAGAGCTGTGAGTTTGTGTGCGTTTCTGCTGATAGTTTTCTGAACTTTTATTTTGGCGTGTTGCGGTGAAGAGCTGTGAGTTTGTGTGTGTTTCTGCTGATAGTTTAATGAACTTTTATTTTGGCGTGTTGCGGTGAAGAGCTGTGAGTTTGTGTGCGTTTCTGCTGATAGTTTTCTGTACTTTTATTTTGGCGTGTCGTGGTGAAGAGTTGTGAGTGTGTGTGTTTCTGCTGATAGTTTTATGAACTTTTATTTTGGCGTGTTGCGGTGAAGAGCTGTGAGTTTTTGTGTGTTTCTGCTGATAGTTTTATGAACTTTTATTTTGGCGTGTTGCGGTGAAGAGCTGTGAGTTTGTGTGTGTTTCTGCTGATAGTTTAATGAACTTTTATTTTGGCGTGTTGCGGTGAAGAGCTGTGAGTTTGTGTGCGTTTCTGCTGATAGTTTTCTGTACTTTTATTTTGGCGTGTTGCGGTGAAGAGCTGTGAGTGTATGTGCGTTTCTGCTGATAGTTTTATGAACTTTTATTTTGGCGTGTTGCGGTGAAGAGCTGTGAGTGTGTGTGTGTTTCTGCTGATAGTTTTATGAACTTTTATTTTGGCGTGTTGCGGTGAAGAGCTGTGAGTTTGTGTGTGTTTCAGCCAATAGTTTTCTGGACTTTTATTTTGGTGTGTTGCGGTGAAGAGCTGTGAGTGTGTGTGTGTTTCTGCTGATAGTTTAATGAACTTTTATTTTGGCGTGTTGCGGTGAAGAGCTGTGAGTTTGTGTGTGTTTCTGCTGATAGTTTTATGAACTTTTATTTTGGCGTGTTGCGGTGAAGAGCTGTGAGTTTGTGTGTGTTTCTGCTAATAGTTTAATGGACTTTTATTTTGGCGTGTTGGGGTGAAGAGCTGTAAGTTTGTGTGCGTTTCTGCTGATAGTTTTCTGAACTTTTATTTTGGCGTGTTGCGGTGAAGAGCTGTGAGTTTGTGTGTGTTTCTGCTGATAGTTTAATGAACTTTTATTTTGGCGTGTTGCGGTGAAGAGCTGTGAGTTTGTGTGCGTTTCTGCTGATAGTTTTATGAACTTTTATTTTGGCGTGTTGTGGTGAAGAGCTGTGAGTTTGTGTGTGTTTCTGCTGATAGTTTTATGAACTTTTGTTTTGGCGTGTTGCGGTGAAGAGCTGTGAGTTTGTGTGCGTTTTTGCTGATAGTTTTCTGTACTTTTATTTTGGCGTGTTGCGGGGAAGAGCTGTGAGTGTGTGTGTTTCTGCTGATAGTTTTCTGGACTTTTATTTTGGTGTGTTGCGGTAAAGAGCTGTGAGTGTGTGTGTTTCTGCTGATAGTTTTATGAACTTTTATTTTGGCGTGTTGCGGTGAAGAGCTGTGAGTGTGTGTGTTTCTGCCGATAGTTTTATGAACTTTTATTTTGGCGTGTTGCGGTGAAGAGCTGTGAGTTTGTGTGTGTTTCTGCTGATAGTTTTCTGGACTTTTATTTTGGCGTGTTGCGGTGAAGAGCTGTGAGTTTGTGTGTGTTTCTGCTGATAGTTTTCTGGACTTTTATTTTGCCGTGTTGCGGTGAAGAGCTGTGAGTTTGTGTGTGTTTCTGCTGATAGTTTAATGAACTTTTATTTTGGCGTGTTGCGGTGAAGAGCTGTGAGTTTGTGTGTGTTTCTGCTGATAGTTTAATGAACTTTTATTTTGGCGTGTTGGGGTGAAGAGCTGTGAGTTTGTCTGCGTTTCTGCTGATAGTTTTCTGAACTTTTATTTTGGCGTGTTGCGGTGAAGAGCTGTGAGTTTGTGTGTGTTTCTGCTAATAGTTTAATGAACTTTTATTTTGGCGTGTTGTGGTGAAGAGCTGTGAGTTTGTGTGTGTTTCTGCTGATAGTTTAATGAACTTTTATTTTGGCGTGTTGCGGTGAAGAGCTGTGAGTTTGTGTGCGTTTCTGCTGATAGTTTTATGAACTTTTATTTTGGCGTGTTGCGGTGAAGAGCTGTGAGTTTGTGTGCGTTTCTGCTGATAGTTTTATGAACTTTTATTTTGGTGTGTTGCGGTGAAGAGCTGTGAGTTTGTGTGCGTTTCTGCTGATAGTTTTATGAACTTTTATTTTGGCGTGTTGCGGTGAAGAGCTGTGAGTTTGTGTGTGTTTCTGCTGATAGTTTTATGAACTTTTATTTTGGCGTGTTGCGGTGAAGAGCTGTGAGTTTGTGTGTGTTTCTGCTGATAGTTTAATGAACTTTTATTTTGGCGTGTTGCGGTGAAGAGCTGTGAGTTTGTGTGTGTTTCTGCTGATAGTTTAATGAACTTTTATTTTGGCGTGTTGCGGTGAAGAGCTGTGAGTTTGTGTGCGTTTCTGCTGATAGTTTTCTGTCCTTTTATTTTGGCGTGTCGCGGTGAAGAGCTGTGAGTTTGTGTGTGTTTCTGCTGATAGTTTTATGAACTTTTATTTTGGCGTGTTGCGGTGAAGAGCTGTGAGTTTGTGTGTTTCTGCTGATAGTTTAATGAACTTTTATTTTGGCGTGTTGCGGTGAAGAGCTGTGAGTTTGTGTGTGTTTCTGCTCATAGTTTAATGGACTTTTATTTTGGCGTGTTGGGGTGAAGAGCTGTGAGTTTGTGTGCGTTTCTGCTGATAGTTTTCTGAACTTTTATTTTGGCGTGTTGCGGTGAAGAGCTGTGAGTTTGTGTGTGTTTCTGCTGATAGTTTAATGAACTTTTATTTTGGCGTGTTGCGGTGAAGAGCTGTGAGTTTGTGTGCGTTTCTGCTGATAGTTTTCTGTACTTTTATTTTGCCGTGTCGTGGTGAAGAGTTGTGAGTGTGTGTGTGTTTCTGCTGATAGTTTTATGAACTTTTATTTTGGCGTGTTGCGGTGAAGAGCTGTGAGTTTTTGTGTGTTTCTGCTGATAGTTTTATGAACTTTTATTTTGGCGTGTTGCGGTGAAGAGCTGTGAGTTTGTGTGTGTTTCTGCTGATAGTTTAATGAACTTTTATTTTGGCGTGTTGCGGTGAAGAGCTGTGAGTTTGTGTGCGTTTCTGCTGATAGTTTTCTGTACTTTTATTTTGGCGTGTTGCGGTGAAGAGCTGTGAGTGTATGTGCGTTTCTGCTGATAGTTTTATGAACTTTTATTTTGGCGTGTTGCGGTGAAGAGCTGTGAGTGTGTGTGTGTTTCTGCTGATAGTTTTATGAACTTTTATTTTGGCGTGTTGCGGTGAAGAGCTGTGAGTTTGTGTGTGTTTCAGCCAATAGTTTTCTGGACTTTTATTTTGGTGTGTTGCGGTGAAGAGCTGTGAGTGTGTGTGTGTTTCTGCTGATAGTTTTCTGGACTTTTATTTTGGCGTGTTGCGGTGAAGAGCTGTGAGTTTGTGTGTGTTTCAGCCGATAGTTTTCTGGACTTTTATTTTGGTGTGTTGCGGTGAAGAGCTGTGAGTGTGTGTGTGTGTTTCTGCTGATAGTTTTCTAAAGTTTTATTTTGGCGTGTTGCGGTCAAGAGCTGTGAGTTTGTGTGTGTTTCTGCCGATAGTTTAATGGACTTTTATTTTGGTGTGTTGCGGTGAAGAGCTGTGAGTGTGTGTGTGTGTTTCTGCTGATAGTTTTCTAAAGTTTTATTTTGGTGTGTTGCGGTGAAGAGCTGTGAGTTTGTGTGCGTTTCTGCTGATAGTTTTCTGGACTTTTATTTTGGCGTGTTGCGGTGAAGAGCTGTGAGTTTGTGTGTGTTTCTGCTGATAGTTTTCTGAACTTTATTTTGGTGTGTTGCAGTGAAGAGCTGTGAGTTTGTGTGTGTTTCTGCTGATAGTTTTCTGGACTTTTATTTTGGCGTGTTGCGGTGAAGAGCTGTTAGTGTGTGTGTGTGTGTCTGCCGATAGTTTAATGGACTTTTATTTTGGCTTGTTGCGGTGAAGAGCTGTGAGTTTGTGTGTGTTTTTGCTGATAGTTTAATGGACTTTTATTTTGGTGTGTTGCGGTGAAGAGCTGTGAGTTTGTGTGTGTGTCTGCTGATGGTTTTCTGGACTTTTATTTTGGCGTGTTGCAGTAAAGAGCTGTGAGTGTGTGTGTGTTTCTGCCGATAGTTTAATGGACTTTTATTTTGGCATGTTGCGTGAAGAGCTGTGAGTGTGTGTGTCTTTCTGACTGATAGTTTTATGAACTTTTATTTTGGCGTGTTGCAGTGAAGAGCTGTGAGTTTGTGTGTGTTTCTGCTGATAGTTTAATGGACTTTTATTTTGGTGTGTTGCGGTGAAGAGCTGTGAGTGTGTGTGTGTTTCTGCTGATAGTTTTCTGAACTTTTTTTTGGTGTGTTGCGGTGAAGAGCTGTGAGTTTGTGTGCGTTTCTGCTGATAGTTTTCTGGACTTTTATTTTGGCGTGTTGCAGTGAAGAGCTGTGAGTGTGTGTGTGTTTCTGCCGATAGTTTAATGGACTTTTATTTTGGCGTGTTGCGGTGAAGAGCTGTGAGTGTGTGTGTGTTTCTGCTGATAGTTTTATGAACTTTTATTTTGGCGTGTTGCAGTGAAGAGCTGTGAGTTTGTGTGTGTTTCAGCCGATAGTTTAATGGACTTTTATTTTGGCTTGTTGCGGTGAAGAGCTGTGAGTTTGTGTGTGTTTCTGCTGATAGTTTTCTGAACTTTTATTTTGGCGTGTTGCAGTGAAGAGCTGTGAGTTTGTGTGTGTTTCAGCCGATAGTTTAATGGACTTTTATTTTGGCGTGTTGCGGTGAAGAGCTGTGAGTTTGTGTGTGTTTCTGCCGATAGTTTAATGGACTTTTATTTTGGCTTGTTGCGGTGAAGAGCTGTGAGTTTGTGTGTGTTTCTGCTGATAGTTTTCTGAACTTTATTTTGGTGCGTTGCAGTGAAGAGCTGTGAGTTTGTGTGTGTTTCAGCCGATAGTTTAATGGACTTTTATTTTGGCGTGTTGCGGTGAAGAGCTGTGAGTTTGTGTGTGTTTCTGCCGATAGTTTAATGGACTTTTATTTTGGCTTGTTGCGGTGAAGAGCTGTGAGTTTGTGTGTGTTTCTGCTGATAGTTTTCTGAACTTTTATTTTGGCGTGTTGCAGTGAAGAGCTGTGAGTTTGTGTGTGTTTCAGCCGATAGTTTAATGGACTTTTATTTTGGCGTGTTGCGGTGAAGAGCTGTGAGTTTGTTTGTGTTTCTGCCGATAGTTTAATGGACTTTTATTTTGGCGTGTTGCGGTGAAGAGCTGTGAGTTTGTGTGCGTTTCTGCTGATAGTTTTCTGGACTTTTATTTTGGCGTGTTGCGGTGAAGAGCTGTGAGTTTGTGTGTGTTTCTGCTGATAGTTTTCTGAACTTTATTTTGGTGTGTTGCAGTGAAGAGCTGTGAGTGTGTGTGTTTCTGCCGATAGTTTAATGGACTTTTATTTTGGCTTGTTGTGGTGAAGAGCTGTGAGTTTGTGTGTGTTTCTGCTGATAGTTTAATGGACTTTTATTTTGGTGTGTTGCGGTGAAGAGCTTTGAGTTTGTGTGTGTGTCTGCTGATGGTTTTCTGGACTTTTATTTTGGCGTGTTGCAGTAAAGAGCTGTGAGTGTGTGTGTGTTTCTGCCGATAGTTTAATGGACTTTTATTTTGGCATGTTGCGTGAAGAGCTGTGAGTGTGTGTGTCTTTCTGACTGATAGTTTTATGAACTTTTATTTTGGCGTGTTGCAGTGAAGAGCTGTGAGTTTGTGTGTGTTTCTGCTGATAGTTTAATGGACTTTTATTTTGGTGTGTTGCGGTGAAGAGCTGTGAGTGTGTGTGTGTTTCTGCTGATAGTTTTCTGAACTTTATTTTGGTGTGTTGCGGTGAAGAGCTGTGAGTTTGTGTGCGTTTCTGCTGATAGTTTTCTGGACTTTTATTTTGGCGTGTTGCAGTGAAGAGCTGTGAGTGTGTGTGTGTTTCTGCCGATAGTTTAATGGACTTTTATTTTGGCGTGTTGCGGTGAAGAGCTGTGAGTGTGTGTGTGTTTCTGCTGATAGTTTAATGGACTTTTATTTTGGCATGTTGCGTGAAGAGCTGTGAGTGTGTGTGTCTTTCTGACTGATAGTTTTATGAACTTTTATTTTGGCGTGTTGCAGTGAAGAGCTGTGAGTTTGTGTGTGTTTCTGCTGATAGTTTAATGGACTTTTATTTTGGTGTGTTGCGGTGAAGAGCTGTGAGTGTGTGTGTGTTTCTGCTGATAGTTTTCTGAACTTTATTTTGGTGTGTTGCGGTGAAGAGCTGTGAGTTTGTGTGCGTTTCTGCTGATAGTTTTCTGGACTTTTATTTTGGCGTGTTGCAGTGAAGAGCTGTGAGTGTGTGTGTGTTTCTGCCGATAGTTTAATGGACTTTTATTTTGGCGTGTTGCGGTGAAGAGCTGTGAGTGTGTGTGTGTTTCTGCTGATAGTTTAATGGACTTTTATTTTGGCATGTTGCGTGAAGAGCTGTGAGTGTGTGTGTCTTTCTGACTGATAGTTTTATGAACTTTTATTTTGGCGTGTTGCAGTGAAGAGCTGTGAGTTTGTGTGTGTTTCTGCTGATAGTTTAATGGACTTTTATTTTGGTGTGTTGCGGTGAAGAGCTGTGAGTGTGTGTGTGTTTCTGCTGATAGTTTTCTGAACTTTATTTTGGTGTGTTGCGGTGAAGAGCTGTGAGTTTGTGTGCGTTTCTGCTGATAGTTTTCTGGACTTTTATTTTGGCGTGTTGCAGTGAAGAGCTGTGAGTGTGTGTGTGTTTCTGCCGATAGTTTAATGGACTTTTATTTTGGCGTGTTGCGGTGAAGAGCTGTGAGTGTGTGTGTGTTTCTGCTGATAGTTTTATGAACTTTTATTTTGGCGTGTTGCAGTGAAGAGCTGTGAGTTTGTGTGTGTTTCTGCCGATAGTTTAATGGACTTTTATTTTGGCTTGTTGCTGTGAAGAGCTGTGAGTTTGTTTGTGTTTCTGCTGATAGTTTTCTGAACTTTATTTTGGTGTGTTGCGGTGAAGAGCTGTGAGTTTTTGTGCGTTTCTGCTGATAGTTTTCTGAACTTTATTTTGGTGTGTTGCAGTGCAGAGCTGTGAGTTTGTGTGTGTTTCTGCCGATAGTTTAATGGACTTTTATTTTGGCTTGTTTGCAGTGAAGAGCTGTGAGTGTGTGTGTGTTTCTGCTGATAGTTTTCTGAACTTTATTTTGGTGTGTTGCTGTGAAGAGCTGTGAGTTTGTGTGCGTTTCTGCTGATAGTTTTCTGGACTTTTATTTTGGCGTGTTGCAGTGAAGAGCTGTGAGTGTGTGTGTGTTTCTGCCGA
The DNA here is from genome assembly GCF_964197995.2 of Scardinius erythrophthalmus. Classification (NCBI taxonomy): domain Eukaryota; kingdom Metazoa; phylum Chordata; class Actinopteri; order Cypriniformes; family Leuciscidae; genus Scardinius; species Scardinius erythrophthalmus. The sequence goes on from NC_138225.1 coordinate 657,874, forward strand.
TAGTTTAATGGAATTTTATTTTGGCATGTTGCGGTGAAGAGCTGTGAGTGTGTGTGTGTTTCTGCCGATAGTTTAATGGACTTTTATTTTGGCATGTTGCGGTGAAAAGCTGTGAGTGTGTGTGTGTTTCTGCTGATAGTTTAATGGACTTTTATTTTGGCGTGTTGCAGTGAAGAGCTGTGAGTGTGTGTGTGTTTCTGCCGATAGTTTAATGGACTTTTATTTTGGCGTGTTGCGGTGAAGAGCTGTGAGTGTGTGTGTGTTTCTGCTGATAGTTTAATGGACTTTTATTTTGGCGTGTTGCAGTGAAGAGCTGTGAGTGTGTGTGTGTTTCTGCCGATAGTTTAATGGACTTTTATTTTGGCGTGTTGCGGTGAAGAGCTGTGAGTGTGTGTGTGTTTCTGCTGATAGTTTAATGGACTTTTATTTTGGCGTGTTGCAGTGAAGAGCTGTGAGTGTGTGTGTTTCTGCCGATAGTTTAATGGACTTTTATTTTGGCGTGTTGCAGTGAAGAGCTGTGAGTGTGTGTGTGTTTCTGCCGATAGTTTAATGGACTTTTATTTTGGCGTGTTGCGGTGAAGAGCTGTGAGTGTGTGTGTGTTTCTGCTGATAGTTTAATGGACTTTTATTTTGGCGTGTTGCAGTGAAGAGCTGTGAGTGTGTGTGTTTCTGCCGATAGTTTAATGGACTTTTATTTTGGCGTGTTGCGGTGAAGAGCTGTGAGTGTGTGTGTGTTTCTGCTGATAGTTTTATGAACTTTTATTCTGGCATGTTTCGGTGAACTCTTATGAACTCATCTGTAAACGTGCTCTGATTGGTCGATATATTTAATAGACAGAAGTGCTTAGGTTAAATGTTCATTACTGTTGGCTTAAGTTGTGAAGAAACTCGTGAAGCTTCTATCAGTTTCAGAATAGGCTGATTAATATAAAAATGTAAATCTTTAGTTTAAGCACACTCGTGTTATTTTGCACAACATTCGGTGTGTTTTGCCTTAAATTATTACAATGTTTAAATCAAAACATTTTTAGCTAACTGTGATTTGTATATGTGCATTTCTGAAATACATAACTCAGACAGTTTCCTCTGATATCAGATCACTGTAAACTGTAATATGGACTCTATTTACATTTCTGTAAATCTGCTTTGAAACGATGTGTATTGTGAAAAGCGCTGTACAAATAAATGTGAATTGAAATGTGAATGTTGCAGGAGTTGGTCGCTGTGATATTGTGCTGATAATGCTTCTTCCATTCACACACACACACACACACACACACACACACACACACACGCACGCACGCACGCACGCACGCACACACACACACACACACACACACACACACACACACACACACACGTAGACGGAGTGTGTGTCAGTATTAATACAGATGCTGAACATCGTGATCTCTAAAGCACAGCTTTCTTCTGAGCTCAGGATACAGAAAGAAATAAGATTGTGCTCTTCCTCGACAGCGTCCAAATCCCCGGCAGTGTGTTTCCCTGAATGGAGATATGAGGGGAGTGTGTGATATTCATGTTGAGGAAGGAAAGGCTTAAAGGCATTACGAATCTTCCCAGATCCCCTTAGAAAGCAGAATACACAGCGCTGCTATTGATCGCCGGGAATGTGCGGATTTATTCAGGGATTGAGAGAATTCCTCACTGCGGTTTCTTCAGGTCTTAAAGGAATCCATGTTCCCATTGTGTCCTCCTGGTGTCTGGAATGTGTGTGTGTTCGACTCTCACTGGAGCTGCAGGGTTTGTTCAGCTGTGTGTGTGTGTGTGTGTGTGTGTGTGTGTGTGTGTGTGTGTGTGTGTGTGTGTGTATTGATTGAGGCCGGTCGATGAATCTATCAGTGCATCTGCTCTGAACACAAGGGTTTATTCGTCCACATTCACGATCTTTAAAAGTCTAATAAGAGAAACAAATACTGTGCTATCCGAGTAAAGAACAGGATCTGTGTGTGAATCTCGTTCTGATGTTGTAATTGTTCTTTATCTTGACGTCCTGGATGGACCTAATGATCCTACAAGTCCGATTAAACCATCAAAATATGAGGAAAATATATATTTGAAATATTTTATGTATGAAGGAAGAACAACACACTGAACTTGGTTAAGGTGTGTATTTATCTGACTAAATTATTAGGCAAAAAAAAAAAAGAACAAAAAAAGCTTCAGATTTTATTTTACTTTGCAAAAACTGCACAGAAAAACAAAACGCTTTGAGGAAAAAGCAAACATAATCAGTTATTAATATTTCACTGGTTCTCTCTTGTTTTTGCAATGTGTCATGGCAAGGTTTGGAGAACAGAACAGAATGAGTGACGAGTTTCTGAGTTTCTGTGTGTGTGTGTGTGTGTGTGTGTGTGTGTGTGTGTGTGTGTGTGTGTGTGTGTGTGTGTGTGTGTGTGTGTGTGTGTGGATGATGATAACACTGAAGTTCACATATTCACAGGCTTTTGGTTCCTGAAGTAAAGCTTCAAAGAAAGGGTTTATCGCTCTGTTTGCATATATTCACTCGTTCCTTCAGTTCCTCTGCTGGCATCATGAATCATGAGTGTGTGTGTGTGTGTGTGTGTGTGTGTGTGTGTGTGTGTGTGTGTGTGTGTGTGTGTGTGTGTGTGTGTGTGTGTGTGTGTGGAACAGGGAATCTCTCAGACGCTGATCTCTGATGGAAATCCAGAGTTCTCGCGAGAGCACAAGTAGAATTTGCTCAGCGAGTTTACTCTGGCGTTGAGTATTGATGCTCATTAAATATGCGCTTGTATCCGATCTGCACCAATCACAGCGGGTTATCTGATATAGGCGGGCCAGAGGTGAGATGACGACAGCGCTGTGACGTCGAAGTCATTAGTAAACACTGCGAGATGGCTTTGGATGAACACCAGTTGTTTGAAACGGCTTTGGCCGCTACAGTGAACGAGTTAGACTTGGCTTTTCTCTAAAAGAGGAACAGAAGACGGCGCTCAAATCCTTCCTTTGCAAGAAGGGCGTTTTTGCTGTTTAGCCGACCGGATACGGCGAGAGTCTAATCTACCAGTTAGACCGCTGGTAGCTGAGCGTATGGGGCTTGCTGTGATTGGTCGTAGTGTTATCCAATTGCGTGCAGTGAGATTCTCAAACGCGTGTTTGGTGCCGCCCCTCGAGCTGGCCGAGCTTCATTAGTCGACGCCAGACCATTAATCTTTCAGATGTGGGTCTGGATTTCCAGGCTGGATGTCTGAGGCTGATAGCGATTTCCCAAACGTGAGCTGAATCTGTTCATTTTTTGCTGTTTTCCTGTTACAATGTCTAATAATTCTTAAAACAAGAGAGATTTACCTCATATGCATCATCTTCTCTCTTCTGATGTGTCGTATATCGAGTGAAACGCTTCTGGAACAAGAACACATGTGGGCGGGGCTTGATTGTGTCTGTGGGGAATTGATTGGATGGTTGTGGTTTGCTATTGGCTGATCTCATGTGAGTGACAGGCCCCGCCCACATCATCAGAGAAGAGTAAACTGATTCTCATTCAACATTATTAATACTCAACGATGTTCCACTGGAATCTGACGTTTGTCCTGGTGTCTGTGAACGCTCTGTGCGCTGGAGCTGAAGGATGAATAACACAGGAGACGCCTGATGGATATTAATCAATATCACCTGTCAGCAGAGTTACAGTTTTTTACAATCACTTTGTTACTATTTTCAGAACCTTGATGTCATTTTTCACAACTCTAGACACAAAACTCACAACCAATGATCAAAATGCACATTTTTCAAAACTCTAACCCTTTTCTCAATTGCTTGGATACAATACACATAAAACTTAGATCATTTGTTCATTCAACAAAAATCACCTGTTCAATATGACACAACTTAACATCAAAGTACTACTATTTCAAAAGGCAATTCACACATTACATTTCAAATGAGTGTCTATTCATTTCCTTACAATGATCTAACTATCAATTGATACAACTGCTCAAAATGATAAGAAACTATTGCATTACTCTGAATGCATAGTTGTATGGAAACAGACAAACAATCTTCCATGTTTACTAAATCATGAAAGTTTCAAGATAACGATATTCATTGTCACCAATTAGCGTGGAGCATGAACCAATTAGACTACACTATCCATGGATGTAGCCTAATATTTGATCATACTGCTTCATCAGACACTGTGTCTATGGTCCCAAACACTGTACTACCTTTTCAGACTATGTACAGTATTGACAGCACTGCACTGTACAGATCATCACTCCTGTTCTGTTTCTTACAGTACAAGCAAGCAAGTTGAGCAACACTGCATTTGATGTTTTACAGTACTGTCTTTTCTTTTCTATTTCATAGCTAATTATTTTTTGCTTTGATTCAAATAAACCTATGTTGTGATTGTACTGTAGTGTTTTGCATCAATATATTACAAACTTTGTTCAATGATTCCACTGCAGTATTCTCTCTACTACTGCAGTGCTTTTACAGAGATGTACTTACTGTACATGTAGTGCCATAATGAAACCTGTATCACCTATTTTGTTCTACAATATTTAATGATTGTACGAACAATGACACAATGAAACTATCGGTTGCTTGTGTGTGGGTGATCTATAGTTATGTCTCAACGGTATTTCACAGTAAATTAGTTTTTTGAACCAATGATTGTGCAAGTGCAAGATTTCTTTAAAGATGTGAATACACAATGCAGTGTTTTGAACATTAGACAGCCTGTGTTACAAGTGATAACCGTTTTGAGTTTTGTGTCTAGAGTTTTGAAAAATGAGATCAAGGTTCTGAAAATAGTAGCAAAGTGATTGTAAAAAACTGTAATATCCCTCTGTCCATCATATTCTGTCCATCATATTGAGCCGTATGGATTAGCTGAGCTTCTCTGGTCACCGCTGGCCGACTCTGAGACGCTGAGATTCATATTATATATAGTACATGTCCATATACTCTGATATCAGTGAACTGATGCTATTTTTAACAAACTAATTCAAATTAGCTAGTCGTTGTTGTTTATTTCCTTTATGTTTTCAGTCCATCTCCATCTGAGTTAGTGAAAATGCTTTATTTATTGTTTTATAAATAGCAATTTACTTAATTTTATAAATAATTATAAGTAAATCAATATTTATAAGTAAATAACTGTTTAAAATGTGCGTGCGTGCGTGTGTGTGTATGTGCGTGTGTATGTGCGTGTGTATGTGTTGTGTGTTGTGTGTGTGTGTGTGTGTGTGTGTGTTCTGTCTCAGTGAGTGATTTAATTACTCGAACCGTCTGATCTGCTTCTGCTCATCTTGAGTTTGTGTCGCATCACAATCCATCCGTCTTCCAGCTCAATCGTTCATCCATCAATCACCCTGATCGACTGAGGGCGTGTGTGTGTGTGTGTGTGTGTGTGTGTGTGTGTGTGTGTGTGTGTGTGTGTGTGTGTGTGTGTGTGTGTGTGCTCTTCACTCTGATCAACTGGAGATGTTCAGTGGGATTGATCCTGAAACCAGGAGATGCTTCAGTCAGTCAGATAGAAACACACACTCTCTCTCTCTCTGTGTGTGTGTGTGTGTGCGTGCATGCGTGCGCGTGCGTGTGTGTGTGCGCTTGTGTATGTGTGTGTGATGTGTTTTTTTTCTCTACTCAATCAGTAAATGACAGTGTAATTCGCATCCAGATGTTTTCAAACAGGGAATCTGACTCTGATAATCCCGTCCGTTTAATCCAGATTATCATCTGATCTTCTATAATCTGCACTGAGATAATCGACATGTTCTGCATGATAATGGCAACAGACAGTCAATCAGATCATAACAACACACTCTCATATTTAATAAATCAGGCAGAAAGCAGAATTATTTTGGCTATATATATATATATATATATAAATGCTGTGTGCATTTGTGCATGTGTGTGTGTGAGAGAGTGAGTGTTTGTGTGTGTGTGTGTGTGTGTGTGTGAGAGAGTGTGTGAGTGTGTGTGTGTGTGTGTGTGTATGAGAGAGAGAGAGAGAGAGAGAGAGAGAGAGAGTGTGTGTGTGTGTGTGTGTGTGTGTGTGTGTGTGTGTGTGTGTGTGTGTGTGTGTGTGTGTGTGTGTGTGTGTGAGAGAGAGAGAGTGAGTGTGAGAGAGTGAGTGTGAGAGAGTGTGTGTGTGTGTGTGTGTGTGAGAGAGAGAGAGAGTGAGTGTGAGAGAGTGAGTGTGTGTGTTAGACCCCTCGCACTCTCGGGCGTCCCAGCATGCGTGTGTTTATTAAACAAGCGTATGAGTGTGTACTCTCACGAGTGTGTGTGAGTCCCGATGCCATTTCCAGTCTGTCACTGACATAATTAATATGAATCAGTCGACTCAGTAATTTCCCGCGGTTTGTTTTGCGCAGCGGATATAAATCACGAGTCGTGAGCGGAGGACGAGAGAGAACGTCTGTCGAGTCTCAGCTTCGATAAGAACACACGCTAATTTCCCAAGCGTTCCCGCTGAGCTATAGAGACAGATGAGTCGCACTGTTTAATTACAGCTATCGCGTTCGAGAGGTTCACACACACACACACACACACACACACACACACACACACATTCATTTTCTGTGTTGAAAATGCTTTTGTGTCACGGCTCTTCTTCTTCTCAGGTCAGTAAGAGCTGGATGTTCCTGATGGACAGCAAAACTTGAGCTGAATAATGACACTGATTAATCTCTGAATCAAACTAGTTTCATAATAGATTCTACACCAACACTGTTATTGAACTGAATTTGAATCACAATTGAATCTGATTTGCGCTGAACAATGACACTAAACTGCAATAATCACGTTCTTCTTCAGTGTTTCTGTCTCGTTCTCCAGCACAAATATCTAAACTTTCTTAAATCAAGACACATTTACTGGAGAAGAAGCAAAATGACTGAAGATATTAAGGGCTCTATCTCACACCCAGCGCAATTGACTTTGTACAGCGACGCATGTGTCATTCCTATTTCTCACCCGCGCACAGCGGACTCTTCCCTCCACAGACGCACGTCGGTAAATTAGGGAATGAACTTGCGCTCCCGGGGGCGGTTCAGGGAAGAGAGGAGGCGTGTTCCGGCGCAAACGTTCCCTGGTGCTATTTTGCAGTTTCAGAAAACAATCCCGCCTCTGACCGTACTATGCACTTATTATAGTAATTACAATAACTGGGTAATAACGGTTAAACTTTATTTTAAGGTGTCATTGTTACAGTGTAATTATATATTTAAGTAGTGAGTAATATTAAGCAATTACATGTACTTACTATAGAGTTAGGGTAGGATTAGGTTTTTGTTAAAGGGATACTTAAGGATTTAGCATTAAGCTTTGTATCAGTAGAAAACCTGTAGTATTTTCGAATGACCGTGCTTTCCTCCCTCATATCCCTCGTTCTCCCGCGGCCCTCAGCCTCGTCCTGCTCGCACAGTAAACATGATGAATGGCGACTGTAGAACGCAAAAGCCGAATCCCGGACATTTTGGGCGATCTGGAAATCCCGGGCAGACTCGTCACAGAGTCTGACTAGTAGCCTAACCTTGTTGTTTTCAACTGCGCGCTCTTACCGGTAGGCGTGGCTTGGGAGTGGTCTCCTAGGGCAGTGAAGCAAGTGTATTCTAGGAGTTGTTGTCTTTCATCCACATGAGCCAAAAATACATTTTCTGGCTTTTCTCAGTCCACAAAGCTCCAAATCAAAAAGTTTCTTCTACATAAATGACCTATTTTTTCCACCTTAGAAACATTGCTAAGCTACGTAATATGCTATCAGTTTCTGACGCAGAAAAGTTAGTTCATGCATTCATGACCTCGAGACTAGATTACTGTAATGCGTTATTAGCCGGTTGTCCTGCATCCTCAATAAACAAGCTACAGTTAGTCCAAAATGCCGCCGCTAGAGTTCTTACTAGATCAAGAAAGTTTGATCATATAACACCGATTTTATCATCCCTACATTGGTTACCTATAAAGTTCCGTATTAATTACAAGGTATTGCTACTGACTTATAAAGCCCTAAACGGCTTAGCTCCAGTTTATTTAACGGATCTTCTATCGCCCTATAATCCATCGCGCTCTTTAAGGTCACTAAATTCGAGGCTTCTGGTCATACCTAGGATATCCAGATCCACCAAAGGAGGGAGAGCATTTTCACATTTAGCTCCAAAACTCTGGAATAGTCTTCCGGATACTGTTCGTTGCTCAGACTCGCTCTCCCAGTTTAAAACTAGATTAAAGACGCATCTCTTCAGCCAGGCATTCATATAACACTTTTAATCTGACAGGTAAATCCGGTCTCTAGTTCATAAACGCCAGAGGAGAACTGGCCCCCGACTGAGCCTGGGTTCTCCCAAGGTTTTTTTTTTTTCTCCATTAGGTCACCTGATGGAGTTTTTCGGTTCCTTGCCACTGTTGCCTTTGGCTTGCTCAGTTGGGGATATTTGGGGATATTTAATTGAATTAATCAATCAACGATACTATTAATCAGCATTACCGAACGTAGACGTTCCACTAGAAACAAACATTGATGTATTGTTCTAATTTATTACTGTGAAGCTGCTTTGATACAACCTGTGTTGTGAAAAGCGCTATATAAATAAACTTGACTTGACTTGACTATTTTAAATAAAAACACATTCATCTTTCCAGAGGTGAAGTATCCATTTAAGGGTTAATTATGCATAATTTACTGTTATTACTATGGTAACATATAACAAGGAGATAAAGTAAAATAAAGTGTTGCCATAATAACTAACCCTGACCATAACCTTAACGCGTCTAGTTACCTTATATTATGTTCTTAAGTAAATACACTGTACATGTACTGTAAAATAAAGTGAAACCTGTCAAGCTGCTTTGAAGCGATCTGTATAAGTCTGCGTATCTCGAGTAAAGCTTGTGTAAACTTCAGATTATTTATCTCTGTGTAAAGCTGACGTTCGTGTCTTCCTGATCATCAGAGTCACAGGACGGCGTCTGCGCTCCTGCCTGGCGAATAAACAGCAGCATTAATAGGAGTTAAATAGGAGTTAAAGCCTGTTTTGCATAATTTATTCCTTTTTCCTGTGTAATTGTGCTTTAGTGAAGCGAGCGGCCGCTTTAGAGATCTCAGTCTCTCGTTCCTGCGAACACACATTCACACACTCACCGTTAAACACTGCGATCGTGTTGGGTTTGATTCGAGTGAAAAGATGTCTGTCATTATTCACTTGCATGGCGTTATAAACCTCGACGACTAACATCATTGGACATAATTTTATTTCATTGCTTAAAAACACACTGAGACACTCC